>NC_066878.1:28450392-28784142 GCF_022985175.1 Labeo rohita
TCCAAAACAAAGATTCACATATAATGTACTCACCCCCTTGTCATCCAAGATGTTCATGTCTTTTGTCTTCAGTTGTAAAGAGATTTTTTTTTTTTTTAGAGGAAAACATTTCTGCATTTTTGGTATGGTGCCCGATACTTCCAAAAGGTAGTTTAAACACGGCTTCAAATGATCCCAAATACAGTTGTAAATGATCCCAGTCTAGAAAGAAGGGTCTTATCTAGCAAAACAATCGGTTATTTTCATTTAAAAAATACAATTTAAATTCTTTTTAATCTTAAACGCTTGTCTTGCCTTTCTCTCCCTGATCTCTGTGTATTCTGACTCAAGACAGTTAGGGTATGTCGAAAAACTCCAATCGTATTTTCTCCCTCAACTTCAAAAATGATTTCAAAATCATCCTACATCGCTGCAGAAGTACCGACCAAGTCTTTGGAAAGTGAATGTGCAAAGAAGATTAAACATCCTTAACAAAAAAGGTAAAACAGTGATATAGGACTATGTTGAAGTTGAGGGAGAACATGAGATGGGAGTTTTTCGACATACCCTAACTGTCATGAACCGGAACAAAAACAGTCCAAGCAGAGTGAGACAAGACGAGCGTTTGGCATTAAATAGTATATAAATTGTATTATTTTTATGAAAATAACCAATTGTTACGGTAGATAAGACCCTTCTTTCTCGGCTGGGATCATTTTGGGATCGTTTGAAGCCGCATTTAAGCTGCCTTTTGGAAGTTTAAAATCGGGGCACCATATCAGTCCATTATATGGAGAAATGTTTTCCTTCTTTAAGACTGAAGAAAGACAGACATGAACATCTTGGATGACAAGGGGGTGAGTACATTATATGTGAATCTTTGTTTTGGAAGTGGACTTCTCCTTTAAGTGAGTAATTACCAAAATGTTTATTCTTGATGCTTACACCACCTACGGTGTAGTATTGTCAGATGTCACATCTCAAGTGTTTTGCAGCACATTATCAGATGACAAACCATTCAACGTAACACAAAGCTGTAAATAATTACTCTGGCGCTCTTCTGTTTTGCGTTCATCCAGTAAAGTGCCGGGCTTTGTGAAGATGATCGCACCAGAGGGGGCGTTAGTTTTCCATGAAAAGGCCTGGAACGCTTATCCATACTGCCGCACGAGTGAGTGGGAACCTTTTCATCCGTTATACCACACAATCCGTCACTATCATATTTTTATTGTATATGACAATATGTAATGCATTACATATTGGCACAGATGTCATGCGTATAGTGTTTTTTGATTGTTTCACAAATTCTCACATGTGCCGTTTGGTAAAGAATTGGGCCTGAAACATACTCGGCAAGTATGCAAACGCAGATATAAAAAAGCATACCAAGCTAAACAGTGTTGTTTTTTTGGTAGCTTGCTATAAACATTGCTATAAACATGTAACTAACATTAAGTTAGTTAAATGACTGAAAGCAACCTGATACGCTAAGACAGGGCTCTACGGTGCGACCATTTCAGTCGCGTTTGTGACTGAAAACTATTGCATGCGACTATGAAAAAAATATTTCGGAGCCCCAATGCGACTGACCCCTTCAGCATATTTTGCGCTGAGGGGAGCTTCAACGTTGAGTGTTTTTACAATGTTGAGTAGTGCATCACAGACATATCTCGAATCCTTTCTTAAAGTGTAGATAGAGTGTAAATAAGAGAGTCATTGTGCGGTGTAGAGAGCTTTGTTGATTATAGTGGAACTTTGTGGGGTCACCATGAATTAAGATGAGTGACAGGTTTTAATGGGAGTTTGTAAATGAGATTGATTTACAACAGTTAAATGAACAAGAAGTTCATTTTAAGTTGCTTACATTGTCTGACTATTGCCTGATTTTGCTCTATTTCATCATCAAAAATAGTTTGAAACAAGTCACAACTGAGCCGCTGCGCATCTCTGTTCAAACACAGCAGTGTTTTCTTTATGAATGAATGTGCATTTTTAAACGAATCTAGTGAGTCAATGATTCAATTTCCCCTTCATAAACACAGTTACTTGCTTTATTCCTGAATGAATCAGCCGTTCAAACGAATCAAATGAATGAATGATTCAGTAATTAAATCAGTGACTTGCCGCCACCTACTGGCAGTTTTAGTTTCATTTTTAAAGTATCTTTTTAGTTATTTAAATAATTTAATATTTCTATATTCAAAATGTTATAATTAAAACATTAATCTCAACATGAATTTATGAATTCGGTTGCACTCATGCCACCTCTGAGCCTCATTAAACATTGAAAATACACCTACACCTACAGGAATCACTTTTGTGTTCTTCTGTGCCACCTCTGTAGTACAAATTAATTTAGTTAATACTGATTTCATTTGATTGGTAACTTATTCTACTTGTTCTTATGTTGTTTTAATTAGAAATTTTAAGCTTATAAAATATACGTTTTAAAAAAATTGACATAAAAGATGACATACTTTTAATAAAGTTAGAAAAAGGTAAAAACAAAATTCCCCTGTAAATCGCCTCGTAAGGGGAAGGCTCATTTTTGATTTCTGATCATTGTTTAGAAGGTGCTCATAAAAAGAAAAGTGTAGAGCCCTGTAAGTACACCGTGCATACTTTAATTAAAAATATGTCAATTGGCCACTGACATATTTTTCGTAGCTATAACGGTTTGCATTCATGTACTCGGAGTATGTTTCGGGCCTCATTTGTTTTTGTGTGTTTTGACAGTGGAGATATGAATGGTTTATTTGTGTCACCTGATTATTTTTCTTCTTTTATTTTTGCATGCTGCTCCATTCTCCTCAGTTGTGACTGTAAGTACGAAAACTAGCTGTTATTATGAATGTACACTACATTGTAGTGCATGATCATTTACTATGAAGTGCCTGCAGTTTGCATCAATGGAAAACCTGTTTTTAATCAAGTCATGTCTTTATTGTTTAGTTTCAATCTTTGTGTGTAAAGTGCACATGTTGTCTTTCTGTTTGATAAATTATGTCATCGTATGCGATTACATTCATACTTCTTACTTGTCTTAAAGAAATGGTTGAGCCAAAAAGGTAAATTTGCTATAAATGTACTCGCTCTCATACCATCCAAGATGCAGATGAGTTGGTTTCTTCATCAGATTTGGAGAAGTGTAGCATTGCATCACTGGCTTACCAATGGATGCTCTGTAGTGAATGGGTGCCGTCAGAATGAAAGTCCAGACAGCTGGTAAAAAAACATCACAATAATCCACAAGTAATCCACACCACTACAGACCATCAGTTAACGTCTTGTGAAGTGAAAAGATGTGTGTTTGAAGATGCTAATTCATTATTAAGATGTTTTTAACTTCAAACCAATGCCTCTGGCTAAAATATCTTAAATGTCTATAATCCATTCAGGGCTCAACCCTAAGAATTTTTTTCTTCTGGCCCGGTCAGGAAAGTTGTTCAAATTTTTACTTGCCCTGTTAAAATATTCACTGGCCCTGCCACAAAAATTAAACAAAACAATAGTTGCTGTTATCATTAACCCATGCTATCTTTTACTTTAATAAATAAGCATATAAGACATCAAAATTTTACAAATAGTACAATTCTCGATTCCAATTTCGATATCACAACAAAACCTACTAGCCTAACAAATGTGAAGTTCAAACATTATTTGTTTGTTCAATTTTTTTTATTATTATTATTTTGTTGCAAATGAAGAGATGATTTAAGGGAAAAACAACCTCTGACAGCAGGTGGCGCTTTTGGAATAAGGATACAGCGTTTCCTTGGTTACCGCTGTAAGTAAAGCAGCGCCATGCTTATGAACACAACTTTAAATGCATTATACAGAGGCAAATGAAAAGAAAACACCATTTAAACATTTCTTAAAACCGCCAGTTCCACTCAGAGATACATTAACATAAACCCTGTTTCAATATTTAGGTTAATATTTCCAATATTTCACGCATTGCAATTGCTTGAAATTTTAAATGAACAAGACTTGTGAACATGTGCAAATCATAAACTCGTGACAAAGCACAGTGGGCTGATCGGACCAGTGACAGATTAGTCAACTATCCCGAGCATCTTTCACGCTGGCCCCGGGCCATCGGGCACTCCTTATTGTTGAGCCCTGCCATTATCCTGCCACTTCCTCTGGTAAAAAAAGTTGTCTCGCCTGAATCAGGAGAGGAATATGCACAGATCAAGCACCATTTACAAATGAAAACGGCCTAAAACAGCTCTAAACAAATATGTAAGTGCATTTTGATGTGGGAAAACAACAAGAGAGGGACTTTTTCACTGGAGGAAGCATAATTGTGAATGATGAGAAGTCATGTTTTGAAGTTAAAACATCTTAATGATGGATTTGTTTCTTACAAGCATGCAGCTTTTGTTTCATAAGGATGTTAATTGATGGACTGGAGTGGTGTGGATTATTGTGATGTTTTTATCAGCTGTTTGGACTCTCATTCTGACGGCACCCATTCACTGCAGAAGATCCATTGGGGAGCTAGTGATGTAATGTTACATTTCTCCAAATCTGATGAAGAAATAAACTCATCTACATCTTGGATGTCTTGATGGTGAGTAAATTTTCAGCAAGTTTTCATTTTTTGGCTGAACTATTGCTTCGAGTATCTGATTATGTTTTGGGAACACTGTATGTGTATTTCATTCAGCATACCAATCGTAACACCAATTTACCTAGAACTTGGAGTACAGCCTTTTTACTTCCTGTTTTCTAGGAACTCGTTCCTTCCAGCATTAAAGCCAATTTGAAAACATGCGGTTTGGGCCGCTCTGAAGTTGCTGGACCTCAGAAACACTTTAGAAACATTTGCGTTGCATGCGCTGTTAAACCGCAGTTTAAAGTGATCTCATGCTGCTGTTTGTGATAAAACTGCAATTTGTGAATGTAAACATCACTGCATCTTCTCCTCAGAATGAATACATGAAAGATGACTTCATGATTAAAATTGAAACGTGGCACAAACCTGACATGGGCTCTTTAGAGAATGTGAGTGAAACGTTTCTTTGTTATTTGACGTTTTGAATGCATCTGTAATCTCATCCTTAGGCTGATTTTTCGCCTTTGTTTGTGCTCAATACCAGGTACATGATCTGGATCCCACCACGTGGAAGACAGTGGAGGTTGTGCATATCGATATAGCCGATCGCTCTCAGGTTGAACCTGGAGTAAGTGCACTTTAAACTTACCAGTCTTGAAATGCTCTCTCATTTGCTTTTCTGTAGTAATACCCACTTTGAATATAAAGCTCATGGTCCAGTCATCCTGCGGTCAGCTGGCACTCAAAAATGGGCCTCTGCTGCAAATGCATTAGGCTGTTTTTGCATTAGGTTTTGGTGTTGGCTAGTTGCATGTGATGTTTCTCATCTGTAAGGCCCTTTTGGATCAAATCATCTGCTAAATGAGTCCATTGGAATTATTTTAGGCTTAATTACAGTTCAACCATTGTGCTTTTGTTAATCGCTCATGCATAAACGATTATCGGCTGATGCAGATAATCTCACACTGGCAAAATCTGATTTATCCACTTAGTTTAATATTATTTAATGTAGTATTCCCTGCACAAAAAAGATGCATTAAACTGATCAAAATTGACAGTAAAAATATTTCTAATGTTACAAAATAAATTCAAATAAATGCTGTTCTTTTTGAAGCAGCATTTGATCTTTGAAGCAGCACAACTGTTTTTTTTTTTTAACATTGATAATATTAGAAATGTTTGTTGAATGATTTCTGAAGGATCATGTGACAGTAAAGACTGGAGTAATGCTGAAAATTCAGTTTTGCATCACAAGAATAAATTACATTTTAAATAGTAATATTATTTCATAATTTTACTGTTTTTACTCATTTTTTTAGTCATACAAATGCAGCCTTGGTAAGCAGAAGAAACGTTTGAACAGTAGTGCATGTACTTTGTGAGACAGTATGACACAAATTAGACATTGCCATATCATAAAATCTCTTAATACCTTAAAATGTATTTAAAACCACAAACCCCTTTGTTGCATTATAGGGGTGTAAGAAAATATTGATATACGCGTGTATTGCGATATTTTGTTTGGCGATACTGTATCGATTCTCAAAAATGGAATATCGATATTTAAAAAAAGTTTAGTTATTAGTTATTAAATGTATAAAATGTAATAATTCACAAAGAAATGTAGCCTTGGTAAGCAGAAGAAAGCAAAAAACATTAAAAATCTTTTGAACAGTAGTGCATACACTTTGTAATAAGACAGTATAAAACAATTAAAACAAATGTCTTAATGCCACAAATTTGTTGTGCATACTGTTTGTTTGCTTGTAGCATGTGTAAATTAAGTATGTTATATTAGCGTAAAAACATGCAAAAAAAAAAAAAAAAAAAAGCACTTTTAGCAAGTGTTTCCAGTGTGTAGTGATTTGGGACGTGCTAATTTTTATCCTGCATGCTATTTAGGCTGGCTAGTGTGTGACTTGTGATTCAGCCTTTAGCCGGCGTGTTACGTAAGACTGGATTAGGGTGACGTGACATTAGAGCGTGTGGACCATTGCCCTTCTAACCTGCATTACTCAAGGTTCACTAGTTTACCAAGAATGCTGCTTCTTATCTTTACTCTGTCTACACTGGAGAGACCTGTACTTGCTGTAAGCACCAGAGTTTACTGCACAATCTTGTCTGAAACCTCAAGCCTCAAGATCAAGCAAACTAGCTGCCGGTGCCGTGTAGACACGCACGCTGCGTCAAACATCAGCTGCTTTGAATAAATCCAAATGCGTTTCCATGTGACCTCATTTTGGCTCGCTGCCGAGCGCATAAATACAGCTGCATCCGTTTGCCTGGAGTCCAGCAGCATCGTGGTGTGTTGACTAGCAGGAGTGTGTTGGTTATCTACTCCTCTTCATCTTCCGGTGACCCTTCTCCCGCTCACTGTGGAGGGGCACTGAAGTGACTGCTCTTCACGCGTTTATGCTTCATATCTTTAATTAGTTAAGTGGATCAGTCCTGGTTCAGGTTAATCCTTATTCCCATATGTTCACGGTACTCAGGGCAGAGGTTGGAGAGATTAAAAGGTAGCGTGCGAGTGTGCGCACTAGTGCGAGGTGGGAAAAAACACGGAAATGATGGGAATTCCCAAAGTGGAGGTGGTGGGAAGGTGTTTTGTAAGATAATATGCACATATTTTTTTTTTTTTTTTAAAAACACCTACCAACAAATCAAGCAACTCTCTGAGCAATCATTATTGTTTATTGTATATGAAATTTACAATTAAAATCTTACTGACTTTTGCACTTTATTTTATTTTAATCTCATCACAAATCTAGTGACTCTTGTTTGATCTTTTATTTTATTTTTTATTTAAATATTTTTTTATTTTAATCTCACCACAAATGTAGTGACTCTTGGGTGATATTTTATTTTATTTTATTTTATTTTTATTAATCTCACCACAAATCTAGTGACTCTCTTGAGTCTTGGGTGATCTTTTATTTTATTTTATTTTAATCTCACCACAGATCTAGTGACTTTCTTGAGTGATATTTTATTTTATTTTATTTTAATATCACCACAAATCTAGTGACTTTCTTGAGTGATATTTATTTTTATTTTTATTTATTTTGTTATTTTATTTTAATCTCACCACAAATCTAGTGACTCTTGGGTGATCTGTTATTTTATTTTGTTTTATTTAGTTTTAATCTCACCACAAATCTAGTGACTCTCTTGTGATCATTTATTATATTATTTTATTTTTTTTCTTCACACACACACAAACAATTAATAAATAAAACAAACAATACATTAAAATGGTAGAAGCACATGGTAAAATATTACTATTTCAACTAACTATTTTTTATTAAATGTATTTCTGTGATGGCAAAACTGAATTGTATATGGTTATTTTGTCAAATTCCTGTCAGGGTTAAAACTAAGCAGAATATCATTAATTCAGATGTAGGGCTGGGCGATAAAACGATAACGATATGTATCGCGATAGACACGTGTTCGATATCAATAAAAATGTGTTCTATAAAACGTTCGATATTTTTTATTCTTCGTCGGAAGAAAACAGAGGTTGCGAAGCAAGCTTGGTTGCATCAACAAAGGCACTCGCTCTATAACCTAGCAACGTGGGAGTGACAAAATTATTAAATTAATATCTTGTATTGTAGAATGGACGCTCAGCACCGCCGAGAGTTTCGCGCCATCGTTAAAACGAAACCGAAAGTAAAACGCGCGCGCGCGCATTCAAAAGCAGTTTTAATACCCCACGTTTAGAGAGCGACTCCCCAATGTGCGCAAATTAGACTACATAACATATCTAGGCTGTAGGCTATAGGTTGTGTAGTTGTATTTAATGCAACCTTAATATTCATTTAGTGCTCCTAAATTTAGTTTTGGTGCTCCTAACTATTTGAAGTTGGGAACACCAGTGCTACCAAGTAAAAAAGTTAATTTCGACCCTGAACACAAGCAGCAGACCACCATGGAGAGGTACTCTGCATCAGTGCCTTATGACAAAGAATCTAAATTTAGAATTATGTTTACATTTTAATTATTTGAGTTTTCCATGGTTGTTGACATTTCTGTCTTAATAACTGGGGGGGTTATGATCAGAGGAAGGTTAAGTTTAAAATAAAAATGTTGAAATGTAATATATTTTTCTCCTGTTCCTTATTTTAAATGGGTCATAAAAAATATCAATAATTATCGATATCGACCGATATGAAACGCTGATATCGTGATACAGTTTTCAGCCATATCGCCCAGCCCTATTCAGATGTCATGAATGTGCTAGTTAGTGCATGGTGCCATGTGGCAAAATTAACTTTTTAAGCAGCCTTTAGCTACTTTCCATTTAAAACTAGTTGACAACAGTGATAACATATTAAAATTGGTAATTTGTAATAAAATGTTTTAATTTATAGTTTTTCATCAAAATTAAGTATCCATCTCTAAAATGACATCTACGCTGACTTAACCAAGGCAATGTGGAGAAGGAAATATAACTAACCCGGACTGTGGTTCTCTCAGGATTACAAACCGGACGAGGACCCAGCAATATTTCACTCAGAGAAAACAGGCCGTGGACCTTTAGGACCAGACTGGAAGGTGAGTAGCTCTATTAAATAAATTTAAGACATTTTTGTTTCTGATTTAGGCAATTCTATATGAAAAAAAAACAAAACATTTATTTATTTATTTTTTTTTTTTCTTTTTTCATTTTTCTTTTTTTCCCCGAACAGAAAGAGCTTTTGGCCAAGCCGGACACTCCTCGTATGTGTGCGTACAAACTAGTCACCGTCAAGTTCAAGTGGTGGGGCCTTCAAACCAAAATAGAAAACTTCATCCACAAGGTAAGCAAATGATACACAGTCAAGCTAGTACTTATCGTTTATTCACTCACATGTCTTTTCAAACACATATAGGATGCAAAAAGAGAGATTTAGCAGCCCAGAATGCCCTTTTTCATGCCTGTGTAATGCTGTCATGCTACAGTAATGACAAAAAAGTTCCATGAAGTGGTCCAAACAACTTGTGCATATTATGTTACATTAAATTACATTACATTATATGTGCAGTCTCAAGGCGTGTTGTGCTGGATTTAATGTTGGTGATATAAAACATTTCCTATGTCAGATCAAAGCTCAAGTGATTTCTCTCAAAATGAGATTTGAGATGTTTACTTTTCCCATCTCTTGATGCTTTGGGGTAACACAGACTGTTTTTCATCTGCTTTCGCAGCAAGAGAAGAGAATCTTCACCAACTTCCACCGTCAGCTCTTCTGTTGGATTGACAGCTGGGTGGAGCTCACCATGGAGGACATCCGCAGGATGGAGGAGGAGACGCAGCGAGAGCTGGAGGAGGTGAGAATGACATTTGCACAGAATTATGGTCTGAAGCATGTATATTTTTCTCAATTGCATTTGTTCCCACCCATCCTTGGCAGACCTGCTTATTCCCAGCAGTCCAGATCATGAAACGCTGTTCTTTCCACTGTTGTTTTTTCTGATTTTGGTCCATTCATGAATGGTTTTTAAAGGTCAAAGGTATCATTTCTGTGCCTTTAGTATCAGAAAATGGAATTGCTATAATTCTTTTAAATAATTAGGATGATTTAAATGTCACAAACCTCTCAGACTTGTTTAAAATTGCCACAAATAACTGCATTAGATTCAGTGAGTGATTATTTGTTATTATCTTTTCAACTGACTCAGCAAGTGAGTTGTCCAGATGATTGAGACTCATTTTACTCCAATTTTTTATTCAATTTCAGTTCCCCACAGTGTTGTTTTAGTATCATTGATATACTTATGGCCCTGTGATTTCTGCAGTGCGGACAGAATCGCGGAATCAAGTCATAAAGACGAATTTACTGTATAATGCGGAATGTCACAATTTGTTTGGATGAATTAATCAAAAGTAGGTCATTGCAATTAAATCAAATCGCGATATGGACTAGTATCTCTAAATATTAAGCAAAAAGACTATTTAAATGAATAATTCATGTTCTGCGTGTCTCTGTGCGGGAATGGCGCAGACGCGCAGTTTCGTTTGCTAGACAGATACTGAAGTGTGCATGACGTCTGCAGTCTCGCCAAATGAGGACATAAATACATGAACAACATGTCCAGAACTGCCCTGCATCATATCATATACACACAAAATAAAAGTTTGGTTTAAGGTGACGACATATTAGTATTGTTTAGTAGAATGTATGTAATACTACTACTACTACTACTACTACTACTACTACTATTGTTATTACTAAAATTAAAACTTTATTTTATTAAGGAATAATCACACAATATTTATTTCATGTTTAACTTTCATTAGATTTAAAAGATTAAATTAAAATTTTATGCCTTCATTTAATAACCACAAAAATTTACATATTGTAAACATATTATAAAAATAAACTTTAATAAATTAATTTTTTTTTTATGCATTCAAATAATTAGACATTTATTAAACTGCTTAAACTGAATATGGTAACAATAAAACAGAAGGTGAGGGAAAAAAAAATAAAACATTTCATAGGGCCCTAAACATGTAATTTTTGTTAAACTTTTAATTTTAGTTCATTATACTTGTTTTTTGATTAATAAAATGTAATATAACCATTTAAAAAAAGTCCAGAAAAATGGAATCCAGAAAAATTTAAAGAATAAAATGTTATTATTATTATTATTATTATTATTAATAATAATAATAATAATAATAATAATAATAATAATAATTATTATTATTATTATAATTATTATTATTATTGTTATTATTGGTGGTGTTGTTGTTGTTGTTATTGTTATTATTTTATATATATATATATATATATATATATATATATATATATATATATATATATATTTATTTATTTATTTATTTATTTATTTATTTATTTTTTAAATGGGTTTGTAACTGTAATAACCTAGGATTAAGAAAACAAGCAACTTGTCCAAATTATTCAGAAATATATATATTTTTTAATGCTTTATTTAAAAGAAAATTGGTCAAAATGCCAATTTCTTTCACTTAAATTTATTGTATTAAGATTTTTGTGATTTTTGTGTCATTTTTATTAGTTTTATTTTTTTAAATATGTCCCATAGTTTTTATTAATATTATTTTAGTACTTCAAGGTAAAGTAAACAAAAATGAGAAATGTTAATAATATATTTTTTTATGGGTTTAGTTTAGTCAACTGTAATAACCCAGGATTAAGAAAACAAGTGAGTTGTCCAAATGATTCTGCTAAAAAATTTTGAGCGCTTCATTTAACAGGAAACGGGTTAAAACGGCTATTTAAATATGGCAATGCGAATTAAATGCAGTTGCTATTGTGTGTAACTAAGCACAGTTCAATACACAGTTGTCTGGTTTTATTTAATTTGCAGTCTTTAGTCATTAAACTCAGACTACAGCTAAATTATAAAATTGCTGCGGGTCACTGCGCTATTGAGAAACACTGAGCTCAAGTATATTCATAATACACATGTACAATCTGTACATCATCAACCTACAGTGCACATCTGGACAGCTTTTACAGCGTAATGTGGGCGTTTATATGTGGAATAAAACGTTAGTACCTGTGATATTAGCACCAGGGGTCATTATTTGACTGTAGACGTAAAATAGTAGTCGCTGAATGTCATTCGGCTCCTGGACGTTATTGAAGGTGTTACAGATTTGAGCTATATTGGTTTTTTTCCCGCTGGTCACCGTTGGCAGCGCGCTCGTATTCTCTATTTTCAGTTGTGTGTTTTTGTTGAACGCGTCCCAGCTCAAGTGTATAGTATTTGGCCCAGATTCTTTCCTCTACCCAGTAAATATGACGATCCAACGGCACACAGTCTCTCCAAACTCTGACACGCTCTGTGATCGCTTTCAGCATGCAGCCAAGGAAAACCACAAACTCCTCACTGCCTGGGAAATATCGATCAATACATTCTCATCCAAGTCCCGAAGGCGTAGTCGCTTATTAGTTTTATTCTTAAGCGACGCTTGGCCAAGACCAATAAAGTGATTCCTTAACCGTCAACCCGTCGGTCACGTTACGAGTTATATCTTTCTCTTAACCAGTTTGTCTGTAATTGCCTTCAGTTGTAAAGGTTGGCGTTAATAAAACAAGCAGCATATGCAGTCAAACTTTATATTAAACAAACAGCTTTTTACACCGCTGCTATCAGCCTGCCAAGCAGAAAGTATGTATTTGGACTAATATTTGACGAATTAAGTTTACTTTGGCTTTGCCGTGCTTTACAGAAACCTTCCAGGGTGTATTTTTTTCAAAACCTCTTTTATGGAAATGATGGTGAATGTTTCCAGTGAGGATTATGTCAACGTTAACCCGTTCAGTGCCTCTCTGCTGAAAGCCAGCTGTTCAATGCGTGACTCTCCCGAAAAGAGTCATGAATAAAATGAAAATTAAATCTTATTTCCCCCTGAAAAAAAATAAAAGAGCCTGTTTTTTTTTTTTAATATCGCAAAATGCAAACATATGGCTTTCTGTGATAATCAATAGCTTATAAATGTTAAATAATCTGGTTCTCTTTTATTTAAATCTTATATTTAAAATCTTAAAAAATATATATATATATAATATATGTGTGTGTGTGTGTGTGTGTGTGTGTGTGTGTGTATATATATATATATATATATATATATATATATATATATATATATATATATATATATATATATATATATATATATATATATATATATATTTTTTTTTTTTTTAATGTATTGAAATTAGGTGTTAAATTAGTTAATTATAATTTTAACAATTATTTTTAAGTATATTGTAATGAATATATTTTAAGAAATATAACTTAAATTGTAATTTAATAGTGTATTTTTTATGTAAATTAAAAATGAGTAAAATAAGTATAAATTATAAAATATAAATACTAAAAAAGTGTACTAAATTGCATTGCAGTTTTTTTTAATATTTCAATTTATTTAATGTATATATTCAATATATGTAATATAATATATATACATTTAATAATGCAAAATAATATACTTTCTAAAATACTAAAATATAAAAAAAATAAAATTTTTAATTCATCCTGTTTTTGCATTGCAGTAGTGAACTTAATTTTTTTTAAAAATGTTTTATTGTTACGAATGTCTTTCTCGAATCCCAGCTATTAGTATTTTTAAAAATTAATTTTTATTATTCTACTGCAACCCAAGAAAAAAGGATGAAAAATATAGTAAATATTTTAAGCATTTATATATTTTTGAATTTAATTTATTTTTTTGTATTTTTTTTTAATGGTTTGTAATGTATGTAATAAAGTAATAATCTATTTGACTATATTTAATTACATTTCTTAAAATATTACACAAGTTAAAATTATAATGAACTAATTTAAACTCTCTCTTTCTCTCTCGCTCTATATAGTTTTTAAATGAGTTAAATATAATTTAAATTAAATTTTAAATAAATTAAAAATAAAAAATCAATAATACAAAAATAATTTAAATTCTAAAATAATATATTTTAAAAAAACAATATTTTTCATTCATCTTTTTTTGTATTGCAGCAGTAAACTTATTTTTTTTAAAATGTTAAAAAATATATATATTTTTTAAGAATGTTTCATTGTAAGGAAAATGTCTCTCGAATCCCCACTTTTTTTTTTTTTTTTTTTTTTTCCGTTTTTAGATTTCATATGCATATGTTGTGATCATTTTATGATTATTTGAATTCCTTTTTATGTAAAGAACTTTGAATTACCATTGTGTATGAAATGTGCTATATAAATAAACTTGCCTTGCCTAGGTAGGTTGAATCCTATAAAAAAGACTTGGCCATTTCTACCTGAGATTCACTCAAATATTCTTTTCATGTTGTTATTGGCTATTTTTACATTTCATAAGGTTTTCCTTCCAGCTGGATGTCGGCGAGTGGTAAGATTGGACCTAACGGCATGTTTTGTTTCTAGATGCGTCAAAAAGGATCCGTACGAGGCACGACGGCAGCCGAAGAGTAGCCGCATCCTTTTTAGTAACACGAGGCAGGTGGAGAGACTCCGTAAGTGGTGCGGGAGGAGAAGCGGCAACTCCGTCGTGCATTCTTTCTCACGTTCCTTTCATCCGCCGCCGCCCACTAACCCATCACTTCACTGCCTCCATTTCAGCTAACCACAACTAACTTTTCTTCTGGTGTTCTCCTCTCAGCTGACGGGTGGACGAATGTAACCCGAGTTAAAGTGTTAGTCATTTCAGACAAACTCTTGGCTGAACCGCCCAATAGCGTTCGCTCAGGCCAGAGGAAAATAGTGCCTCAACGGCGCAAATTGAAAGCAGGTGTTTGCAGCTCCTTAAAAAAGCCTCATCTGCAAGTTCTAATGGTTTTAGACTCGAGTTGAAAGGTAAAAGAGGGTTTTTTGAGGCGTTCTTGATGTTTAAAGCAAGTGTGGTGGCCAATGCCTTTAGCTTCCAAAAGCAGCGTTCTTCTGTCGAGTTGTTGATCTTCTCTCTAAATGGAGGCAGGTTGCAATGTTTACAGGAGCAGCTGCAATGGCCTTTTTTTCTTTTCCAGTGTTCTTGTCCTAAAGGGTTAGTGCATACAGGAAAAAAAAAAAAAATGCCATCTTGTCGTTCCAAACCTGTATGACTGACTTTCTTCCATGGAGGTGTTTTTGAAGAATCTCCTTGCTTGTTTTCCTTACAGTTAAAGCATACAGTGGCTACAGGCTATCAAGCTTTGAACAAGCATCATAACTTTTTTTTTTTATTTTTTTATTTTTTCTTTTTAATTTGATTTGGGCTGCATTTTAAGAAACCATATGATAGCTTTTATGTGACTGAAATCTAGTGTTATTTATTTATTTATTTATTTTAAATTTTGAATTGCAGTTGTGAAACTTGGTTATGTTTTATTATGAAATGTCAAAATGTAAAAACAGAGTTAAAAAAACTGAAATCTTCTCAAAACTTTCTTAAATCTTAACTTTTTTTAAAGGTAGCTTGATTCCCATAATTCCCAGTTTTCATTAAAAAATATATATATATATATATATATATATATATATATATATATATATATATATATATATATAAAAACATTTTAAATCTTAAAATTGTTTTGAAGGTAGTTCTGATTCCCAAAAAAATTTGTACATTGATTTTTTTGCGTTGCTTTGAAAGAAAAATAAAAAATTAAATGAAAATGAAAAAAATTTAATGAATTAAAAAAATGTATGAATAATTTGTAAATCTTTTTTTTTTAAAGCTAGTTTGATTCCCATAAAATTGTTTTATTTTATTTCATATTTTATTTTATGCAATTTTCTTTTGCATGTTTCGTTATGAAAATGTCAAAATGCTAAATTATTTTTATTTTCTTTTTGTTAAAAAAAAAAATAGAGGTAGTTTGATTCCCATTTATAAAAAACAAAACAAAACAAAACAAACAACAACAAAAAAACTATTAAATATATACATTTAATTTTTCACTTGAAGTACATATCATGGTTGAACCAAATTTAATTGTGCCGTTTTCAGTTAAAAAATGGTACTTACTTATTATATTTAAATTAATATGTACATATTTAAACATGGAAGTGCAAAGGGGATTTGACAGCTGTGGTAAAAGGAAATGTTTAAGACTTTAAGAGTTTTTTCACCACATAAATGTATCATTTGACGTTATATGACTTATAATAGTGTGTATAGCGAGTTGTATGGACTACTATTACAGGGCTTTTTGCGTCCTTTCAAACGAGCATCCTGAATGTTCTGTTAAACCTTTCTTTGGTGTTACACAGAAGAAAGAAACTCATGCAGGTTTGGAACAACAAAGGATGACAAAACTCGAATTTCTGAGTGAAATATCCCTTTATTTTTGTATTGGTCATGTGGTTTTCGTTTTTCAGAGTTGCTCGAATCTTGTGTTGATCTTCCAGCGTCTATAAGGCAGTTATGAAGTTCACTTTATAGACTTTCTTCTCGAGAGAGAAATTCAGCGTCTGTTGAGAGTCAGAATGGAGCACAGCCGCTTCATATTTGTGTTATTCTCCCTCCCTCTGCGTTTGGCTCTGCCGTAAAACGATCTGGAAGAGATGAGACTCTCCTCGGCCGCTCTTTCCAAGCGTCTCTGCCCAATCTTGTTTTTTTTTTCCTCCTTCATTTCTCATTTCTCCTCATCGGCCCATTGCTGCTCCTCTGCACTGTTCTTGGTTTCTAATCACCGCTTTTTTGTGTTTGTTGATTTTTCCAGAGTGTGTTTGCACTCGGCGCATGTGAGCGTGTGTTTCTGCTCTCTTTGATTTGAGTGAGTGTGCGTTTGTGCACGTGTGAGTGTGAAAAAAACGCCTGCGGGGTCTTGAATTCACACGATGTCCTAACCAGGCACGATGAAAACTTAACGCTGCAGTGATGCGACAAAATCCAGCACATCAAAACTAATTGGTGCTGTTTACGAAGGCACTTTTACTGTTGGTAAAACTTTTACTGTTGTTACATTACATCCAATTGCATGACAAAAATTGTAGTTGGTAACGTAATCCATTACAGATTTAAGGTAATATAATCAGATTACTTTTAGATTACTTTTGACCAACCTCATTTATCACCATGAATTAAATAGGATAATATTGTATATTATTGGCATAAAAATACAAAGAGTATTAACCCTTTAACTGTCACCGTCTCCTCTGTTTACTTCACTATATTACAAATAAATCCTAATTTAATCATGGCAAACTATACATCGTTGGAAAGGTCTAAGCCTCCTAAATAGATAAGTTACCATATTTTTGTTTCAAATTATGTAGGAAAAGTAATGGATTAATATATGTCAAGAGTGCAACTTAAAAAATCTACTTTCGTCAGCTTTTTCCCTATCACGTTTTATCGTAAGATAGTTATATTTCAGTTCAAATCTCAAATCTCAAAATTCCTTTTGAAAGGCATTTTAAAATCAGACATTGCATTACCACGGAAAATGTACATCAAAATCATAGTACAAAATGTTTTCGTTCATGAATTATAAAAATTTAAGTCTGGAAAGTGCATTTTTATGTCTGTGTTCAAAAATGGGAGTGACAGTTAAAGGGTTAAAATAATTTCCATTTGTTGTTATTAAAGCGCATTAAATATTATATTATTATATTAGGTTTCACAAACTGGTGTTTGCAAAGGAATTGCAGGAAGGGTTGAGTTTAATGAAGAGCTAATAATTAAATCAAATGTTAAATTAAAATAATTTTATAATAATCAAAATAAAAAACAACTTACTAAAAATGAAATATTTTATTTGTTTACCTGTATGTCATGTGACCATATCCAACATCGGAGAAGCAATGAATATGCAAATATGATACTTAATTATTAGAATGTTTATTTTAAAATCCTGGGGGTACTTTATAATAAAAATCTATTAGGATCAGATTACAAAAAAGTAAGTTAAAATGTAACTTAATCTAATTACAAGTACTTAATTTTTGGAATTTGATTAGGTAATCCAGATTACATGTAATCAGTTACTACCCAGCTCTGTAGACTTAGTATCCCAGTGTTATTTTAATATTATATACTATTTTATTATTTATTATTTAGAATTTATTTTTTTTTTTTAAGTTTTGGTAATTTTATTTGCTTTTGCCATTTTTATTAGTTTATTTTTCAAAATATTTATTATCTTAATTATTTTTTTCAGTATTAGTTTTATTATTAGTTTATTTAAAAAAATATATTTAGCTTAAATTTATTTTGTTAATATTTTTATACATTAATAAATTAATATTTACTTTAAATACTAATAATATAGTACTTATTTTATTTTCGTTAATAGGCAAGGCAACATTTCAGTAGCATTTGACAATAATGTTTAATTTGTTAATGTTGCTTAACTACACTAATAAATATGATAAAACAATGAAAAATACTCAAACAGTATTGAAAAACAATAATACTGCAAAATGTTATTACATGATACAATTTTTTTTATAGTAAAGTTTTTATATTAATATACTTTAAAATATAATTTATTCTTGTGATGGAAAGCTGAATTTTCATCAGCTGTTACTCCAGTCTTAAGTGTCACATGATCCTTCAGAAATCATTCTAATTTTTAATTCTAACTCTTTTTCAGGATTAAACAGCGTTTGTTTAAAATAGAAATCTTTTCTAACAATATACACTACTGCTCAAAAGTTTGGGGTCAGTAGACTTTTTATTCTTTCTTTTTTTGAAAGAAATGAATACTTTTATTCACCAAAGATGTGTTAAATAAATAAAAAGTGAAAGCATTGATTTACATTGTTAGACAAGATTTATATTTTAAATAAATGCTGTTCTTTTAACTTATTCATCAAAGAATCCTGAAAAAAATAATCACAGATTCCAAAAAATATTCCACTTCCACTTCCAAAACAAAGATTTATATATAATGTACTTACCCCCTTTTCATCCAAGATGTTCATGTCTTTATTTCTTCAGTCATAAAAAAATTGTTTTTTGAGGAAAACATTTCAGGATTTTTCTCCACATAAAAAATGCGGTTTAAATGTGGCTTTAAACAATCCCAAAAGTGGCTGTAAACGATCCCAGCCAAGGAAGAATGGTCTTATCTGGTGAAACAATCGGTTATTTTCATTAAAAAACAAAAAATACAATTTAGATACTTTTTAATCTCAAATGCTCGTTTCGCCTTTCTCTCCCTGAACTTCTGGCTCAGGACAGTTAGGATATGTCGAAAAACTCCAATCGTATTTTCTCCCTCAACTTCAAAAATCATTTCAAAATCATCCTGTATCGCTGCAGAAGTACCGACACAGTCTTTGCAAAGTGAACATGCAAAGATGATCAAACACCCGTAACAAAAAAAGGTAAAACAGTGATATAGGATGATTTTGAAGTTGAGGGAGAACATGAGATGGGAGTTTTTCGACATACACTAACTGTCATGAACCGGAACAAAAATAGAGTTCAGGCAGAGTAAGACGAGATGAGCGGTTGGCATTAAAAAGTATATAAATTGTATTCTTTTTATTAAAATAACCGATCGTTACGTTACATAAGACCCTTCTTTCTCGGCTGGGATCGTTTACAACCGCATTTGGGATCGTTTAAAGCTGCATTTAAGCTGCATTTTGGAAGTTCAAAATCGCGGCACCATATCAGTCCATCATGTGAAAAAAAATGCTGAAATGTTTCCATCTAAAACAATTTCTTTACGACTGAAGGCAGAAAGACGAACATTTTGGATGACAAGGGGGTGAGTAAATTAATTCTAAATTGTTGTTCTGGAAGTGGACTTCTCCTTTAATAGTTTTTATTTTAGTTAACAGTAACACCATTGTAGCACAATACAAGACAATACAATATTTATTTATGAAGCATATTTAAAAACTATGGGAGATGACCAAAGTGCTGTACATAATAGAATAAAAAAAACTCACAAATAAAATGAGCAAAACAAGACTGTCAAATTTAAAAACGACCATAAAAAGCACCATGCATGTTCTTCAGAAAATATTAAGTTACAGTTTATTATTCAGCACAATCAGACCAATGCAGCCAGGTGAAACTAAGCTGACTAAATGCATTAAAACTTAAATTGGCATTGTAGAGGGCATCGTTTTATACCTGGTTAGGACAAATGGTGAAATGAAGCAGTTTGCTTCAAACATGCATTAAATAAATAGTTTTTTTCCACAATCCTAACAGTTTTCTTCTCCCGTTCTTGTAGCTTCGTAATACTGGTCAGGTTCGAGGCACCAGTGCTGCTCACGAACAATGAGGCAAAACTTCACGAATCCAACCATGACAACACTTGACGAAAGACATCACCGCATCCAACCAAACCGGCCAGTGGTGGCACCATCGCCCTCCACCACCAGACTGCAGAATGACACAGTGATCAGTAGTACTGTACTCACACACCTGCCGACAGGGTGGACACACAGTCACAGCTCGACCTGTTTGATCCACTTTGTTAGAAACACCCGAGTATTGCTGTATAGTTGTGTTATTCTATCTCAGAAACAGAAACGACTTAATTTCGGCAGGCATCGGACCAATTCTTTATGTTTTTGTTTGGTTTTGTTCATGTTTGTAATGGTTCAGATCTTTATTTTCTTGTCTGTGTCTAGTCTTTTTTCCCCCAGATGAAGCGCTTGCTTCCTTTAAATTCCTAATCACGTTTTTAATTGGTAGTTTGTCATATCAGCGTAGTCCTGCCTACCATGTCTTGTTTGGCTAGATTAAATGTGTGCATGCACATTTGTGCAAAAACACGTCCACCTCGCAAACCCTTTTCTGCAAGTGGCTTTTGCATGAGCTCAGGCTGTTTTTAAGAGGGTTTTCATGTTCTCAAGACACTTTGCGTGACGTTAACCCCTCAGGACTCTTCAGGTTCTCCTCACCAAAATCTGGACTAATTACCAGAGCAAATCGTTGCTGTCGCCGCTGCTGCTTTTTTCTTACTTTTAGAGTCGCTTTAGGACAGGCAAAGTGCTTTTATATCGCTAATCTACCTGTAACGCTCTCAGGGTTCCCACGGTCTTGGAAAATCCTGGAGATATCAGGGAAAAAAAATGTGATTTCCAGGCCTGGAAAATGTCTAGGTTCATAACAAGCATACACTTCCATCGCTAAATGATTTAAAAATTTAAAAAGCAAAAATCTTGTATTTTTCTTTTGCTATTTTTTGATCTGTAACTATTTTTCCAGGTGGATGAATCTCTGGTTACTGACATGCAAACAGTGACTCCGTTCGGGTATCCTTGCGCGTATTATGCAAATGTTACTGGCGTTGTCATGACAACAGATTTAAATTCGGTGTCACTACACAGGCACAGTCAGTAAGAGATTCTAGTGCACAAGTCACATGTGTGTACTTGAATCTTTCTTGTCCAGCCCTGCATACTTGCATTATTAAATGCATTAGCATTTCTGACATTTTTTACAATCATACGGCATAAATTTATATATTTATATAGTGAATATTGCAATCAGAATGTGTGGGAACCCTGAGCTCTGCACCTGAATGTGTGCGTAGCTGCCTCAACAGACGCTTAGGACAAAGAGGAGAACGCATTTTAAAGAGCTTGATATTTGTATAGTTTCTATATATCGTACCAGGTCAGATTCGCAGGATGCACTGGTAGAATAATTCTACTTCCTGTCCTCCTCGTCTCTGGCCATGCTGCACCAGCTCAGATCATCCAGCCTAGCAAAAAGAGTGTCTGCTGTTTGCACTTGACCCGCAGGGCTGTTTTATCTTCTCGTTTATTAGTAACAGGTTTTTAACGTGTACGGTTCTCTGTCCAGACGACGGACGGATTGGATTTTTATCATATATCGTGGCCAGTGCGTTAGTTTTATAATAGTCGGGCTTTCATGGACAGCTGACGGCACGCAAACCAGTGCCTGACGTCTGCGTTGAAACGTGCGATCCTGTTGCATTGTGATCGTCTAGTTAGAATTGCACATTTACAACACGTTTCTTCTCGGTTTGCATGTTTTGTTTCTTAACGTCCCTTTCATTTCAAGGTCCACGAATGTTCACGCAATCATGCAAGCCGTCAGGGCTCCTTTTTGGCAATCAAGAAGATGTTATCACATACCTGCGCTCCTCTTCTGAAATCCAGGACGTCAGGTTTTGATTTTTCATGTTTTCTAGATCATAATTGAGCAATCAGTGCACTGACGCCTGTTCTGACATACTGTCTTGAGTCTCACGGATCGTGTGGTTTACTTTTGTACACGTACATGGCTTTTTAGGCTAGCGGGGACTGGGATGGGCAAGGGTTTCGGATATAATGAATGAATCATATTGTAATCGAAGCATAACTGCGCACTCGGAGAATCTACTGTGTTTTTTTTCTTGGGGAATTACACGATGCTGTTTTACTGTCTCTTTCTGATCATTTGTTTGAAAATCAGGGGAAATATCAGTGAATGTACAATGGTGTGATTTATTCTGTTTTTTTCCTGCAGCTTTTGAATTGGTTATAAATTTAACAGTTAACAATATATCTAATAAATTTCGACACAAGTCATGTTTGGTCTTTTATTTTTGCATGCTTTAATGTTTTACCTTTAGATGCAAGTCATGGAAAACCCAGAAGCATCAGGTAACTTGTGACCCTGGATCGCAAAACTAGTCATAAGTGCACGGGTATATTTCTAGCAATAGCTAAAAATACATTGTATGGGTCAAAATGATCAAATTTTGTTTTATGCCAAACATCATTAGGATATTATGTAAAGATCACGTTCCATAAAGATACTTTGTGAATTTCCTACTGTGAATGTATCAAAACTTAAGTTTTGATTAAGAATATGCATTGCTAAGAACTTAATTTACACAACTTTAAGGGTGTGTTTCTGATTTTTTTTAATTTAATTTAATTTTTTATTTTTTTGCATGCTCAGATATTCATATAGTTGTATCTCAGGCAATTATTGTCCTAGCAAACCTTACATCAATGGAATGATTATTTATTCAGCTTTCAGCTGATGTATAAATCTCAATTTCAAAAAAATACACCCTTTTGACTTGTTTTGTGGTTCTGGGTCACATTTTTTAAAAATGAAATCTATAACGTCAATACATGTATTGCTAATATTTTTAGGGTTAAATATCTTAATGCAAATCATAAATCATCTTAAAGGCTTCATTTGATTTCTGCATGTAATTTGTGCCACAGAAACATGTCTACTGTGAATTTCTCCTAGTTTTCATCATCGTTTGTTCCTGCCAGCAGCACTAGATGGCACTGTTCCGCTTTGCCCAAGAAACAGGTAACGATTTCTTATAAAGACCAGAGGGACCTACAAAACAAGTCTTATGGCTTTCCATTTATTATCCTTTTATTAGTTAATTTCTTCAGTCATACCTATCAATAAATGGCCACTTATATTTCACCATAAAACCTTTCAGTAGCTTAATGGTTGTATCATTCCGTAGTGGGTTGGCAGGACACAGTCTAGTTTTGTAGTATAAGGTTTTTATTTCTACAATGTTGTAATCACTATTCATTAAACAGCTTTTGTTGTAAAGATAAATAATTTGACCCGTGCTGCAGCAGTGGGTTCTAAAAATACATCACAATCACCGGTTACTTACAGGAAATTAACCCTGAAGACACATTCATTATCTCTGGCTGCCATTCGTCACAGCTTGAAAATGAAGCCCGTTTCATGCATCTGCTAATTTACTAATTAACTGCTGCATATTTACTACAGTATCTGTGTATAAACGAATATAGCTGTTTTACATATGCGGGATTTGAGACTGACTGAAGATTTGCACTGTTTCATTTGAATGTAAAAGATTAAAAATGCATGGCTGTATGTAAATAAAAGATCAATTTTTTTTTTGCACGTAGAGTAATTAAGCATTTTACATTTTTTGTTACCTATTTTTATTTACACGTTCTGGTATATAAATTATTGGGAGAAAGAAATCTATATTTCATGTACGGAATTTAATATAAATGAAGATTAAATTGTTTTGATATTTTATGAGCTAACATGCACTACAGCCTAAATAAATCCAGCTCTACTATTTGTAAAATGGAGATTGAATCATGATGGTGTTTTTCATTATTTCTCTATTATGTTATCTATTAATACGTTATATACATCTCTTTTAGACTTCCTTAAGCGAATCCCCGCCCCTTGTGCGTCAGACCCCGCCCTGGCGCACGAAACCCCGCCCCCTGCGCATGTGTGCCTGTGTCGGCATTGGTGAGAAATCAGCGCTGGAACAGATGAGGGAATGTCAAACTTGTTGCCGATGCCCGCGGCTCGACACATCCGACTCAAGGATAAATGAGAAAACCCTCCTGGAGCCAGAAGCATTAGATGGAACAGCGCGTATCTTATGGACGGTATTAAAGAAAATGGCGATTAATTTTTGTGCTGAATACATTTCATACTGTGACAACAAAAGGGATCCTGGGCTCTCCAGTTACTAAGCGTGCGCGCAGCCACAGCGGCGCATTGAGTCTCCTCGCAGGACTGAACGCAAGCGCGAAGTTCTCCTCAAAGAACCGTCGATTTAATGCATTTATCTACTTCGTGTAAGTGTTATTAATATCGAATAATTAGTCGGAATCGCGCGCATTGCATTGGAGATGTGAACATGGGACATGTGCTCTGCGCGCTGGTTTGCACTCCTCTGGATTTGTGTTGAACGACTTGAGGACGTTACGCATCGAATAATGATGTAAACGAGGAGTTTTTTAAGATGTGCATTTTTCAGGGTCGCTGCTCTAAGGATATACAAAGAGGAGTTCGCGTTTTTACGCTTATGCTGGAATTGAGGTACTTCCAATTGTCATCAGATCTCTTACTTTCGCATCATTAAATATTTATCAGTAAGCACATGCATGTGAAACGTAAACTTTATTTATTTATTTTTCATTATTAATTATTATATTATTGAGAATATATAATATTTAGATTTTTAAATCGGCTGGTAACATATGCTCCTGAAGACACAAAAGAAAAAAAAATGTAAGTACAAAAACAAAAAGGATTGTTTGGTTCAACTGTGTCTTTTTTTATTTGCAGTGACGAACAAACAAAAGGAATTTAATCCCAGTGGACTGAAAATGAACTCTAATTATAACACTGCCGGATTTCATATGAAAGGGCCGTCGGTAGCCGTGGAGCCGATGATGGGTCCACTAAATGAATCCCCCATGCAGGGACTTAACTTTGTCTCAAATAGAGACCAGTATGGATTCCAGACTCATGGCCATGGGGATATGCTCGCTATGGGAGTTCAGCCACAACATCAACTCCACATGCAAGGACCGTTCAACCATCAACCTCCTAACCACGAGCAGCATTCACATCTGTACCAGGACAGCGTCCCCTCTTGCCTGCACGGGGACAGACACATGGGCTTCAACAACGGCAACGCAGGTCACCCGCATATGTTTGAAGGAGGATTCGGTCAGCAGCTCGCAGAGGCGCAGTCACGAGAATGCATCTCGCAGCAGCAACAGCAACAGAGAATGGCCGCCATGCCCGAGTTTCAACCGCACGGCCATCCGAACGGCAACCACGCCGTTCCAGCGCCGTGTCTTCCTCTAGACCAGTCGCCAAACCGCGCCGCGTCGTTCCACGGCCTGCCGTCCTCGTCCCCTGAAACCCACAGACTTGAACATTACAGGCTTTTCCCACAGGGCAGGATGGGGGGATCAGAGCACTGTTTTCCCTGTGATCCTCTGACGGGGAATTTCGATATGACAGGATTCTCCACCGCGGACTCTTCAGAGCACAAACTGCCCTATTGTGAAACAGGGAACCAAGTGGTCGGGGGTCACTTTTCCACTTGTAATCGAAGCGGTTCCCGAGGGCCCATGATGGGCGGCTCTAAAGTCGACCAACAGCTACCTCAGCAAAACGTGTTTTCGGACCGATTCGGGAACCGGGGGAAAATGGATCCGGGGGTTAACGCTAGACACCACCTCATGCCCCAGCAAAGACCGGGACCCGTCCCCAGGCAGAACCCCGGTTCCCCGGCCCTTCCGCGGTTTTATCACACTCCGGACTATGTAGCGAACAATACGGACGTTCAAGGCGGCGGCCCGATGGCCCACGTTCAGCACGGCCACCTGGACCGGCCCATACATAGACTGAACAACCATAGCATGCATCCCTTCGGGGAGCCGGTGTTTGATGTCCCCCAGCTCGCCCCGCAGCCCCCACATCACCCTCACCTCAGCTCGCTGCCTTATTTGAATATGGCAAAAAGGCCACGGTTTGATCTCCCGAACGGCTCTGCTGGGGAGAGCTGCAGCCCCCTGAGCAACAGCTTACATAATCGGCCCAATCTCGAGAACCACCTCTCACCCTCGGCTTTCCCCTCTCCCATGGGGGACTTTACATCTCATGTGACGGATGGGTTTCCATCAGGCCCCCTACCCTTGAGCTCCGGCCCACAGCAGCAACAGCAGCAGCAGCAGCAGCATCAGCAGCGGCGGCAGAACGCGGCGATGATGATCAAACAAATGGCATCGAGGAGCCAGCAGCAGAGAATGAGACAGCCCGACTTGCAACAGTTAAGTCTCCACGGGGACGTCACGTCAAATGGCATGGTCTGCCGAGGCCCTCTGGGTAGTGTGTCTCAGTCCAATTTTGAGAAGAAGCATAATTTTCATGGAAACTTTGACAGCCCCCACCTACCTCAAGAAAACTCATGGTTTCCTGAGCCGCAGCAGCATTGTAGAGAAACAAACACGCATGCCTTGGAGCAGGCAGAGAACGGACACAACATTATTTTTAGGCAAGGCGTCACAAGCATGGACATGCAGTCTTTGAATTCTCCGGGAGCGCATCATCCGTTCGAAAATAGCGTCAGCAATCCTCTGCAGATGCAGTCTCCCGACGAGGGCACCATGCAGCCGGGCGCACCCGCGGACAGGAGGCCGGCCGAGTTCGCAGGCATGGCGATGAGGAGGCAGCACAGCTTCCCTCCTGGAGGGCCGAGTCAACAGGGAGCCCCCCAGAGCAATCCTCCAGGATTTAGCTCCTCTCCAGGGAACTATCCCGCCCATCCCGAGTACCTCTCCAGCCAGCACCTGTCAGTCAATAAGCTTGGGGCCCTCTCTTTGGGGAATTTGAACAAAGCCAGTACAAAAGACAGTGTGTTTGGCCAAAGCTGTCTGGCAGCCCTTTCCACAGCCTGCCAGAATATGATCGCCAGCCTTGGGGCCCCGAACCTCAATGTGACTTTTAATAAGAAAAGTCAAAATGAGGCCAAACGCAAAGCAGGTCAGGTTGAGCAGGACATAAATAGCAGTGGCAGTAGCGGCCCAGGGGCAGAGTATTTCCAGAGCAATGCTTCTCAGAATAGTCAAACGCCTTGCTCTGGGAATAACAACAATACGACGGCAGGTCAAAGTGGTACGGGCCAGATGGCGAAAAGGGAAGCGAGCACCCTTTCCCCGAATGACAACATGGAGTCTGGATGTGAGGGGAAAATGGCAACAGGCAAGGGGAGGGGGAAGAAGAGGCGCGACAGTGGCCACATCAGTCCCGGAAACTTCTCCCCGCCATGCGGCGGTAACCCCGTCGTCAGTCCCGGTCAGCAGAGCTCCGCTTTAAACGTGGGCTTGGAGGGCCGTGGCAAGACCCCCGAGAGGTCCCTGGTCTCACCATCCTTCGGAAAGCCCGACCTCGCCACCTCGATGGACAGCGGGATCCAAAGCGTGGGCAAGTCGGATGGCGTTTCGCCGTGCATGGATTACCTGGACGAGGCCAGCCCCAACTACAGCGCCGAGGACCCGAGGCCTTGCAGGGCCGGCGTGAAGTGCAATTCGGAAAACAGGGCCGGCTACGGTGACAACCCGTGCATGGAGCAGGTGCGGACGCCGCTGAGCAACCCGGGCCAGGACGAGGTTCATCCTCTGGAGATTTTGCAGGCTCAGATCCAGCTGCAGAGACAGCAGTTTAGCATCTCCGAGGACCAGCCGATGGGAGGCAAAACGGGCAAAAAGGCTGATTGCCAGGCCAGCGTGAACGGAGAGTGCGCCCTGGCCAATTCCAGCCCGGTCACAGGCAAGGGCCCTGTGAATACCATTGACCTTGACTCTCTCATGACAGAGCAGCATGCCACCTGGTATGTCCCTGGCAACAAGGCTCTGATAGAGGACCCCGGTAATGACAAGTGCCTGGGATTCTGGGATCGTGCACGGGGCCAGAGTGACAACAAAGAAGGTAAACTTCATTGACTTGCACTGAGAGCATGATGAATTGGTGTTTTTATGGACTGTTGAGTTTACTTTGATGGCTTAATGGTTGAATAATGAACAACCCAAGGTAGCTTAACCTCAGGCACAGGGACCCATTTACAACTAATCTGTCACCCAGAAGTGAGCTTTAATTAGCACACTTTAAAACACTCAGTCTTGAGCTGACACAAAACAGGATGCAAAATAATAATTAACTCACTGACAGCAGAGAAAGTTTGTTTGGCTCTGCAGTTTGCAGTCACAATGAAATATGAAAGTAAATATATAACTAATTGCATAATACTATTGGATTTTATATATATACATGTAAATATAAACACACACACACACTAGCAGGAAAAAACACAGCTATTATTTTTATATTAATACTGATTATTAATAGCATTAGTACTAATATTTCTGATATTATTAAATACATTTAACATTATCCAAAATGTTTTCATTCCAGTTTATTTGTACTTACATTTAAGTTTAATCTAACTCTAACACAAAGAGGATCTGTAGTTAAGATTTTAATGAGATTTAAGCACATTCAGATCTTAACTACAGATCCTCTCTGTGTTAAATCTAAGTGCAAATAAAAACCTCCAGTAACCCGTGCAGTTTTCTTCTGGAAACACTGCTGCTTTTAGCAAAATGTCTGCAGTGTTTAATATGTTCCTGGTAGCCTGAGTGTTTTTACCCCAGGCTTTCTTATCAAATTATTTACTGGAAACTTTACACGGCTGTTCAGATGTATTGTCAACGGTATAAAATATCAGTCAAGAGCATCGTAGGTCACAGAGCTCCAGTTCCTTGAATTTCTCGTTGAATGCCACGGCAAACACACGGGTGTTATTTTGGAAACAAACGTTGTCTGAGGAGGTTAGAACAGCCAAGTTTGCGATTAATTTGACTGCAGGCACGTTAGAGCTCGCAGTGGCGTTATTAACCCGTGAGGCCTGACAACAGCGCTGTGCGAGGGTTAAACGCAGGCGTTAGGCGCGTTGCCAAGATTCAGTGTTGTTTTACCTCAGAATTCTCTTTCCTGTCACTTCACGCCTCATGATTGGTCCCGTCGGTCCTGTAATTGTGCGCCTTCAGATATGTCATAATCAGATGTGTGACATCGTATTCGTGAGTGGACGTGTTTTATTTGCACGACAGCCAGGGTCAGAATTATTTTCTTAACAGGACTCGTAACTTAAAACATCCAAATGCTGTAACACAGCCAGTTGCATGGTATTCCCTTCACAAAAAAAACACACCAGAGACCACAAATCTGTTTTTGCATTTATCTCTATTTCCATCTTGTGCACCGGGTATTGAGTTCCTTACTTTATTTTTTTAAATTACATTTTTCTAAAATGCAGTAGCTTTCTCTCTGTGCACATTGGACTTTATGAAGTTTTGCAGCAGTTTTGATCACAATAATGTGTTGAGCTGTTTTTGTTTTATATGCTTTATATGATTTTTTTTTATTTCATTTTAACAGCACAATGGAAGATGCTTACTGTATAAAACTTTGCAATAATTTCAGGGACGTGATTTAAATGCATCTCGACCAAATGTCGAGCAGATGTAAGCTGAAGAAAGCACGTTATCAGAATGCAGTCCGATCAGAAAGCTCACACTCTGAGCGTTTTTTTATTTATTTTTTTTTCCCACTATTTTGCCTAATAAATGGAGAAGGTTGTCAGATGCAATTTCTCAGACGGGGCTGTCGGATATTCTGACAGCTTTGTGGCTCTGAGAATAAACACTAAAGGCCAGAACAGACAGAAAACAAAGGAGAAGATGCAATGGTCTCCTGGGAAAATGAGTCAAAACAACACTCCAGAAACAGGCTGAGAACACAGGTATAGGGATGCGTTTTGTGAGGAAGGGACGTCAGTGATGTGAAGAGAAAAGAGGGCTTGATATCTGTGTGGAAAATATCAGCAAACAGTGTACACTCCAAACGCTGTGTAACTTGCAGATCCTTTACAAAAATGAGCTTCCGTGTCTTTGAACGTTTTCCCTGTTTGTCAGAAAAGCCAGATATCTCTGTGGCTCTGGATAAACAAATTTGTAAACAGTGTACACTCTGTGCAAGTTGCATCTCCTAAAATAACCATCAATGCCTTTGAACGTTTCCTCATTTATCAAAAGCACCATTTGTTGTAATTGTGGCTGTCATTTGCATGCAATATAATTAAATGCAGTCAGTTTTACAGCTAATATCTCCGGTTTGCATGATGGATTGCAATTTGAGCATTGCATGCGCAGATGCACACCTTTCTATGGGAGTGTTTGTTTGCCGAGCAGAATTAATTAGTGTCTTCTTGTGTCCGTGTGATACACGGCATTTTTCCGTGAGGAATGTCAGGGTGGAAACGAAAAAAAAAGCATGATCTTGTCTTGGCATGTATTGAATTCCGCTTTTGCATTTTGTCAAAGGACAGGCCTGTATCGTCAGAGATGCATCGCTTTGATTTGTGCATCATCTCTCAGTGCTAAACGTTAAGGAACAATTTCTGTCATTGTTTATTCACTATCATTGTGTCCTTATTTGGTTAAGCATAAAAGGAGATGCTAAGCAGAATGTGCATGCTGCTCTTTTCCATAAAATAAAAATAGATGTTTTTATATCCATACCTCAACATAAAAGTCTTATTTGCAATATTCAATCTCATCATCAATTCTCATCAAAGCTCTTTTTATTAATATCACCCAGCTTTAATCCGCTAAATGCAGCTAATGCATGAGGATATTATGAACATTAATTGTTATAAATTTCCTGTGAAGAAAACACTGTTTATCGATAAAAGTGCTATAGAAATAAATTTGACTTGACCTGACACAAATATCATTTGTAGTCACATTTTCAAAATGTTTTTAATCAAATACAACCACTAAAGAGATTTGGGAGCTTCTTTTTTTGTGAAAAGAAAATAGCACTGTTTGAATGACTGTGAGTAAATTCTAATTAATTTTAAATTAAATTTTCATTTTTGGGCTAAAATAGTGTTTTAAAGAAAGGAGATATTAGGCAGAAAGTTCAAGCTGCTCTTTTCCATAAAACTAAAATGGGTGTTCATATTTTTATGCCACCGAAAAAGACAAAAAAAATCTCATATGCTATATTCAATTGGTTAAAAAACATACAAAAAAACATCAAAACTCTCTTTATTATTCTGTATTATCACCTAGCTGCAATCTGCTAAAGGCAGGTATAAGGAATTAAAACATAAATATTAACATCATGATTTTCTGTAAGTAAAAATGCTTTGAAACAGTATATATTGAGAGAAGAACTATACACATGAATTTGAGTTGTTTAAGTGACTTGAGGGAGAATAAATAATCAATAAATTTACATTTTTGGCTAAAATACTCCTCCAAACATTAAAAATTGCTGTGAAAAAGAAGATATTAGGCAGAATGTTCAAGCTGCTCTTTACCATTGTCTTGCTTTAATCTGCTAAATGAAGCTATAAGGAATTAAAATATAACAAGTAACATCATGATTTTCTGTAAATAAACATGCTTTGAAACAATGTTGAGAGAAGAACTATACATGTGGTGGAAAGAGGAAGATTTTTTGTGTTTAACAGAAAGTAACGAAAATAGCATGAGTCTGAATGACTTGAGGGAGAATAAATAATGACTAAATCTAAAATATAGGCTAACATACCTCCTTTAAATAAAATCTGCAGTGAAAAAGGAGATATTAGGCAGAATGTCCAAGCTGCTCTTTTCCATAAAACAAAAATGGGTGATTTTTATACCACCAAACAGACAAAAAAAAATCTCCTATGCTATATTCAATTGGTTAAAAAAAAAAAACCCCCAGCAAAACTCTCTATGTTATTCTGCATTGTCGCCTAGCTGTAATCTGATAAATGCAGCTATAGGGAATTAAAATATAAAAATTAACATCATGATTTTCTGTAAATAAAATGCTTTGAAGCAGTGTATATTGACAGATGAGCTATACACATGAATTTGACTTGATTTGACTCAAATACCATTCATAATCAAAGAAAATAGCATGAGTCTGAATGACTTAAGGGAGAATAAATAATAACTACATTTACATTTTTGGCTAAAATACTCCTTCAAATATTAAAAATTGCAGTAAAAAAGGAGATATTAGGCAGAATGTTCAAGCTGCTCTTTTCCACAAAATTAAAATAGGTGATTTTATACCACCAAACAGACAAAAAAATCTTGTATGCTATATTCAATTGGTTAAAAAAAAAAAATCAAAACTCTCTGTATTATTCTGTAATATCGCCTAGCTGTAATCTGCTAAATACAGCTATAAGGAATTGAAATATAAAAATTAACATCATGATTTTCTGTAAATAAAATGCTTAGAAACTAGCATGAGTTGAATGACTTGAGGGAGAATAAATAATGACTAAATGGCTAAAATACCACCTTTAAATATAAAAACTGTAGTAAAAAAGGAGAAATTAGGCAGAATATCCAAGCTGCTCTTTTCCATAAAATAAAAACGGTTGTTGCATTTTTTTTTTTTTTTTTTTTTTTTTAAATACCGACAAGCTAAAATAAAAGTTTGAAAATTGGCATCACAACTCTCTATATTATGCAATATTATTATCACTCTAATTTCCTAAATGTGACTATAAGGCATGAAGTTAATATAACCATTAACATAATTTCTGTGAAGCTGCTTTGAAACAATGTGGAGTGTGAAAAGTGGTGAAGGAATAATTTTCAGCCTTGGCGGAGGTAAAGAGTTCTGGTTTAACGGCAAGTGAAGAAGAGAAATAGAAAATGGCGTGAGTTGAAGGTTGAGTAAATGATGACTGAATTTTAATCTGAAATGCATCTTGAAAATGTGTGTTTTGTGGCTGTTTTTGCAGCGTCGGGCCCGTTACAGATAGGTCATCGCTCAAGCTCAGAGCCCAGATGTAAATTTTCCGTGTCACCTCATATGTTGTTGTTGTCATACGTGTCTCTAAGATCATTAATGTTTCTTCTTAGCAACCCCACCCAGAGAAACACAAACCAACAAGTTTCTCCCCCCTCATTTGTAAGTGACCAGAGCCTGCCTGCGAACGGCATATGGAGCAGAAGGGTGTTGCTTTTCCAATGCGTACGCTTTAGTGCATGTGTTGCGCTGGCCAAGAGAACACGTCTAAGAGCCAGACAGAGCAGTCAGCCATCCAGACAGCAGTCAGCCATCCAGACTGGGCCCCACAGCTGGCCCGCTTTCCCAGCCCTTCCCCTCTCCAGATCCAGGCCCGGCGCTCATGAAGGCGATCCCTGTCCGCTGCGCGCCGGCAGAGGAGGAGGGGGGGAGAACGGCCCCAGGGCTCTGATGTGAAACTCCTTTAGTGCTTTGGGCCCTCGAAAACTGTGAAAAGCTCTTTCATATCCCTTGGCCTGGGTCCCGCGCTCTCTTTAGAATATTTTAGAATAATTTCATTCTAATTTGTCAATGGAAATTCAAACCATATAACAGCATATAAAAACAGGTTCTGGAGGGACTAGTTTATGTAAAAGAGCGCGCCGGTGCCAAGCTATTTCCACGCTCTTGTGTGGGGAGGCACCCACTGCGTCCCCTGCAGTTCTGTTGGCTGCCGTTGAGAGACTCGCAATGTAAGCGCTTAACAATGATATGGACACAATCCCGGCGTTTGAGTAATGAAGTCTGCACTGTCGGGATGATTCGCAAGATGGAGTTTAAAAGAGCAGTTCGTGCAAAAACGAGCGTTCTGTCATTGTTTACTCGCCCTCGTTTCTTTCCGATCCCTAGGGTTTCTGTGGCGCACAAAAGAGACTTTGAAGAGCGTCCTGGCTGCTCTTTTCCACATTTTGGATATGTATAGTCCATAATTTTGTTAGTGTCTAATCTGATTACATTCTGATAATGTGTTTTTTTTGCATCTTACAATTGGTTGAGATGTCCCTGAAATTATTGCAAGATTTTATCTAAAATATTTACCAACAGTCTGTAAAAATGGAATAAAAAATAATCTGCCGAAATGTAATTTAAATGCATTTAAAAAGTGCTCCATTAATAAAAAAAAAAAAAAAAAAAAATATATATATATATATATATATATATATAAAAAATAAAAAGCAGATGACAAAATAAAAATATATTATATTGAACATATATATTTTTATTTTGATTCCAAACATCTGTGATGCAATATTAATGTTTTTCTCTTCTGTCTCCTCACAGGACATGGGTAGGAGCGCTCCTATGCTGGCTCTCCTTAGCGTATAACTAAAAAAAGGTAAGACAGTCCAGTCTATCAGATATCTAATCAATCAGTCTGGTTTCAGAAGTAAAAATGCTTTTTTAAATAAAACTTTCCAGGTCTATTTGCTTATGTGATTTCAAAATCTTGAAAAAAAAAAAATCATGTTTAGTAGCCAAATTCTGTGTGAAGATCCAAGAGAACGATCCACCAATCAGAGAGCGCACTGTTACCATGGAAACAGAATTTGCTCCAAAAAAGCTCATCAGTCACCGCCCACTCCCATGAAGCTTTGCGAATGATGTAATCAAGTCAGCCTCCTTAGACTGTCAAACAACTTGTATGCTAGAATGTTGCAAAAAACTTTTTAATGGATAGTATATCATTTTATATATAATGTTGTTTATAATAGATGATTCATTGTAATCATTAATTTGTATTAGTTAGCATTTGTTTATTTATTTATTTATTTATTTAAGTTTAATTAAAATATATTTAAAATCATACATAATGTTTTTAGTATTATTTTAGTACCATTGAGAAACTATTATATTTTTAAATTTTTGTTTTTATTTAAATTTCAGTTAAATTAAATTAACACTTTCTTGAATAATTATCTATAATTTTTTTTAAATTAATCTTTTAATTGTATTTTTTTTTTTTTGAATGCAAATGCTAAATATTTCCTTGCCAACTAGCTGAAATTAAGCAAGTTTAAGTTTTTTTTTTTTTTTTTTTTTTTTTTTTTTTTTTGGTGTAATGAAAATTATTTTTGTGGTTTTAGCTAACTATAATAACCCTTACATTATGATTTTATACATTTGTACCAGTGTTTCTGATTTGAATATGTCATTCGCAATGCATCATGGGATATTAATTCCTTTGAATCAGACTTGAATTTCGACTCGCTTAATTTCCACGGAACGAGCCGCAGCCATCGCACCATCTGTCTCCCGCCATTTTTTATTTATTTATTTATTTTTAATTTAAATTGTTTTTTTAATTTATTATAGTGACTCAAGTTAAACTAAATGAAAATGAGAAATGATTTTTAGGTTCTCAAATTACTTATATTTAGCAATAAACACTTAAAAGATATAATTCTAATATATTTAAAATCATAATGTTTTCAATATTTGATTCATTGTTATTTTAGTATCACTGAGGTACTGTTATATTTTGCATTAATATTTAGAATTTATTTCTGTTTTTATTTATTTAAAAAGTCATTTTTATTAGTTTTTGCTTTTTTAAAAAAAATCTATATAGTTTTTATTAATTTTTAAAATAGTAAAACGATTAATTGTGACTAATCGCACCTAAAATAAACGTTTTTGTTTACATAATATATGTGTGTACTGTATATATGGATGTATATATAAATATACATGCATGTGTATATATATTGAATAAATGTTATGTTATATATTAAAAAATATTTATATATAATATCAATTATATGAATATAAATATATATATATATATATATATATATATATATACACACATACATACATGCATGCATGCATGCATGCATGCATGTATATACATTTAGTATCATTGAGGTACTATTGTGGTTTTTATTAATGTTTTATTAATTTAAAAAAATGTCATTTATTGGTTTTTGCTTTAAAGAAATCTATATAGTTTTTATTTATTTTATTTTCAATTTTAATTAAACTATCTGCAATAAAGGTTTTTATATATGTTCAGTTATTATTTGTATGGTTTTATTTAACTATAATAACGCTTACATTATGACTTTATACACTCGTGCCAGTGCTTTTGATCTGAATACGTCATTCGCAATGCATCATGGGGTATAAATAGTTTTGAATCAGATTTTGTAATGTTGTCGGTTTGGGTATTCTTTCAAATGAGCAAAATGCTTCGCAAAGCGAGGCCGCGCGCGCCCGCCGTGATCTCTACCGACTCGCTTAATTTCCACGGAACGATCCGAAGCCGCCGCGCCATCTGTCTCCCGCCGTTTGAGCGCGACGGCTCCCGTTGCTATTCCTGCGAGCCGTCGGCGGCGATTCCATGGCGACAGGATGACTGACATGTGTCGCATCTCTCCACAGGTGCTGCACGATCTCGCTGTGAGGGTGGGGGTGGGACCTGGAGGAAGCCACCCGCGGTGTCCGGAAACCTCGGGACGCGGGGGTGGGGAGGGGGTTCGGGACGGAGGGGCCCCTGCTGTTCCTCTCACTTCCAGATGCGACTTAAACTCATCCAGAACAACTCTAACCACTTTGGGACCTCGCTGGCTGCTTTCCGTAACTGTAAGGATGAGGGCCGGCTTGGTGTTTTCCAGCAGTAATTGGATACTTCTTTTTTTTTTTTTTTTTTTTTTTTTTTTTTTTTTTTTTTTACTAGCCCCAGAGAAACCGCAAACTCTCCGGGTGTCCGTAGAGCGAGTCTTCGGGCCAACAGAGTCTCTTTAGATTGACTGGAGACGAGAGACAATGGGATACAGGAAATACACAAGCACACCAGACTGGAATCTTGGACAGCGAGGCTCAGTTGCTTTTAGTGTATTTTTATCTTCTATAAAGTTCCATTTTTGCTGGGATTACCTCATTTTTTTGTGTTTAAGACTTGCAAGTGAGGGTTTAACTAGTTAGTACGAGAGCGTGTGCGCCGCTCTCTCTATAAATATTTATTATCCCTGTTTGTTCAGCGAAGCTCCTTTACTCGTGAACTTCTAATCCATCTTTTTCGGTTCCGTTATCTTCTCTCTTTTTTTCACTTTATTGGTGGTTTTGTTTCCAAGTCCCCGAATTCTGACAGCGAGCCGCCGTCCAATAGAGACCGAATTCCTTCACACGAGAGGGAAGCGGCGCGTTATAAAGCTTCCCATTCTCCGAGGTCTCCAGCAGCAGGCTCCGTGTCTGTGGTGGGTCAACCTTTTGACTTTGAAAGGCCAGTGGGGGTTCTGTCCTCTCCCTACTGTTTTTGGAAATTTGATATTCACCCTGAGAACATCCCTTTGTGACCTGCCTGGCCGGCATCGGAATGCCATTGTTTCAAGTCGAAACTCTCCTTTGCTTGGGTTTTCCCTCTTTACCAAGCCTCCATTGAGACCCTGAGCTTCCCTCTGCCTTTAAACCAACTGATGGTGAATATGTTTAGTCGGAATTGGCAGGCTATTCAAGCGAGGACAATGGTTGGAGACAAAAGACTTTCCTTTTAAGAAAATAGGTTTTCTTCTGGAGAGAAAAAGGTCTTTAACCAATTTTTGGGTCTTCGACACCTCTCTGTTTCCTTGTTCTACCTCTTTTTTCTCAGTTTTTCTCTCATTATTGTGATATACACGAAGCTTAAAGTGAAGTTATTTGTGCCCGCAGAGTTTTTTGTAAATAACCTGTATATTATGAATCACTTATTAACAATAAATATGTTGTAAATTATGCCTTTTCCCCCCGATTCCTCCTCTGTCCTCCTGTCATTTCATTAAATATTTTCCTCCGAAATGTGGCGTTCTTCCCAAGAGAAAGCCGAAATTAGCACGCTCTCCGTAGCCACCGCTTGAAGTTGGCGACGAGGATTGTTTTAAAAGTACGATTACATCCATTTTTGTTTGATTAGGGGGCACCGGGTTTGAGATACGCCTGAGAAACGCCATCTTTATGTTTACCCTGAACTAATCTTAAACAGTGGGAAAATACTTTCAGCCGAGAGCACGAGAGCGAGCGAGGGAGGGAGAAGTCAAACGAGGAGACTGTTTGTGAAATGCTCGGCTACAAATCTCCAGTGGTTTGGACGAGCTTCGAGACCGCTGGCTTTGGGTGGTGAAGTCTCCCGAGTATCGATCGTGATTGCTCCGCTATTCTTTATGTAAATCATTGCTTATTGATAGTGGAAGTAGTTCAAGGATGTAAAGTGCAAATTGCAGCGCAATAGCTCTCGTGTTTGCAAAGGGCCCTTTCTAAACCTTGGAAACCATTTCTGAGAAGAATGTATAATGTGCATGTGTACGCACACAACATGTGCTGATTACACCAAGCAGATGTTATAGTTCAGCGCTCCTCGACCGGTTGTGTTTCAGCACCCACACTGAACACTGAAGTGTACTAATGTTACCATGAAGAAGGAAAATGCAAAATGATGAACATGACATAAACAACTTTGTGAATGCATAAACATCAACAGAAATGCGATCTACCTGCTGAACACGTGAAATAAACACTTTAGATGATACATGTTGTATTAGCAGAAGATTTAGTGACATGAATTGGTGAATAAAAGCAGTTTATGATAAGCTTAAGAGAGACGTAAGGACATCAGGAGGCCGGATTCAGTAAAATGCAGAGTTTGCTGATCGATTAAAACCCAAATCTAGTGGTTTCTAAAAAGTGGAGCATTTCTAAACATAAAATAATTTTATTTTTATTATAAATACATAATTTTTTTTGTACAAATTCATTAACTTGCACCAAAACCCACATGAATTTTTCATAATTTTTTATAAATAAAATTTTTTGTACATTTATTTTTGCTCTTATTGTAAATGCATATTTTTTGTACGAATCATGTAGAATATAGATGCATTGATGCATGCAATGATGCATGCATCAATGATGCATGCAACTTCAGATGAAAAGAGCATATTTTTTGGCTGAATTCATCTAGAATATGCAATGATGCAAATCATTATATATATGTGTGTGTGTTTGCAATTTGTTTGCTTGTACAACTTCAGATAAAAAAGATATGGTGTTTTCTCCTCTTTTTTTACAAGTTGATAAGCCTGTTAATTTTATTCTCTGAACTATGCATGATTATATAATTTGCTGCATTGTAGTATTTGCATTTAGCATTAGTGTTGATCATCTGAGCAGACTCGCAACAGATTTTTGGGTTGCAACCCACCAGTTGATTTTGAGAAACCAAAACTCAAGCATGCATGAAACCGTGCTATCGTGTTGTGTCGGCAGTGGTGCGTTTTGTGCTCTCTACACGGCTTTGCTGATATTTGCATCTCTATTCCAGCACAACAGGGAGAAGGAGTCAGTACCACGGCCATTCTGATTCCCAAGAGTGACGCACCGTCTAAGAGACGGAATCTCTAACAGGAAACGCAGTCTGAAAAATGTCCTAGTGCAGTTAGGCCGAAGGTGCATTTTCTTTGGCTGGCGCCAGACATTCTTGCTCTTGTTTTTCCAATTTACTGGAGCTACAGTGAGACAGTTTTCCCATTTGGAGATGACTGCAAAGCTCTGCTTTTACTATCGTCGATTGTCATTACGAGAGCCGCTTTTAGGCGCGTTTCCGAAAAACTCATTTGCCAAGGAGTTTGTAAACGCTCAAATTAGATCTGCACGTTTTTAGAAAGCCCCAGAGTTGGGTTTTAATCGATCGGCAAACTCTGCATTTTAATTAATCCGGCCTCCTGATGTCATTACGTCTCACTTAAGCTTATTAAAAACTGATTTGATTTGTTCTGCATCCAACATTAAGCCGTTTCGCTCTCGCAGGCGAGATAGCGCCGGGGTTCGTCGTGTTTGTTTAAGACGCCGATGGCTTTGCCATTCCCCGTGCAGCGCGTGCGTCGGCCAGAGCGCGACCACATGGTTTAGTCCTCACATACATGTTAATATGCAACACAAGTGGCTCTAAAATTGCAGGCCTTTGAGAGCTTTGACAGTCTGTGCATTCATTCAGTCCCAAAGCAGGTTTTCCTATTCATCTCCTCTCACAGAGGAACACCATGGTGGGACTGCTGGAGAACGGGACAGAAAGTGGAGGAGGAGGAGGAGAAGGAGGAGGAGGAGGAGGGGTATCTAAGCCCAGCTTGGCTTCAAGAATGGGATTCAGCAATTGGTGTGCAAATGGCAGTGTCTCCCACAGTCCGGCGATCCCCAAGGAGCCCAACAGTGGAGGGCCACTGGCTTGGGTCTCTTGTCTGTCCTCTGAATTTTTCATAGGTCAGCCTTCACAATGCACACTTAAATAGCTGGGCAGAGCCGATGGAAATCAGCATAGAGAGAGAAAGAGAGGGGGAAAATCCACCCCCCACCCCTCGAACAATGGGAATAAACAAAGATTTTGCTATCTTTTTAAGGAGAGCTCATCCAAAAGCAAGCTGCTTGAAAGGAGAGAGACGTTTCTCACTTTCTTTTCTTCAAGAGAGCATGAGGAAAGGGGGATGGAGAGGATCTCTTGTGCTTGGGAATGCTTCGCAATCCTTATATTTTTCTTTCCGTCCCCATTAGGGTGGACGCGCACCCGGGTCGTCTGAAACTTCCTTTTGTTTGCGCTCTATGGGCCGAGGAACCCGGTGGCACTGGCTGCTTCAGGCTGCTTGGATTCACTTAACGCTTCTATTATCTCTAATGGTTTTGGATGGCTTGTAAAGACTTCCATGTGCCTTATCAGGCTGGGTGGCGGTGGGAGGGAAGCCGCGAGATGTAATTGACTGATTGTTATATGGAGCCTTCATTGAGAAAGTAAAAGCGCTAAATGGCATTGAAGACGTAGTAGCATTTACTAACATTTGCATTCGTGTTAAATACGTGCGTGCGAAGTGTGCCGCTGATTTATGTGGCGGGTCGTAGATCATCCGGACCGGCGGCCCTCGGCTGCTTTTACTTCGGGACCCAATGTGGCAACCGAGTTATTTATTGCCAAATGTTTTCTTTGGTTTCTTATTGGTTTCGTGCGAGCGATTCTCCATCCGTTAGCATCCCAGTGGCACTTGCTCGGCTGGAAGCCCGCTGCATGCATCTTCTGCACATTGTTTTAGTCAATCACCTGAGCCATAAATGTCACGTGACTAATTACCCTGCATTTATTACGTCCTGACAGCGCTGATTGACTGATGGCACCACGGGCCTTTCATTAGCGACTATCCTGAACTGTGACGTCAATTTCACGCTTTTAAGAGCCCCAAAAACAATCAGGAACTTGTAAAACATCTGCTATGAAAGGCTGGATGATAGTATTTCATCCAGAGTTCATAAATTGCACTTGATTGCGTACGCATATTTATTTAGCAGATGTTTTTTTTTTTATCCAAAGTGGTATATGAAATTATGCACTTTATCAGTGTAATCAATGCATTGCAGTCCCTGGAAATTGCAATCCATTTGTAATAAAAAAAAAAATGTATATATATTTATATATGCATAAGTGTATATATATATGTAAGTTGCATGGGTATATTTGTAGCAATACACAACAATACATTGTAAGGGGTAAAATGATGGATTTTTCTTTTATGCCAAAAATCATTAGGATATTAAGTAACGATCATGTTCCATGAAGATATTTTGTAAATTTCCTACCGTAAATATATCAAGACTTTATTTTTGATTAGTAATATGCATTGCTAAGAACTTGGACAACTTTAAAGGCTATTTTCTCAATATTTTGATTTTGTTGCATCCTCAGATTCCAGATTTTCAAATAGTTGAATCTTGGCCAAATATTATCCTATCCTAACAATAAAAAACCCATAAATCAATGGAAAGCTTTTTTTTATTCAGCTTTCAGATGATATATAATCTACATTTCAAATAACTGACCTTTATGACTGGTTTTATGGTCCAGGGTCACACGCACACACACACACACACACACACACACACACATACATACATATATATATATATATATATATATATATATATATATATATATATGTGTATGTGTATGTGTATGTGTGTATATATATATATATATATATATATATATATATATATATATGTATGTATATGTATGTGTATATGTATATATGTGTGTGTGTGTGTGTGTATATATATATATATATAATTTTTTTTTTTTATGGTCCAGGGTCACATATATATATATATATATATATATATCTTATAGCAGCCAATAAAATGTTTATTGCACAAAACCTTGCAAATAATGCAGTTTGCTTGGTATTTTCTTTTATCATGCAAATTTTAGTTATGCAACCTGTTTGTGTCAGTGTCTATCTAATTTGACTCGCTTCTATAAAGTTACAGATGATTTCGACCTTTGACGTCAACTAAATAAGATACGGATGTGTTTGCTTTTGAAAGCTGATGAGCCTAATTTTTATGCATTTGCATTTAGCAGATGCGTTTATCAAAGGCGACATTGGAGGTGTACTGTGATATATTTTTTGCATGCAATATTGTTCCGCTGTCCACGGCGCTTTCCGAACAGACCTGTGAGCCGGTCGTGGGTCGCGACCCACCGGTTGAGGACCGCTCGTGATCCAGACCATATGGATATGAATTTGGTGGACCCCCATCCCCCCACAAGCTTGACTTGTGGCTCTTGGTCGGTTGCCGTACGTATGACTCAACATGGCTTGGGATTCAGGGGTGGAAACATCAATACAGCTTTTTCTTTTCGCCTCTTTTCTCTCTTTTTCACTCCCTTTCCCTCCAATTCCTCAAAGCCCCCCACCTTTAGCTGCTGGCTGACCTCTCCTTGTCTTCCAGAGAAGGCCTCAGCGTGTCAGGAGCTGGGGGGAGCTGGGGGTCTGTGATGGACTGAAAAAAGCAGCTGTGCTGCTGTGCTGACGGCCCACTGAGCGTCTCTCCCCCCGTCACACCGAGCGAAGGCCTCCTGCCGTTTTCCTCTGCCAGGCAGCCGCAAACTCCTCCAGCAGCCTCTCGCTGTAACTCGAGCCGCATTTCAGCTCCCAGAGCTTTGATTAGTGCAGGAAAATCTACGCTGTTTTATGCTCCTTTTGGACGAAATCAGCGCTATCAATGCCTCAACACCTCTGACTTGTAGCTGTCGGTTACTGTGGCGGATACTTTTAGTAAGTGGTAAAACATCTTGTAAAGTGGCTTATTTCAGCTTAAAAATCAGTTTTAGCATTGCAAATTACTTGTGATCGCATATCAGTTAAATACAATTTTCCTGTGCAAAACTTCCATTATGGTGCATATAACAACAGAGTAGTTAGTGAATTGCTATGCACTGTGTTTAATAACCCTGCAGAAAACCCAATAAACCTCCAGAAAAAAAAGCTTGTTGGCTGGTTTTAGCTGGTCAACAACCTGGATTTAGAGGGGTTTTGAACACTCCTTTAGTTGGTCTGGCAGCTTAGGCTGGATTTAGCTGGTATTTTCAGCACAGAAGATTCCATTTGTTAACCTAGGTTAACTAGATTTAACAAACTAATAATTAGAAATGCATCTCATTTACATTTTAAATACATATTAACAGATACAACATTTGATTTTAATATTATTTAATGGACCTGAGCTGACATGAACAACAACAACAAAAAAAGACTGATAAATACTGTAACAAATACTGTATATTCTTCATTGTTCATACCATAATTTATATTAAAGGGGTCATCGGATGCTAAGTTCACTTTTACATGTTGTTTGAACATTAATGTGTGTTGGCAGTGTATGTACAAATCTACCCTAAAATGATAAAAATCCATGCAGTGGTTTTAATTTATCTGTAAAAAATAATATTCCCTTTTTCAAATCGAGCCGTTCTCAGATGCCTGTCGTTGTGGCATCACACGAACAGAGGCCGCTCCCACGATAGTTGATTGACATGAGCTCTTACCTCAGATCAGTTGTAACAGTCCAACCTCCATGTTTTGATGCCGGAGCAGGGAAGTTAGACAAGAATTGAGCGATTGAGGTGTTGTGATGCTGGATGTAATAATGAACATAGTGGTCGTCATTTACTCCCGACATCTGAGCCGCTGAAGATGCAGTGGATTACGTTTGTTTGTGAAGGGAATGCGCCTCCCGATCTACATATGTCCGTCTATGTTCGCACAAATCATTCATGATCCAGCTTCACTTACAGCAGAAGTGAGTATAAGGGTTTTTTATGAAACTTTGCGATCACCTTTCCTAATAATGTGCTAGTTAGCAAGTTTAGCGGCTAAAGTAAACAGGCTCGTCACTCCACAGAGAGAAGAGGGGCGGGGTGAGCAGAGCTCATTTGCATTTAAAGCAGCCTCGACCAGAATGGGATGATTTTTGCAGAGCTGATTTTGAGAAGGTAAAAAGGGTGTTGTTTTACACTACCATTGAGAATTTTTAACAAAGTATATTAGAGACTTTTCTTTAAGACCCTAAAGAATCATATCAACTTGTGGAAAATGGGCCTCTGATGACCCCTTTAAGAATAATAATTTGTATTAAGAAAAAAATATTTGTTGAACACTGGTCTATGTCATACCACTATTGCCGCTCTTAGCATTATGCTACTTGATTTTGTGTGGTACAGTGATTTTACCACAATTAAAATCATAACTTTGTTGGTTTAGTGTTTATTGCTTTGGTAAGGATTAAAATTTATAACTAAAAAGCTGCTAGCAGTGCTGCGCTAACTTCCTGTTGATTTTACAATCACTTTTAAGGATAAATTTGTACTCACTCTGGCTTTATGGCCACAAAGTCTATAGCTGATGTAACGCATTATTATTATTATTATTATTATTATTATTAAGAAAAAATTAATTGATTGAACATTGGTGTCTTGTATCATACTGCTATTGTGACTGTTAGCATTAAGCTGCTTGAAATTGTGCAGTACAGTGATTTTACCACAGTTAAAAGTTGTTAAAAAGCATAACTTTGTTGGTTTAGTGTTATTGCTTTGGTAAGGTTTAAAAGTACAATAACTAAATAACTAGATAAAGTTTGTCAAGACACACTTTAAGTTGGCTTGAGAAAGCCAGACCAGAAAGTTTGAAAAAGTTAAAATGTTTAAAAAATTAAAAAAGTTTAAAGAAAAAAATTGTTTTGTTCGATGGTTTTCAGTCTGAAATAGGTTAAAGTTTAAAATAGTTTTGAAAGGTTAAAGTTTGCATGTTTTGAAAGCAAAACAGTTTCAGATAGATAGTCTCAGATAGTTACTAGCATGTTTTTAACATGATTAGCAAGTTGCTAATCAAGAAAGAAGTTAAAAAAGAAAAAAAAATGAATTAGAAGAGAACTCCTCTTTCAGAACAATTTACATATAATGTACTCGCCCCCTTGTCATCCACAATGTTCATGTCTTTCTTTCTTAAGTCGTAAAGAAATAATTTTTTTTTGCTGAAAACATTTCAGCATTTTTCTTCATATAATGGACCCCGATTTTGAACTTCCAAAATGCAGCTTAAATGGGGCTTCAAACGATCCCAAATGCGTTTGTAAAGGATCCCAGCCGAGGAAGAAGGGTCTTATCTAGTGAAACGATTGGTTATTTTCATAAAAATAATACAATTTATATACTTTTTTATGCCAAACGCTCGTCTTGTCTTGCTCTGCCTGGACTGTTTTTGTTCCGGTTCATGACAGTTAGGGTATGTAAAAAAAACTCCCATCTCATGTTTTCCCTCAACTTCAAAATCGTCCTGTATCACTGTTTTCACCTTTTTCACTGCATGTTCACTTTGCAAAGAGTGTGTCAGTACTTCTGCAGTGATGCAGGATGATTTTGAAATGATTTTTGAATTTGAGGGAGAAAATAATTTTTTTTTTTTTTTTTTCAACATACCCTAACTGTCTTGAGCCAGAATACACAGAGTTCAAGGACTGCAAGGCAAGACGAACATTTGAGAATAAGAAGTATTTAAATTGTATTTTCTTTAATGTAAATAACCAATTGTTTCACTAGATAAGACCCTTCTTCCTCACCTGGGATTGTTTACAACCGCATTTGGGATCATTTGAAGCCGCATTTAAACTGCATTTTGGAAGTTCAAACTCGGGGCACCATATCAGTCCATTATATGGGGAAAAATCCTGAAATGTTTTCCTCAATAAAAATAATTTCTTTACGACTGGAGAAAGAAAGACATGAACATCGTGGATGACAAGGGGGTGAGTACATTATTTGTAAATCGTTGTTCTGGAAGTGGACCTCTCCTTTAATTGAACTTTGTGTCTTATATTACACTGTTATTACCGCTGTTAGCATTATTCTACTCAATTTTGTTGGATTTTTGTTTGTTAGAGCTTTGTAGGTTTAGTGTTTATTGCTTTGGTGAGAATTAAAAGCACAATATCTGTAAAATAAGATATGCTAATTCAGCTAATTAAACTTAAAATAGTTTCTACAGGTGTGTGCTGGACGTTAACTAGCAGTGCCGCGCTAACTTGCTGTTGCTATTAGGCTCAGTTTTAAGGACAAACTCACTCTGGCTTTGTTTATGACTCCAAAGTCTTTCTGATTATTGCATTGTTGTTATTAAGTAAAATGTAATGTATTTATTGAACGTTGGTGTCTTATATTACACTGCTATCGCCGCTGTTAGCATTACACTACTCAATTTTGTGCAGTACAGCTATTTTACAACAGTTAACAGTTAGAACTTTGTTCTTAGGTTTAGTGTTTATTGCTTTGGTGAGAATTAAAAGCACAATATCTGTAAAATAAAAGATGCTAATTTATCTAGCCTAATTAAAATGGATTTGTTTGTGTGCTGGATGTTAACTAGCAGTGCTGCGACTTAGCACCTTCCCGTTTCCTTTTAAATCTGTTGTTTACTCTGGGTTTGTTTATGATCCTGAAATCTCTAGCTGATTAATGCATTGTTATTACAATTATATTACACTGTTATCACCTCTATTAGCATTGTTCTACTTGATTTTGTGCGGTACAGCTATTTTACGACAGTTAACAGAACTTTGTTTGGTTTAGTGTTTATTGCTTTGGTGAGGATTAAAAGCAAATATCTGTATATGCTAATTCAACTAATTAAAATTGATTTGTTTCTACACGTGTGTGCTGGATGCTAACTAGCAGTGCTGTGCTAACTTCCTGTTGCTATTAGAATCAGAAGAAATCTCTACTCACTCAAGCTTTGTTTATGACTCTGAAGTCTTTAGCTGATTAATGCATTGTTATTAGGAAAAATGCATTTATTGAACTTTGTGTCTTCTATCACACTGCTGTTAGCATTATTCTACTCAATTTTGTGCGGTACAGCTATTTTACTACAGTTAACAGTTTTTGTACGTTTAGTGTTTATTGTTCTGGTGGGGATTAAGCGCAATATCTGTGAAATAGAAGATGCTAATTCAACTAATTAAAAACTGATTTGTTTCTACAGGTGTGTGCTGGATGCTAACTAGCAGTGCTGCGACTTAGCACGTCCTGTTGCTTTCAGCCTTCGTTTTAAGGATAAATGCAAGAATTAAGTCGACGTCTCCAGTCACTCGGGCCTTGTTTATGACTCTGAAGTCTCTAGCTGATTGAAAGTTGTAGCCAGCGCTACAAAGAGATCCAGCGAAATGCAAACAGTCCATTTGCCTGGCTCTCAGATAAACCCCAGCAGAGAGGTGCTTGATGATTAATTAATCAGCGAACTGGCAGTCTTGACTGAATAATTCATCCCGTGCCCTGTCTGTAATTTCTGCATCTCCATATTAGATTCCGGATCTAACGGGGAGCGCGCGGCTCGGCAGCGAGGTTACCTGCTCCGCGGCCCCTGTCATTCACGTGCTTAATGAGATGACGGACTCAAAAGTATCTGATTCGCTTTCTAAAATAATTAACCTAAACCTTTACAAATTGGCTGAGCTGACGCAATGCCCGACATAACAAACGCGCATGGTGAAAACGCTCTTAATTACTGCTAATTACCCATCTTAGCTAATTAATGGCTACCCCGCTGGGTCACTCATTAGAGTCTGTGCATTTTGCATCAACTCCAGGCTTTACATTACAATAGAGTCGCTTTCTAGGTCTGCACCGTTGAAGCTTTACTCTACTAGGTGACTTTTTGCAGGTAGGTTACCTGATAAGGAGGCTGGAGACAGAGACCTAAGGCTGAAACAGGAGCCGTTACGGCGCGAGAAAGCCAATCCGCTGCTGGGGGGAAGCGAGCTGAAGGGAAGTCAGCGGCACTAGGCGTATCAGATCAAAGGAAATGATATTGGGACATGCATGAGTTTATTTCACCTGACATGTGGGGTTATTCATATGCCATCGCTAAACTGTTTCTTCTTCCCTGCAGGAAAGATAAGCTGGTGAGCCTGAGCAACCTTTTGTGGTAAGAGTGATCGACCACAGAAGTCTTGTTGGTTAAGCTAGATAGGAAGACTGGTGGGGTCACTACTGGTGAGTTTAAGAAAAATAATGCTAAATGTATCCCCCCCCCTCTTTAGCTATCATTTACTGTTAAAAAAAAAAAAAAAGATAAATAAATAAATATATATATACATACATACATATATTTTGTTAAAATAATTTGTTTATATACACACACAAACAGTATTATATATTTTATAAAAATACAAAAAATATTTTTTTAAGGAAATTCTTCTCTGAAGTTTTTCAAATCATTTTGCTGCAACCTTTTAAAAACCTTTTAAATACAACACTAATTCGGACTTGTAATTCTTTTCTTTTTCTTTCTTTTTTGGCTATATAATGCTAGAAGTAAAAATAATGCATGAAATGCATTAAAAATTCTTGAATAATAATGTAATAATTGCATATATTGTGTGTCTATATTTATACACACACACACACACACTGTGTTATTATATATATATTTTTTTTTTACAGAAAATTCTTTTAAAATATTAATTAATTATTTTGCTGCAAATTCACAAAAAAATTTAATTAAATAAAAAAAAAGTAAATAAAAAAAAAATTATATATGACCAGGTTATAATTTAGACATGTAATTCTTTTCTCTTTTTTTTTTTTTTTTTTTGCTATATAATTCTTAAAGTAAAAATAATGCCAAATACATGAAATATAATTTAATAATGATTGGATAAATTTATATATGTGTATATATGTGTGTGTGTGTGTGTATATATATATATATATATATATATATATATATATAAATGTATGTATATAAATTCTCTTCAGTTTTTTTTAATTATTTTGCTGCAAACTCACAAAATAGCTGTTTTTTTATTATTTAAAAAAAATAAAAATACAAGTCTGCATTACATTTAGGTTTACTTGCATGTGCAATAAACACATTTTACTGGTTGCTGAGAGCATTCAATATACGAAACCAATAATAAACCAATATATAGATTTAAAAACAAAAAAACAATAAATGTTTCTATATTTAGCTACTGCTTCATGTCTAATGTCTAAATAGCTACATAATGCTAAAAATAATGCATTTCAAACAATATTTAGATTTTGTTTTTGCTATTTTGTTTTTGGTATTGGGCTGCTGAGAGCAACAAACCATTTACTTCCAGATATTTAGAAACCAATAAAAAAACAATGAATAAATTTCAATGTTTTTCAACTGTAAACAAACACGCTACTGTATTTGGCCACTGCTTGATGTCGGATATATAAAATCAGTGTCTTGAAGCAAAACCAGTTGAGAATCGCTGAGCACAAGTTGGTGACCCTGCTGTGCCTGTCTTTTCAGCGCAGTTTATTTCGAAGGACTCGACACGGGGCCACTTGGCATCATATCAAGCCTAAGAGCTTAAAAGGGATCATATTGTGGCGAGGTGGTGGTCGGATCAGCGTTGGATTTCCTCTCTTTCTCTTCCAATGAGAGCGCTTGTGTTTGCCGTGTATGCACTCTTGACGTAGCTGGTGTAATTAGACTATTAGCGGCGCTCGTGTTTCAGGGTCACGGCTCCATCGTCTTGTCTGCCTCTGGCTGAGGTCCAGTGAGACGGGAAGCACCTTGATGTATGTGTTGTCCCATCATTTAGCAATCCGTTTAACCGCAGACAGCGCTAAATCCACTGGCACCGATGCGGCGTGTTGACAGCGACGATGCTCAACTGTTGCGTTCTGTGATTCAAAACAATGCGTTTCACCTCTTGCCACTGATGGCACTTTTGTTTCCACTGCTTAGATCTCTAGGAAGTATTTTAAGAAACAATTATGTTACTGTATGCAGCTACTACTTCATGTGAAGCAAAACCAGTTGAGAGTCACTGAGCTGGTGATCTGCTAAGTTTGTATTTTACACTAACAGTCAAAAGTTTTTCAGCAGTAAGATATTTAATGTTTTTTTTTTTAAACAAGTCTCTTCTGCTCATCAAGCCTGCATTTATTTGACCCAAAGTACAGCAAAAACAGTCAAAAATTTTTTACTATTTAAAATAACTGTTTTCTATTTGAATATATTTTCAAATGTAATTTATTCCTGTGATTTCAAAGCTGAATTTTTAGCATCATTACTCCAGTCACATGATTCTTCAGAAATCATTCTAATATTCTGATTTGCTGCTCAAAAAACATTTTTATTATCATTGTTATTATTATTATTTTTATTATTATTATGTTGAAAACAGCAGAGTAGATTTTTTTCAGGTTTCTTTGATGAATAGAAAGTTCAGGAGAACAGCATTTATCTGAAATAGAAATCTTTTGTAACATTATAAATGTCTTTATCATCAATCAATTTATTAATTTCTATTGTATTAATTGTATTAATTTCAATGTATTAATTTGTATAATTTCTTAAAAAAAAAAAAAAAAGCTGAAGCCTGGATTAGTGATGCTGAAAATGTACCTTTGATCACAGGAATAAATTACATTTTAAAATATATTCAAATAGAAATCTGTTATTTTAAATATGAAAAATATTTTACAATATTACTGCTTTTGCTGTATTTTGGATCAAATAAATGCAGGCTTGGTGAGTTGAAGAGACTTCTTTAAAAAAAACACACAAAATCTTACTGTTCAAAAACGTTTGTTTGTAAATGAAGAGTTCTTTCTTTAAAAAATGCATTTTTATCAGGCTCAGATGTATAGGTTTCTATGTAAGTACCAGTACTTCTGATTGGGCCGAGGATTGTATTTTAGTGAGTTTGAAGAAAAAGTATTTGATGGACGTATAATATGTAATAATAATATCTCCTTTTTGACCGAGATGGCTTTTAGCTGGTTTTGCATCTGAACTCTTCAAATGTAATTTAAAAATGTTTACTGGATAAAACCATGCAAATAAACCTGTATTTAATGTAGACTAGGTCATATTTAGATTTTTTTAATTAATTAATAAAAAAAAAAAAAATTATGAATTCGCAGAAAAATATTATTATTATTATTATTATCATTATTATTATTGATTTTTTTAATTTGCTTCTTAGAGTATGAAACCATTCACTTCAGGATATATATATAATTTTTTTAAATTCATTGTTCTTCAACAGTAAATTGCAAAATGCAAAATTACACATTGCATAATACTAAAAATAATACAGTAGCATGTTTAAAAATGCATGAAACCATTGTCGTAATGAGATATTTAGAAAAGAATTACAAAAAAAGAATAAATTGAAATATTTTTCAATTGTGTTGAGAATTGAGCACAAGGTTTTGATCTGCTTTGTTTGTATTTTAAATGTATTCTGATTCTCATTTGGTGAGTTTAAGAAAAATAATGTTTTGTTTTTGCTTGCTATAGGAATTTTGCTATATAATGCTAAAAAAATAATATTAATTATAATAATAATAATTATTTTTTTTAATTATTTATTTTTTTTGCTTGATGTATGTGTTGTCTCATCATTTGGCAATCCATTTAACCACAGACAGCGCTAAATCCACTGGCACCGCCTTTGGCGCGTTGACAGCGACGACACTCAACTGTTGCGTTCTGTGATTCCCAACAACGCGTTTCACCTTTTGTTTCCCGCCTCTCGCTCGACCGCCAGATCTCTGGGAAATAATTCAAGCGCCACAATATATACCACGTTGTGGAGATTACCTCGTCTAAAATAGCTGCTTGATACCATTTAGCGCGAGATTCTCAGCGGGACGCTAATGAGCTCCAATCTGGAGTAATCCCAGACGACCAGCCGCTTTTGACAGCCAGCCCTGCGGCTCTGGGGCTCCGGGTGCACGGCTGTCTTACGCTTCAGAACCGCGCGGCCCCCGCCAGTCTGCGGCACCCAGGAAACGGCGCACAATGGAACCATCAAAAAGCTGCCAAGCCTTATGGGAGCCGAGGGAATCGGGATGATTTCCGCAGTCCCGATGGGAATCGGTTTCTCGTTCGGCCGCTATTCAAATAAACGGCGTATGTCATAAACAAACAAAGCGGTAAAACCGGCCGAAGTTCCTTCACAGCTTCTCTGTGATTTAACAGGAGCAATCAAGCGCAGTCAATTAAGCAGAAAGGCAAACAAATTGGGTGAGAGCACATCTTATGCGATGTCCTGCGGCAATGGGGAGGCGGAGGAAGAGACAGATTTCTCTGTTAAGTAATACCGTCTCGGGGTGTAAAACTCCCCTCAGCGCCAGCTAAATTAATTCGCTCGCACTAGCGGGGGACACATCTATTATAGACGAGTAAAACGGGCATTTCGAAACAAATTAATAGGCAATCCATGCCCACACACGCAACTAGCAGTAATTCCTCTAAAATGACTTGATTGCATTCAAACGCTCCCAAAAAGCAGGTGAGCTGGTGGCCCTGCCGCCGGTGACAGCCCCGCTAATGACCCCTCTCTCGTGGGTGAGTGGGCTGTTGTAAGAAACCGCACACCCGGCGCAGAAAAACAGCTCTAATTGGTCTATTTATAGTGGGACCTGGAGAAGCTCTCCTGAGGATAACGCGGTAAGCTGCTGGAATCCACTGAGGAATAGAGTCTGAGGACTGAAATGACAGCCTACACCGACTACGGCACCAACAAACAAACAAACAAACACGCCAGCAATTGTGCTTTATCAGTATTATTACTGAGATAAGTGTTACTTTGATTTATGCACAATTATGCGGCAGTCTCTCTTGAAAAAAATCGAGCAGTTCAGTTCTCAAAATCTTGGCACAGAATCTGTTCAGTATTTTATATTTACAAAATAGTTCACCTAAAAATTTAAATTAGCTTAAAAATGACTCAATCCGAGACAATCCGAGATGTAGACGAGTTTGTTTCTTAATCAGATTTGTAGAAATATGTCATTCTATCACTTGCTCACCAAGGGATCCTCTGCAGTGAATAGGTGCCGTCAGAATGAGAGTCCAAACAGCTGATTAAAAACATCAAAATAATCCACACCACTCCAGTCCATCAATTAACATCTTGTGAAGCTGAAAGCTGTGTGTTTACAAGAAACAAATCCATTAAGATGTTTTTTTTTTTTTTTTGTTTTTTTACTTCAAACCAATGCTTCCGGCTATCCATAATAACGCTTCCTCCATTGAAATAGTCGTCTCATCTGAATCAGGAGAGAAATATGCACAGGTCAAGCACTGTTTATGAGCCAGTTTTCACCAGTTTTAACTTAAAAACTGACGTTTAGCAGTTGCCTTTATTTTTAGTTGAATCAACTTACAACTAAAAGTCATTTCAATTCACTACAAAAAAATGAGTTAGAATGACTTGTACTTTTAGGTTGATTTAACTTAAAATTTTAAGGCAGCTGCTGAACTCAAGTTGAAACTGGTGAAATTTTTTTACATTGTTAACAAATATGTTGGTGGGTTTTGATGTGAGAGCGCAAATGCTATTATTGATAATGGACTCCAAAGAAACGGCAGTCTAAAGAAAACTCCAAAGTCACAAACTCGTAATTCTGAGAAGAATTAAAGAAGTTTAATTAAATTAAGAAGTTAAAATGATGATATATAAACTCATCAAAACTGAAAAAAGTCAAGCTTGTTAACAAAATAAAAAAGGTAATTGAAACTTCTCACAATTTGAGCTTTTCTTCTCAGAAATGCACATTTATATCTTGTAATTACGAATTAAATATCTTGCAATTCTGACTTTTTTTCCTCATAATTGTGAGATATGAACTCAGAACTACGATAAAGTCAGAATTGTTAGATAAAAACTCACAAATACCTTTTTTATTGCTACACTGTAAAAAAAAGACCATGAATTTAACGGTAAAAGACTGTAAAAATCCGACTGTAAAAACCTGTTAAATGCTTAACAGTAAGTTCCCCTCTTATATACGGTGAAAAACTGTATTGGCCATTGCATCTAATTTTACGGTAGTATACTGTTTTCGGAAGTGGAAAAAGCATGTATAATTTACAGTGAATAACCGTAAATTGTCATTCCCAGAGTTCCCTGTGTTACACTGCAAATTTGATGTTTGTTTGTTTTTTTTGTTGTTGAAATAACTACGTTTTTTTTCTCTTTTTTTTTTCTTATTTCATCAGTTTTGTACATTTAGGGTTGTATGTACAAAACTGATATTTATTGCATTATTTCAGTTTCATGTGCGTTACCATGATGTTGTTTAGTGTTTGTGTGAATGACACTGTGCACCTTCTATTTATGTTAGTATTTAAAAGTGGCTTTGGTTAGTCATGTGACTTTCTCATCACTACCTGTTTTTGGTGGTTATTATCAGAGCGTTAGAAAGGTACAAAATAGATTTCAGTACTTCAGTAGGTTGGTGTATTAACTTTATATCACTTAATCAAATTACGATATTTAAATGTAAATTTAAGTTAAAACCATAAAACCTGAAATGTTGCTATCATTTTTTTTTTTTTTTTTGGTAAAATGCTCGCAACAACAGCTGCCTTTTTTTTTTACCGTAAATTTTACAGAATCCTTTGCTACTTGCTTTTTTTTTTTTTTTTTTTTTTTTTGCTGCTTCTGTTTCATTGCAACTGTAAAATGGGATGACAAGAAGGGAAGTTTATCTCTCTGTTCATAAGGATTATAAAAACTTCAAGGCATTTTTTAAACTCAACTTTAAAGGTCCACTGAAGTGCTTTGAAACATGCAGCATTACTCTACGCGTCAACGTAATTTCAACTGAAACAGGAAGACAGGGCTTGACATATCAAGCAGTCCCGCCCCCTTTTTTAAACAGCCAACAGTGGTTTGTATATATATCACGGTTTGGGCCAGAGCCATTGAGCTCAGGCAAGCCGCAACTGACAGCGTATGACAGTCGCAATCTCATCCATATCGCTATAAAATCTAGCATTCTGTGTAGAATTCAAATGGGTCTGATATGTTTTGTGAACAAGTGACAGATTTCAGCTGCAGCTTCAGCGTTTATTTATAGTGTAGGGGGTGGGATGCTTTCGATTCTAGAGAGCATTTGACTGGATGGAAAGTTTGATGAGAAACTGAAGTGCAGGGTGATATCATCAAAATCGTTGATCGATATTGGCGGAAGTTAAAAACTGGTTTGAATGCTTATATCTTGTAAATTCTAAATTTTGTCATTGTTTTGAAACACTCCACCTTATAGATAACCTTAAGGTTAACATGTTCATACTAAAAGCCAAACAATTTCAATTTAGATTTCATGAAGACTTTGAGAACATTGTCTTGACAAGCTTTGCTTTTCTTCGAATTTGAGTTAATTTAAATTCTTCTTCTCTACATTGAAAATTCTAATTGGAATTTTGCATCCTGTTTGTTCCCTCTATTCGAATTTAAATACCCAAACCCTAAATACACATTTGATGTAATGATTTGAGTGTTTTTGAAATGATCCTGCATTAAGCGGTGTTGAATCATGCGGTGTGGAGCGTCGTCAATCTCTGATGAAACTGCTGTTCAATAATGCTGGTATTTACAGCAGGGCTGAGACAGACAGTAAAGCAGCACAGAGAGTGTCAGGTGTCGTTCTGTGTCCAGCGCTCTGGGGCTCAGCGGCTCCATTTCATTAGCTGTTCGCCTCAAAGGAGGATAGTACATCGCCAGGTCTTTAATTTAGAGTTTAGCCAAGGGCTCTGTCTCTGTGTGTGTGTGGATCACACTGCTGGAATTCAGAGACACCAAATCACCAAAACACTTCTGAATTTGACTCGAACAAGACAACCTGACAAGCTGGTGTGCAACTTTAACACAACATTAAAATTAACTATGTATTTTCTGAAGTCGTCTTCCTGGTCCTGTTGTGAATGATTCATCAGTGTATATTACTCTAAACATTTTTGTCTTTCCTTTTCAGCGGATGTCAACCACCTGTCATATAAAGACACTTTTCACCATCCCATCAATTTCTGATGGGGGCAAAAAAAATCTATTCTTTTTCTTTCTTTCTTTTTCTTTCTTTCTTGCTTTTTCTTTATCACAATTCAGACATTTCTTCTCAGAACTGCAAATGTAAATCTTGCAATTGTGAGTTTAACACAGATTTTTTTCTCATAATTGCAAGTTTATATTTTCATTCTTTCTTCTGTAGTAGTTTGTTTACTGTCCTGTACCACATGTTACTAATGACTAGGTAATAATTTTGAACCTACTAAACCTAACCGTACCCCATGTAATTATCTTATATTATATTATAATATTATTATCCGGTAATTCTTAGGTAAGTATACTGTAAGTACATGTAAGGAATTTTTTTTTTCATAATTAGGACATTTATTTTCTCAGAATTGTACATTTTATCTTACAATTGTGAGCTGAGGTTTAGTTCACCCAAACATGAAAATTAGCCCATAATTTTCTCACCCTTCAGGCATCTTAGGTGTATAAGACTTCCTTCTTTCAGACGAATCCAATCGGAGTTACATAAAAAATCATCCTGGCATTTCCAAGCTCTATCACTGCACGGGCGCGTGTTTCTCCTCATCAGTCCAAAACAAGTCCAATAAAGTGCATCCATTCATAACAAAAAGTGCCTGACATGGCTCTGGTGGACAAATAAAGGCCTCCTGTAGTGAAACGATGAGTTTTTGAAGGAAAAATATCTATGTTTAAAACATAAGAATCACTTTAATCTAGCTTGCGCCCACCTGGTCGTACCACGAAGCAGCTCCAGGCGGATGACGTAATACGTTGCCGTTGCGCATGTTTTTTGTTTTGGAATTGCAAGTTTTTATGGGAGTTCTTTCTTTACTTCTTTATTTTCCTTCATTCTTTCTGTAAATTTAGTCATGTTTGACTCAAGCATCAATTCCTGATGAAAAGGTTTCTTTCTTTCTTAAAGTGATTTCATGTGTGGTTTTCCTCCAGGATCTGGACTGGTCTGGTGGTCAGTTTGTCTTTGCAGTGCTGGAGGAGTCACGTGGTACAGCACACGGTAAAATTGTGTAATAAACCACTGTATTTATGTGACATTTCATAGAACAGGCATTACAAATAAACCAGAATTGCAGCCACAATTTTAAGCAGTCAAAAAAAAAAAAAAAAAAAAGACTTATAAATGTAGTTAGACTTGATATTAAAAACCACTTACCTTTGTTTCTAGATGAGATACAGGTCCTCTATCCATAATATTGCTTTCTTCAGTGAAAAAGTCATCTAGTCTAAATCAGGAGTGAAATCTGCACAGATCAAGCTGTTTACAAGCGAAAGCAGTCTAAATCAGTTCTAAACAAATACGTTGATAGATTTTGATGTGCAAGAACAACAAGGAATTGACTTTTTCACTGGAGGAATTGTTATTATGGATCATGGACCATAATCCAAAGAAAAGTCCAAATTGCTTGATATAAACTTGCAGTTGTGAGAAAACTTATCTCACCAACTTCTCAATTTGGAGTCACTAGAGGAGTCACATGGTACAACAATGGTATCAGACGGTAAAACTGTGTATAATTGTTTTCATAAACCATCATATTTAAATGACATTTTAAAGAACACCATAGAACAGACATCACAAATAGACCACAACTGCAGCCACAATTTTAAACAATCTCTAAAAAATGTGCCTTAAATATGTAGTTAGACTTGGTATAAAAAAAAATGAAGCATTTGAGATTTGCTATAGTATATATAATTTTATAAACCAGAATTATAGCTACATTACATGAACATCTTTTAATGTATAGCTACCTAAACATACTTATGTTCAAACATACATAAAATTACACTGTAAAGATAGTAAATAATCATTTTTTTATTTTCAAAGTGATAGTGTAACATTCAAAAGCAATATGATAAAGTCATGTGACAACTGTGTAGCATTATGTGTTTGAAATTTCACTTCCTGTTTATAAAATATACTGTAGTAATATAAACGGCACTGTAAATAGTAAGATAGAATTCCAATGGTCTTGTAAGTGATGTTTCATTTTAAATATGAATTAAAGATATTCACCCTACATTATTAATATAAAATATAGAGCCTCAGACCGCTGCAATTAATGCAAATTTAAAATTTTATTTTCTTAAATTTAGCCCTGCTTGGTTATTTGCATGCTACTGTACTATATACTCAACGAAAAAGGTACCTTGTACCTTAAAAAAAAAAGTTTTAAAACTGTCATTGGGACACTAACCTTTCATAAGTACTAATATGTTTAGCATTGAATAGTTTTAGTCATTTTGTTGTGAGTTTTAGTAATTTGTCTTTGTCATTAGCTTTTTGTTGTTATTGATGTTGTTTTTTAATGTTGTTGTTGTTTTAATTGTTAGTTTTAGTTTTAGTTTAGTTATTTTAGTACTTCAAGTTAAACTAAATGAAAATGAGAAATGCTACCTTGGGAACTAGCTGTAATGTGTGTGTGTGTGTTTTTTTTGTTTTGTTTGTTTTTTTTTTTTTTTTTTGGCAGTGACTATTTGCACTAAGTGTAAATAGAGATAGAGGCTGTTTATACTAAGTACAAATAGCAATAGATGCTATTTACACTAATTGCAAATTGTTATGCGTGCCATTTACACTCAGTGCAAACAGCAATAGATTCCATTTACACTAAGTGAAAATAGTATATTTTCTTAATGATAGATGCTATTTACACTAAGTGCAAATAACAAGATATTCTATTTACACCATGTTAAAATAGCAAGATTTTCTGTTATTTATACTACTTATTCTAAACAGTGGCAATTATCTGCACCTCAGTGTTGTACTACATTATAAAACAGTATGCCATAATAATGAAATTATTAAATGAATGCCACCTTATTGGAACAATAAAACCCTCCCTGCACCTACCCAATACTTTATTTTCAACTTTTTTTTGATTATTTCCTTCATTTTTATTGAAGATAAATGCCTTTCTGATGTGATATGAGATTTAAAATGGGAGAAAAAAAAAGTTCAGCAAAAGGTGGATTTGAACTTGTAATATCTATGCGTAATATCTACCCCACTAAGGCTGCTGTTTGGCAATCGCATTTTGTAGTGTTGACCCAATCACACGTTGGTGGGCGGAGTTAGTGTAAATAGCCTCTGCCAACAAGGCAGGCTATTTGCACTGTGTAAATAGATGCGCTGTTTTTTTTCTTTCAAAGTAACAAGAAGTTTCTGGCTTTGTACATTTTTTTCTGAGAATGTACTATAGTAGTATGCTTTTCTACTATACTATTGCTGCAGTATATAGTATGCATACAGTTTTTGCCCAACCTAAGTAATATTGAGTATAATTAAATGGATGCCACCTTATTGGGACAATAAAAGACTGCTGCCATTAATGCAAATTTAAATTTTATTTACAAACAAAAGTATTTAATGGATGCCACCTTATTGGGACAATAAATCCCTCCCTACACCTTCCCTAACCCTACCCAATACATTATTTTCACAAATATACATTATATTTTTTGATAATTATCTTACTTTTTGATATTTCTGATATGAGATTTGAAAAGGGAGAAAAAAGTTCAGCAAAAGGGGATTCGAACCCGGGTCGATCACGTCAAAAAGGCTACCACATGCATCTATCTAAGCCACAATCACACGTTGGTGGGCGGAGTTATTGCAAATAGCCTCTGCCAACAAGGAAGGCTATTTCTGAGATTTGAAAAGGGGGAAAACGAGTTCAGCAAAAGGTGGATTTGAACCCGTAATATCTATTCCGCTGAAGCTGCTGTTTGGCAATCGTCTTTTGTAGCGTTGACTGTCCCAATCACATGTTGGTGGGCGGAGTTAGTGTAAGTAGCCTCTGCCAACAAGGCAGGCTGTTCGCACTTAGTGTTAATAGACGCTCTGTTTTTTTCTTTCAAAGTAACAAGAATTTTTCATAGTTTTAGTTAACTAATAACCTGGCTTTGTACCCTTTTTTTCTGAGAGTGTACTATAGTAGTATGCTTGTCTACTATACTATTGCTGCAGTTTATAGTATGCATACAGTACATACAGTATTTGCCCAACCTAATTAATATTGAATATGGAGCTCCAGACCGCTGCCATTAAAGCAAACGTGTCACATTGGCGGTGTGCTGGTCGATAGGTGTTAAGTGTTGTGTAATGGCCCTGATGAGGTCATTGTCCAAGCTCTGAAACCCCGAGAGCGATGTGAGAGTGACTGGTGTTTAGTGGCAGTCATAAGACGGCGGTGGCTGGCGTCGAGATGAGGCTCCGCTCTCAGAATAGACAGCGCTCGCTTCGCTGGGTGCTCCAGTTGGCTGCTCCGGAGGGCGGTGATGCAATGCAGCCAGATTAATCACAAACAGCCTCTCTCTCTCCCTCTCTCTCTCCTTCTCTCGCTCGCTCTCACTCCGTATCCTTGACACCGGCCCTCACTTCTTCACGACGAGTCAATCTCTCGTTTTGATTGTGCTCGGGCCGTTAGATAAAATTAACCGGGCGCTGAGCACCAGCCCCCACTCCGCGTCCCTGAAACGATCACCCTCTACTCGTGCTCGCTCTGTCCTCATGCTAGGCCAAAAATACCCGGTGTACATCATGCTCATAAATACACCCACAACACTGGTGATGCACATGCCTCGGATTTCTTCCACGGGGACTAAAGTTTCTGAAATAAACCTGACCCGTGTGGCACCGATGATCTCAGATGCGACACGCCGACCAAGTCTCACAGGACATGGGAATACTGGAGAGGCGTTGGCAGTGTTTAAAAAACGTATTTAGCCTCAGTTTTGATTTTAAAAAATCCATTAAAATAATGTAGATAGAATATGTTTTTATGTCTCACCCCCAAAGTATCGCAATTTGGCATCTAACAGATCTTAAACTGCTTGCATTAACTTTTTAAATACTTGCATTAACTAAATTTTAAAAATTTATCTTAATATCTTCATTTCTTACAATCACATTGAGTAGATTAGAGCTGGGTAAAAATATACTTTGTTTAGCATTGATATAAACAATTAAGCAGTTAAGATTTGTTGTATAGTATAGATAGTTTTACCTGTGTTTATTGTATGTATGCAAATGAGGTTGGCTATAGAACCAACTTTATATGTTAAGCTGTGAGAGGATATAGTTTATATTTTGCAGCTATATAAACAATCAAACAGTTTAGATTTGCTATAGTTGACGTACACTACCAGTCAAAAGTTTTATACGTTTTTTTTTAATGTCTCTTCTGCTCCCCAAGCCTGCATTTATTTGATCCAAAGTACAGCAAAACAGTAAATTTTAAAAATATTTTTTGCTGTTTAAAATAACTGTTTTCTATTTGAAAATATTTTAAAATGTAATTTATTCCTGTGATTTCAAAGCTGAATTTTTAGCATCATTACTCCAGTCACATGATCCTTCAGAAATCATTCTAATATTCTGATTTGCTCAAAAACATTTATTATAATTCTGAAAACACGTAAGTAGAATTTTTTCAGGCTTCTTTGATTAATAGAACAAGCATTTGTCTAAAATAGAAATATTTTGTAACATTATAAATGTCTTTATCATCACTTTTGATCAATTTAAAACAACCTTGTTAAAAATAAGTAATAATTTCTTTCCAAAAAAAATGACAATGACTCCAAGCTTTTTAATGGTATTGTGTATAATGTTACAAAAGCTTTTATTTCAGATAAATGCTGATCTTTGGATCTTTCTATTCATCAAAGAATTCTGAAAAAAAAAAAAACTACTCAACTGTTTTAAATATTAATAATAATAATAATAAATGTTTCTTGAACAGCAAATCAGTATATTAGACTGATTTCTGAAGGATGATATGACGCTGAAGACTGAAGTAATGATGCTAAAAATTCAGCTTTGATCAAAGGAATAAATTACATTTTACAATATATTCAAATAGAAAACAGTTATTTTAAATAGTAAAAATATTTCAAAATTGTACTGCTTTTGCTAACAAATGCAGGCTTGCTGAGCAGAAGAGAGTTAAAAAAAAAAAAATCTTACTGTTCAAAAACTTTTGACTGGTCAGCCAAACCTACAAGCAGTTCAAACTTGCTGTATTAAATATATATTGTTTTATTTTAGTTTATGTATGTAAATAAAGTTGGATATACTTTCAGTATATAACCAACTCATATCACTTTATTTGACTATATACACTTTAAAAATGCTTTAAATACAAAATACAACCTTACGCTGGCTGAAACATGGATAAAGCCAGCAACTGGGTTTATACTGCACTTTTAACCCAAAATGTTTAACTCAACATTCTGGGTAGTTTTATTTAACTTAACTATTCACTCAAAAAATAACTTGTTCAGTGAACTTAATAAAATTAAAGTAAACTTTTCCATGCAATTAGTTCAAGTTCATACAACAAGACTAAAACAAGTTCAGTCAAATAATGTTTAGTTGGCTCAACAAAACATTAGTTGTTTAATTGAACTTGATTTAGTTTTGTTGTATGTACCTGAAATAATTGTGTGGAAGAGTGTTTGCAGAATTTAATGAAGTTCACTGGACAAGCTATTTTTAAAAAACTTAGCAAAAACACATGTTGTTGATAATTTCATTCATAGTTGTAATATACCATAAGAGTTGAGCAAAGAAGACTGATCTCAGACCTGGCATTAGCAAATAGAATTTGTTACTCATTGCATGAATCATGAAACCAAAACCTCAAAACTTTTTCTATTCTCCAAACCTTTTCTAAATCTCAAAAATAACTCACCATTACATGTATAAGAACTCTAACGTAATTTTCTTTCATTAAAAACACTTAAAATGACCATTTTTGTCAACATATTTCCCTCTTAATGCGACCCCATGCAAAGCATGCTGGGAACTACACATCCACTTTTCAGTTAGTTGTATCAACAAAAATGATTCATGTAATCCCAACACAAAATGATTAAACTCAATTCATTTTTACAAATTTGGAGTGGACTGAACATAATGGAAATAAGTTTAAGAAAAATTCAAGAATTTAGTTGTTTCTGTTCATTTTAACCAAGTACTTTGAACACACATTAATAGGTGGTATATTAAAACTGACATATAATTACTAGAGGCATCAGCAATAATCAAAAGGTGAGCATTTATTAATAAGCTATTTAAAGAAATGTTTATTATTGAATTATTATTAATTCAACTTATTAATAAAAGTTCATTTATTGAACATATTAATGTTAATTTCCAAGGTATTTTGGGTTCCTTTTAAGCAAGAGATATAGTAATGTTTTTGTGATTGTTTATTTATTGTAACGCAAAGCCAGCACACCTGGCCAAATATAGTACATTTTAAGCAATGGTTAAAGTTAAATAAAACTACCCAGAAGGTTGGGGTAAACATTTAACCCAAAACAACCCAATTGCTTTTAGAGTGTACTTAAATATTTAACTTTATATTTAGCTATATGTAACTTTATATATATATATATATATATATATATATATATATAGATATAGATATAGATATAGATATAGATAGATATAGATATATATAGATATATAGAGATAGATAGATAGATAGATAGATAGATAGATAGATAGATATAGTTGTTGCTCATTTTAACCAAGTAATTAGAACAAGCGTTAAAAATCCTATTGAGTGTTGTTTAAACTTTATATTTAGCTATATATTTAACTTCATGTATACTCTCATAAAAATAAAGGTGCTTCACGATGCCATAGAAGAACCCTTTTTTCAATTTTTTGTTTCACAAAAGGTTCTTTATGGCGAAAGAAGGTTCTTCAGGAACCAAAAATGGTTCTTCTATGGCATTACTGTGAAGAACCTTCTAAAGCACCTTTTTTTAAGAGTGTACTTGTGAGAAAATATAGTTTATTTTGTCATTTGCAACTATATAAACAATCAAGCTGAGATTTGTTATACTGTTTTATGTGAGTTTACTGTATGTGTGTGAGATAAAGTTGAATACACTTAATATAATATACACAATCAGGCAGTTGAGATGATCATGTCAGCATTTTTTGCGGACTTTCAGTCTATGGTTCCTGTAACTCGTTTGTATACACATGTTGTTTTACAGGTCATATTACTGTAAAACAGCTAAAGCCCTTTTGGCTGGCAGATTTCGGAATACCGAAAAAAAAATTGGAGTTTTATAGTGTGGTTTATGCATTTATGGGTTATTAAACACAAAGCGTCCAGCGTCAGTTTATTCCAAACGCGTGAACAAACTACTACCTCATGTGTTGGTTCATGCCTCATGAAAACAGTTCCCCACCATTTGTATATTTGTTTATTATGTTTATTAATGCGAGGCAGTCGTAAAACGTCACCACAGTGCTTTCCAAATGTGTGTGTGTGTGTGCTCGCTCTAAGCCTTTTGTGTATATTTCTCCAGCATTAGCTCATGTCTGGATTTTCACTCAGGCGCTGTGGAGGACACACTCCCTATTGATTGATGCATTGGTGGGGGCCTCGGGGCAGTGTTGGAATTAGTTTTATTTTACATCCAAAAACCTCCTGCTTGTTATTTGCATATATTGCAGAAGGCAGACTACGGGTAAACGCCATAAACCCAAATTCGGTGCACGAAGAAATTAATGCTTTTATTCAGCAAGCATGCATTAAATTGATCCAGAGTGATAGTAAAGTCACATAGACAAATAAAAAGTTAGAAGTTAGATTTCTATTTCAAATAAATGCTGTTCTTTTGAACTTTCTATGTATCAATCCATTTTTAATATGTTTGCAACATTGATAATAATAAATATTTCTTGAGTAGCAAATCAGCATAGTAGAATGATTTCTGAAGGATCATGTGGCACTGAAGACTGGAGTAATGGTGGTGAAAATTCAGCTTTGATCACAGAAATAAATTACATTTTACAATATATTGACAGAGAAAACAGCTATTTTAAATCATAATAATATCTCACATTTTTTACAGTTTTTGTATTTTTGATCAAATAAATAGAGCCTCAGTGAGCATAAGATTTGTTGACCCTATATAAACGTCTTATGTAGAAGTAAAATTGTGTAAGATATTGTTTTCAGATAGGTCATATTTCTCAGATTGTTTATTTTTCTTACCCCACTGGCAGATACTTTTATGCTTTAATCATAAACCTCCCTAAATTTGCTTACATTTATGCTTAAAATAAGAGAAAACTCTTTGCCAGTGAGGTAAGAGAAATAAACCTAAAGATATTTAATTTGTGCTTTTCCTGCAGGACGGGGTCTTGCAGACGGTGGTCTGGAGTGTGAGGCATTCAGGTCGTCTCTGGCTGAAAGAAGAGCCTGTCTCTCGCTCAGACGCACACTGGCCGGTGCAGTATGTTTTCATTGCAGTTAGACAATCTGTTTATGTTAGCCGTCTGAGAGAGTAACATGAAGATGATGGGCAGCCCAGAGGCGTGTGTGTGTTTGGGAGGCAACAGAGTCTAGATGTTGCATCTTGATTGTAGCATGCAAGTCACAAGCTTAAGGACTTACGTCACATTTTGTGATTCTTTCTTTTAGATGCAAAAGTGGATCCACATCAGAATGAACAGATACACCGCAGCAAACGGTACATGTGTGTGTTGGCAGCAGGGGTCCCATCTCACTGTCCGCTTTGAGCAAACACTTGCTGATATATTGCACGATGTCATCAGTCAAAACACAAATCTTGTCCGTCACTGGTGACTGCAAACTCAACGACAGATGCTTTAGCATTTAACGGGACACTCGATGACAGTGGTTCTTAACTGGTTTTGCTTAGGGACTGGTATTGCTTGGCAACTCTGAAACAGTGAATTAATATACTAATATTGATGTTATATTAACATTTATTAATTTTAACATTTAATGGTAACACTTTACAATAAAGTTCATTTTGTTAACATTAGGTAATTAGGTAATTACATTAGTGAACAATACTTCTACAGCATTTATTAATCTTAATGTTAATTTCAGTTTTTATTAATGAATTATTAAAGTCACAAGTTGTTTGTTAACATTAGACAATGTACTGTGAACTAACATGAACTAACAATGAACAACTATTTTTATTAAATTAACATTAATAAAGATGAATAAACAGTGTAATAAGTGTGTTGTTCATTGTTTGTTCATGTTAGATAATGCATAGCTAATGTTAACAAATGACACCTTATTGTAAAGTGTTACCTGTGTGTGTGTGTGTGTGTGTGTGTGTGTGTGTGTGTATATATATATATATATATAATTTCAATTTAATATAACAATCCCATTTTTTTATTTTATTTTTGTATTAATATTATTATAATAATAATAACAATAATATTACACTTTCCATTTTAAGATTACACTAATTTTAACATTAATTTAATTTTAGTATTAATATTAATGCAATATCATTTTTAACAATAGTTTAATTTTAATGATAATTTAATTTATGTAATTTATTAATATTATTACTTATATTAATTGATATTAGTGCACTATCCATTTTAACAATACTTTAATATAACAATTTTATTTTAACAGTACCAATTAAAAATGTTTAAATTCATAATAATAATAATAATAATAATTATTATTATTGTTATTATTATTTTTGTTGTTGTTGCTGTTGTTGTTGTAAATATTATAATGGTATTATTTTCATTTCAAGTGAACTCTCATTAATCTGGGCTGTATTTTTTAATTATTATTTAATTTTTAATTCAATTTAATTTAATTTAATTTAATTTAGTATTAATAATACTTCTATTAATTAATATTAGTGCACTATCCATTTTAATAATACTTTAATATAACAATTCAATTTTAAGTACATTTCTATGTTATTATTAATACTAATTAATATTACACTATCTATTATATTACACTAGTTGTAACATTACACGCTAATTTAATTTTAGTAATAATATTAATACAATATCAACTTTAAAAAGTATAATCTTAATATAATAATAATAATAATAATAATAATAATAATAATAATAATAATTAGAATTATTTAATTTAAATATTCTAATTATATTATTTTCATTTCAAGTGAACTCTCATTAATCTGGGCTATATTGTTTTATTTAATTTCTAATTTAATTTAGTATAAATATTACTATTTTTGTATTGTTATTAATACTAATTAATATTACTATCATATTTTATTACACTAGTTTTAACATTGCATACTAATTTAATTTAATTTTAGTAATAATATTAATACAATACTGATGTAAAACAAAATGCTTAATTTTAATATAATAATAATAATAATAATTATAATATTATTATTATTTTAAATATTCTACTTATGTTATTACTCTCATGAATCTAGGCTATTTTGTATTTTTATTTTTTACCTTGTGTAGTTTTGTCCATGGTAGATTTTGGTTTATAGATAACAGGTGAAGTGGCTAATTGTTTGTTTTTATCATGATAAAAAATACATGATATAAAAATCTAATATGCATAAAAAGGCATAATTTATTATATTAAACATATATTTATTATACAATTTATTATATGATTAGTTGCATTTTATTATTTGCATTCAGCGTCATTTTCCCCTGCACCCCACCAGTTGAAAACCACTTCGCCTTGAAAAGATGGTGACAGTCGTTTTGTTAAGAAGCGCGTGCATAAGATTAGCGATGATGTTTTACATTAGCGCTGCTATTGCGAGGAACAGACCTATAGATGGACATCCAGTGGAAGGCGAGACTCTCCACAGAGCGGTATTTTTGGAGCCCACCATGTTTGACATTGAGGATATTTGAGACGTTAGGGGTACCGGGGAAGAGGTGGGGGGGGCACATTCCTGCCCCCGTCCATATATATTACACCCCCAACGCGCACACACACACACCGACAACGGCAAAACAGATGAGAGAAATTTAATACCCGGGCCTGAAGGGCAGTAGTGTGTGGAGTCTTTCATTTGCGCGAGTCGACCGGCTCACCTGAGTCAACAGCGGCGCTCGTTACGTTACCCAAAGTAATTGGCGTAGGCTGAAGCCCTTCGGATGCAACCGTTCGACTCCCGCGGCAATTATCCCGTCTTTGTTTGTCTATTAAAAATCCCTCCCTAATGAGGCGAGCTCCTTAAAACCTTGATGGTTTTCATTAGGCGACTGTAAATCTCGCGTTAAAACGTAACGGGAAGATACTCATCAGCGCCTAATGAATTTATGACGGGGAACCTGGCTATTAAAGGGAGTTGAGCTTTAATTTCATTAAATTGGGCCTCGCTAGGTAAAGCAGCAGGCGACGGGCCCTCAGGATTAGCTAATGGCCGTGTTGCAGTTAAATAGTGACTCGGGTGGCAGCGCCTCATTGGCCATTGTGTGTTTAACGCGCCGTTAAAGTGGCAGTAATTGACAACAGCTGGAAGCCTGCTTGAGGCAGGGTCTGGCGTGGGTTCCTCCAGAAGATCGCTGCTCTCTCCCTGTGGACCAATTGCGCACGGAGACGCACGACTTTACGAGTGTCTGCCGGATCCTCTCTCTGACTCTGTCTCTCCGTGCCTGTGGAGGAACATGTGGCATTCATGTACTGAAGAGAGAGAGATGCAAATAAATAATCCTTAATTGCTCGCAAACCGCTTTCAAAATCGTGCTAACGCGCAGCAGATTTCCACGGGAAGTGACGTCAGCCGCGGCGCAGTCAGGTGTCGCGATGCGTCCCCTCCGGGAGACCCGTGGAGGGTCGGAGAGCGTGTCAGCGGGATCCGAGCCGCGGTGCAGAACGCGCTCGTGTTGTTCACGAAAGACTGAAAGTGCGTTCGCGACGACTGCTTAGCAACCGTTCCCGGCGGCCCGCGTCCCCAGAGAGCCTGGCGTGCTGGTTGAGACACATTCATTAACCAAGAGGGAATCTTAGGACGGATTAAATATTCATGTTGTTTACAGGAACAAAAGCTGCCATTAATGAATAAAGGCAGCGCCGAGCATTGTCTATCTCACTGTACGCAGCCCAATCATGAGGGTTGAGCAAACATATTTACATACCTGTTAAATTCAGCCCAGAATTGCGATGGCAGCGTCGCTCGAGATGCGGCGTTGTCTTCCTGTGCGCTTCCAAAACGCCAGGAAACACGTTTCAGGTGATTATAATTGCTTTGAACAACTATATGGGAAGATATTTCAGTCATGCCTTGAATTTGCATTATGCATCACACACATTAGCAGTGCACTGCAAAAACACTAGTCTTGTTTTCCAGTTAATATAGTTTTGAATATAAGTGTTTTGTCAAATTTTTACATTCGATTTTAATAATAAGCGTGTTAAAAATCTGCTAAGTAATTGATCTTGTTTCAAGACTATATTTAACTGGAAAATAAAACATAAGTACCAGTTAGGATATTTTTTTTGAACTGTGCTGCTAATGTGCATTTTGCATTATACATGCATGTTAAATGCAAGTTAATAAATGATGCAGATATTACCTTGTTTTACGGATTTCAGAATACAAAATATTAAAATTTAGAACAATTAAAAAGAGCAAGCTACCAAACATTTTTTATTTTATTTTTTATTTATTTTTGCCATATACTCTAGGTTAATGTATTAAATAACTTGATGATAATCCATTAAATTTTTTTTTTTTTTTTTCATAAGCAGTTGCAAGTTTCAATTCTTTATCACTTCTTTTAAAGCTTTAGTACCATGATTTTCTTTATATTTTCATCTAACTATTCTTATATCAAGTCTTGTTTTCATAAAAATAGTCTTTCTTGTTTTAAGGATTTTAGAATGTAAAAATACAAAATATTAAAATTTAGAACAATTAAAAAGAACAAGCTACCAAAAACTAATTTTATGTATGTATTTTATTTTTTTATTTATTTTTGCCATGTACTTTAGGTTAATGTATTAAATAACTTAATGATAATCCATTAAACTTTATTTTTTATTTTTTTTGGTCATAAGCAGTTGCAAGTTTCAATTCTTTATCGATTAAAATTAAAGCTTTAGTACCATGATTTCCTTTATATTTTTGTCTAACTATTCTTATATCAAGATACATTTACCTAAGAAGCAAAATGACTTAAGATATTAAGTCTTGTTTTTCTAAAAATAGTTTTTCTTGATTTAAGGATTTCAAAATATAAAAATACAAAATATTAAACTTGACTTAAAAAAAAAAAAGCTACCAAAAAATGTATTTATTTATTTTCCCAGTATGTATCAGGTTAATGTATTAAATATCTTCATGATAATCCAAGGTAAAGGCTGATAAATTGGCTTTTTTTGTGTCATAACCAGTTGTAAGTTTCAGTTCTCTTAAAGCCTTAGTACCACGGTTTTCTTTATAACTTTCATCTTTTCATCTTTAAATCAAGATACATTTACCTGAGAAGCAAAATGACTTAAGATATTAATCTACCAAAAAACTTTATGTATTTTTTTCAGTATACTTCACACTAATTAATTAGCTTTAATTTTTTTTTTTTTTGTCAAACCAGTTGCAAGTTTCAATTCTTTATCAATTCTTTTAAAGCTTTAGAGGCATAATTTTCTTCATATTTTGTCTTGATTTTCAGTAAAAATACCTAGTTATTCTTAAATCAAGACACATCTACCTGAGAACCAAAATATCTTAAGATATTAAGTCTTGTTTTCTTAAAAATGCATAAAAATCGCGTTTTTGCTGTCAATGGGGTAAGAAAAATTAAATGTATTTTTTCTATCAATTTGGCAGACATTTTTTCTTGTTTTAAGCATAAACTCAACTCAGTTTAGATTTTCGAGGAAAAATACCAGGAAAATGAATAAATAAATAAATGTTTCTTTTTAAATTTTTTATTTATTTATTTTTTTGCAGTGTTGAATTGGTCCAAAATTCTACTATATATAATTAAAAAAATAACCTCTAATGTATATTAAGCCTTAAATATGTTCCGATTAGCTGTGATTGCATCACATTTTCACTTTCATTGCTGACAGACAAATTTCCTGTTGCTAGGAAATTTGGAAAGTCAATGTAAAAATACATGCAAGTCATGTGATGGGCTATAGCTGTCAAATACGTTCATATTAAAAGATTTTTTTTGTATGATGAATGATAAATTGTTTTATTGCGAGTTTGTGTAGGTTAACTTCATTGGCTGCGCTATAGCAGATTCCTAGTCGTGTACGATGGAAATGTATCTTTAAATCCGCACAGGGGTCTGGATTTGGCTTGCGAATCGTGGGTGCAAAAAGATGCATTGTGGGTGATCGATTTGGAGGGAACTGTGCATGTGATACGCGACGACAAAACGCTTGTACTTGCTTGTAGCGCACATACCGCCTGCAAAAGCCCAAACCCACGTAAACAGACGCACACAGAGGCGGTATACAGAATCTTTACTCCTTTCTTCTCGTATCTTTCCCCATCAACACCTTTGTTTGACAGTCTGCATGCAAATGGGCCAGGTAATGAGAAAGACAGAGAGAGAGTTTGCTTAAAAGCAGCAGCCCAAACCTCTTTGTTCCCCCACCTGCATCTGTTGAAGCGTGGCTAGGAGAAGCTGTGCTGTCATGTGAGTGACAGATATTGAGGATAATTGTCTTCTTTCTTTGGCTGCCTGTGTTGCTCCACTGCAGTTGTGAGCGTGCAGCTGAGTTAAGCAGCAGTCAGCTAGAGGAGAGACAGAGACAGAGAAATCGTAGGCGGTGGGGAAGGAGCACTTTTAGGGGAAAACTCTCTGCTCTGATTGTCTGTGCTCTCCTCTGGACACCCAAAAGTAACACGGTATTGCTGAGGATTTGCACTGTGTTTTCTGAGCGCTAGAACTGATGGTAATACCATGGTATTCCTTCAAGATGTGCAATACCATGTGGTTTGATACCATCACTTTCCACTGTAGTGCCTATTCTAAAGCCTATTTTGTCTTTTTTACATTATTTTTAAGTATAAACAAATTCAAAACAAGTCTTAATATTGTGTGCACTGTTTTTTCTCAATTACATGTGTCTAGTTTTAGGGATTTTTAAGTGTTTTTATTCAAAAGAAATTAAAACACCTACTCGGAGGTTTATTGTTTAGAGTTTGTTCAGCATTGCTCAAAAGGCTTAATGGAGGTCTCATTTGTTGCATTTAAAAATTAATTCTGTCTCTCCCAAAATTCTCAGCAAAGTAAAAATAGCTGAGAAAGTTTTTAAATTAAGATTATAAAACGATAAGATTATAAAACTAAGACTCATTAAAAATGAATTAAACACCTACTCAGAGGAAGATTTAATTGATCAGAGGTTGCTAGTTTAAAGAGGCTTAATGGAGTTCTCATTTATGTTGCATTTAAACATTAAGAAGTCTCAGGTGTTTCTCCTACATTATTAGAAAAAAATAAAAATACATAGAATTGAATCAATAGTTTGAGATATGAAATGAATACAAATAGCAGCTCAAATTATTGTGATCTTTAGAGAATTGAATGAGAAATGTTTGTTTTGAGATCTTTTCATTGCAGCCTTGGCAAATCTGCGCACTGTTTGAGACATTGTTGAGATCTCTTCAGAAACTCATGTGAGATTGCTGGGGCCTTTTCCCAAAGATAAAGAATGTTGTTTGGATTTTCTCTATATTTTATCTCACTGCTGTCTAGGAGAAATAATCTAATTTTGCTCTCATTAACATCATTTTTAGACTAAAATTAACATCGTCTCAGAGGTTTTTAGAGTTATAAAATTAATATGGATAGCAGCTCAAAACTTTTAATCTTCTAACACTTAGATGAGAAATGTTTGAGTTCATATTGAGATCTTTTGATCACAGCCTTGGCAAATCTGAGCACTGTTTGCGACATCAATGAGATCTCATCTAAAATTCATGAAATTACTGGATTTTGTTTCATAGGAGAAAAATCTTAAGCAAAAGTCTCCAGTTTCTCTCTTAATTTCATCTTATTGCTGTCTAGGAGAAACAGTTGGGCATTGTTTGAGACATTGTTGAGATCTCCTTTGAAACTCATGTGAGATTACTGGATCTTTTTCAGAGTAGAAAAATTTTAAGCAAAGATCTCCTTTTCAAGTCATTGCTTTCTGGGAGAAACAACTGAGGTATGAAAGAGATCTCATTTTGCTCTCATTACTGTAATTTTCTGATATTGTGAAAAGTTAAAAAAGACTAATATTAACATAGTCTCAGAGGTTTCTCCTAAAATTCTTAATGAGACACTAAAATAAACCAAATTATAGAATTATAAAATTAATACAGGACAGCAGGTCAAAGCTTTCAATCCTCTGACAATCAGATGAGAAATGTGTGAGTTCATACTGAGATCTTTTGATTACAGACTTGGCAAATCCGAGCACCGTGCGAGACATTGTTGAGATCTCATCTGGAATTCATGTGAGATTACTGGAATGTTTTTTCAGAAGAGAAAAATCTTAAGGTAAGACCTCCATTTACTCCTTCATCTTATTGCATTCTTGGAGAAGCAGTTGAGACATGAAAGAGATCTCATTTTGTTTTTTTAGTTTTTTTTTAAATAAGAAATGAGCTGAATCTGATTTTCCTGTAAGTCAGAGGAGAAAAAACCTTAAGCGAAGGTCTCCATTTGCTCTGCATTTCATCCGATTGACATGTAGGAGAAACAATTGAGAACCGTTTGAGACATTGATGAGATCTCATCTGAAATTAATAAAATCACTGGATTTTTTTCAGAGGAAAAATCTTAAGCAAAGGTCTCCAGTTGCTCTCCATTTCATCTGATTGCTGTTTAGGAGAAACAACTGACCACCATTTGAGACACTGTTGAGATCTCATCTGAAGCTCATGTTAGATTACTGGATCTTTTTCAGAGGACAAAAATCTTAAGCCAAGGTATCCATTTGCTTTCCCTGATTCATCCCTGTAAGGAGTCCATTTCCATCCTTGATGTCTGTTTTTAATGTCTTTCTAACTTTCGTGTTTGAGTTCATATTGAGATCTCTTGCTTACAGACTCTGCGAATCTGAGTACCGTTTTAAACATTGTTTGGATGTCTTCAGAAATGTCTTCATATGAAATTACTGGGGTCTTTTTCAGAGGAGAGAAAGCTTGAGGGAATGCCTCCATTTGCTTTCTATTCCATCTTGTTGTGTTCTTGAAGAAGCAGTTGAGATTTGAAAGAGATCTCAATTTATTCTCATTTCTATTATTTTTAGTTTTTTTTTCTGATAAGAAGTGAGCTGAATCTGATTTTTGAAGTCGGAGGAGAAAAATCTTAAGCAAATGTTTCCAGTTGCTCTCCATTTCATCTGATGTCTAGGAGAAACAATTGAGCACTATTTGAGAAATTTTTGAAATCTCATCTGAAACTCATGTGGAATTACTGGATCTTTTTCAGAGGAGAAACATCTTACACAAAGGTCTCCATTTTCTCTCCACTGTCATCTCATTGTCATAGAAGAAACAGAGATATGAAAGAGATCTCATTTTGCTCTCTTTTTGTGTATATATATATGTGTATGTGTGCGTGTGTGTGTGAGCATGTGCTTTCTGATAAGAAATTAGCCTGATTTGCCTGTAAGGAGTCCGTTTACATTCTTGATTGTTTGTTTTAATGTAATTCAATGTTTTGTGTTTGAGCTCATATTGAGATCTTTTGCTTACAGACATGGCAAATCTGAGCACCGTTTGAGTCATTGTTGAGATTTCTTCAGAAATGTCTTCATATGAAACTACTACTTCATATAAAATCTTTTTCATAGAAGAAAAAGCTTGAGGCGATGCCCTCATTTGCTTTCTGTTCTATCTTGTTGCTTTCTTGGGGAAGCAGTTGAGATTTGAACGAGATCTCAATTTGTTTTCATTTCTGTTGTTTTTAGATATTGTTTGATTGTTCTGATAAGGAATGAGCTGTGTCTGATTTCCCAGTAAGGAGTCTGTTTCCATCCTTGATTGTCTGTTTTTAATGTCGTTTTCTTTTTGGAGGCAGTGAAAGTGTAAAGACATGTGGTTTGGATGAGGTCGTTGTTCCTCTGAGAACAGACCGGGGTTTTGTAGAAAGGGGGGGGCTGCACACCTTGGGGGAGGAGGGGGGGTGAGGGGCGCATGTGGACAGGAGAGACATTTTTCCGAACTCTAGCAGGGGAAAGGGTGGAAAAGCAGGCCTGCCCTTCCTCCCCCTCCCTGGGTCACCCGGCTGCTCGTCTCTCTCGTCTCTCTTACTCTGGGAAGGTTAGAAAAAGTAGCGCCGCTGCCAAAGGAAACACTGGCTTTTTTTTTTTTTTTTTTTCCCTGAGCTCTGCAGTGTCTAGAGAAACTTGAGAGAGGTCCAGTTCTGGTTCCCTAGTAACGGTGCCGTGGAGAGGAGGCCCCTCTCCATCATCTGACGCCGCTCATGGGAAGGATGACGAGAAACGTTTTCTTTTCGTCGAAAATACACACGCCTGAATATCTCCTATAGAACATCCATCATAAAAATGAGAAATGCACATGCCGAATAGAAACACCTCCACATTACTCTCGCTGCTACTTTTTATATTTTTACATTTAACTGCTTGGTTTTATTTTTTTCTTTTTATGAAAAGTGAATAATGCATTCCCTGGCAAAACACAAAGAATATGCGAGAGGATTGGAGGTCAGTGTTTCCAGGTTTGCGTAACAAAAACAGCCCAACTGGTACTCAGTACTAGCCCAGTCATGACCAAAACTCCCAATCGTTTTCTGCAAGTAAATGGCTATCAAATCACATTTAGGGGGGGTCAAAACCTCCTTCCAGGGGTTCCATATCGGTCGAGGGGGCGGGGAGTTTTGCCTCAACCTGTGGACTAAAAGAAACATTCCATGTGAAAACTGTGGATTTGGCAACACTGGTGTGGATTCTTGTTAATGTGTTGATATGTGGTTGCTAGGGCATTGTGAGTGAGGGTCAGGGTGTGTTGCTATGTAATTGGTAAAGGGTTCTGAGTAGTTCATTGTTCAAAGTTCTGAATAGTTATTAGTATGTTGCTATGTGGTTGTTAGGATGTTCTGAGTGGTTCTTAGTGTGTTGCTATGTGGTTACTAGGGTGTTCTGAATGGTTCTTTGTGTGTAGTGTGTTGCTGTGTGATTGCTAGAAGTTCTGAATAGTTGCTAGTGTGTTGCTAGGGAGTTCTGAGTGGTTTAGTGTATAGTGTGTTGGTATGTGGTTGCTAGGAGTTCTGAATAGTTGTTAGTGTGTTGCTATGTGGTTTCTAGAAGTTCTGAATAGTTGTTAGTGTTGCTATGTGGTCGCTAGTGTGTTTTGAGTGGTTCTTAGTGTAGTGTGTTGCTATGTGGTTGCTAGAAGTTCTGAATAGTTGTGAGTGTGTTGCTGTGTGGTTGCTAGGGAATTCTGAATGATTGTGTTTGTGGTTGCTGAAGTCCTCTGCTCTGAATGGTTGTAAATGTGTTGCTATGTTGCTGCTAGGGTATTCTGAGAGGTTGTCAGCATGGTGCAATGCAGTTGGTAAAGTGTTCTGAATAGTTGTGAGTGTATTGCTATGCAGTTGTTAGGATGTTCTAATTGTCAGACTGTTGCTATGCAGTTGCTAAAGTGTTCTGAGTAGTTCTTAGTGTGTCGCTATTTGGTTGCTATGGAGTTCTGAATAGTTGTTAGTGTGTTGCTGTGTGGTTGCTAGGGAGTTCTGAATGATTGTTAATGTGTTGTTATGTGGTTGCTAAAGTGCTCTTCTCTAAATGGTTGTGAATGTGTTATGTTGTCAGCTTGTTGCTATGCAGTTACTAAAGTGTTCTGAGTAGTCCTTAGTGTGTTGCTATGTGGTTGTTAGGAGTTCTGAATAGTTGTTAGTGTGTTGCTCTGTGGTTGCTAGGGCATTCTGAAAGATTGTTAATGTGTTTGTGGTTGTTAAAGTGCTCTGCTCTGAATGGTTGTAAATTTGTTGCTTTGTTGTAACTAGGGTGTTCTGAGTGGTTGTCAGTGTGTTGCTATGTGGTTTCTAAAATGTTCTGAGTGATTGCTAGTGTGTTGCTATGCGGTTGGTAAACTGTTCTGAGTAGTTGTGAGTGTGTTGCTATATGGTTGCTATGGCGTTCTGAATAGTTGTTAATGTGTTGCTATGTGGTTGCTAGGGAATTCTGAATGATTGTTAATTTGTTTGGTTGCTAAAGTGCTCTGCTCTGAATGGTTGTAAATGTGTGGCTTCTGAGTAGTTGTTAGTGTGTTGCTATGTGGTTGCTAGGAAGTTTTGAGTGGTTCTTAGTGTGTTGCTACGTGGTTGCTGTGAAGTTCTGAATAGTTATTGTATTGCTATGTGATTGCTAGGAAGGTTTTCTGAGCAGTTGTTAGTATGTTGCTATGTTGTTGCTAGGGTGTTCTGAGTGGTTTTAAGTGTGTTGCTATGTGGTTGTTAGGGAATTCTGAATGGTTTATAACGTGTTGCTATGTGGTTCCTAGTGTTTTCTGAGCAGTTGTTAGTATGTTGCTATGTGGTTGGTAAAGTGTTCTGAGTAGTTGTGAGTGTGTTGCTATGTGGTTGTTAAGGTATTCTGATTGTCAGAGTGTTGCTATGTGGTTGTTAAAGTGTTGTGAGTGGTTGTAAATGCATTGCTATATGGTTGCTAGGATGTTCTGAGTTGTGGTCAGTGTGTTACTATGCGGTTGCTAAAGTGTTCTGAGTAGTTGTGAGTGTGTTGCTATGTGGTTGTTAGGGTGTTCTGATTGTCAGTGTGTTGCTATGTGGTTGTTAGGGTGTTCTGATTGTCAGTGTGTTGTTATGTGGTTGTTAGGATGTTCTGATTGTCAGTATGTTGTTATGTGTTTGTTAGGATATTCTGGTTGTCAGTGTGTTGTTATGTGGTTGTTAGGGCGTTCTGATTGTCAGTGTGTTGTTATGTGTTTGTTAGGATGTTCTGGTTGTCAGTGTGTTGTTATGTGGTTGTTAGGGTGTTCTGATTGTCAGTGTGTTGCTGTGTGGTCGTTGGGGTGTTCTGATTGCCAGAGTGTTGCTATGTGGTTGCTAAAGTGTTGTGAGTGATTGAAATGTGCTGCTATATGGTTGCTAGGATGTTCTGAGTTGTGGTCAGTGTGTTACTATGCGGTTGTTAAGGTGTTCTGATTGTCAGTGTGTTGTTATGTGGTTGTTAGGGTGTTCTGATTGTCAGTGTGTTGCTATGTGGTCGTTAGGGTGTTCTGATTGTAAATGTGCTGCTATATGGTTACTAGGATGTTCTGAGTTGTGGTAAGTGTGTTGCTATGTGGTTGTTAGGATGTTCTGATTGTCAGTGTGTTGCTATGTGGTTGTTAGGGTGTTCTGATTGTCAGTGTGTTGCTATGTGGTTGTTAGGATGCTCAGATTGTCAGAGTGTTGCTATGTGGTTGCTAAAGTGTTGTGAGTGATTGTAAATGTGCTGCTATATGGTTGCTAGGATGTTCTGAGTTGTGGTCAGTGTGTTACTGTGTGGATGTTAAAGTGTTCTGAGTGGTTGCCAGTGTGTTGCTATGCGGTTTCTAAAGTGTTCTGAGGAGTTGTGAGTGTGTTGCTATAGGGTGTTAGTGGTGGTCAGCAGCTGTTGTACAATTGAAGTGTTTTGAGTTGTTAGTAGATATGTGGTTGCTAAGGTGTTCTGAATGGTTGTTTGTATGCTAATCTATTGTTGCTACGGAGTTCGGACTGGTTGTAAATGTGTTGCTATGTGGTTGCTAGGATGTTCTGAGTGGTTGTCAGTGTGTTACTATGCAGTTCTTGTGTTATGTGGTTGCTATGTAATTCTAAATAGTTGCTAATGTGTTGCTATGTGGTTGCTAGGATGTTCTGAGTGGTTGTCAGTGTGTTACTATGCAGTTCTTGTGTTATGTGGTTGCTATGTAGTTCTAAATAGTTGCTAATGTGTTGCTCTGTGGTTGCTAGGGTGTTCTGAGTAGTTGTTAGTGTGTTATGTGGTTGCTAGGTGACCCCAGTCAAACACATGGTTTGGTCCTTCTGTCAGATTAAATTAGAGGGATTTTTTCACTTGTTTTATGGTCCAGTGTGTCTGATCACTTAATAAAATAACAGCACATTCTCCTCAACAACACTCATGATTTGAAGAATTAAGCACAAAAAAATCACTAACCCGCAACTGTAATATTAATGCTCTATATATAAAGACGTTTTAAAGAATAAAGAAAAGAGGTTTGTAAAATGAGCCATTATTCACGCTCAGAACGGCCCGTCTCGTCTCATTTGATGGACCGCAAGGTCGTTCTCAAACTAAAGACACGTCGCTGCTGTTCTTCTTTTAGTATTCATCAGTACACCTCGCTCGCTCTCTCTCTCTCTCTCGCTCTCTCACACACACACACACACATTCTCTCGTTCTCTCTCTTTCTCCCTCTCGTTGTCCCCTCAAGGGCTGCATATATTTTGCTCTCCTTTCCATAGACCACTACAACAAACCTTGTTTTGACTGTCAGAACAGAAACATTAATGTACTATGCCGACCAGTTTCCACTAAAATTGTATAGTTTACTGCATTCATTATTAAAACAATAAAATCATTAATATAGTATTATTTTGTATTATTTAATTTGATTATTTATTTATTATTTTTTTATTTAATTATTTAATTTATGCAAGTGGTGGGTAATTTCAAGTTACCACAATTTATTGTAGTAACAATAACTGCAAAAAATAAATATATAAATAAATAAATTTATTGATTAATAAATAAAAAAAAAAAAAAATCAGTCACATTCTTTATGACTGTCTTGACCATTTTTTCCTCCAGGGAAAATATCTAAACATCATCTACATAAAATTAAATAATATTAACTAATAAACTTAAAAAATATAATAATATAATAAATAAATAATAATAATAGATAATATCTAAGTTACAGAATTTCTTAAGTAGTTTTGCTTGCTAGCTTGCCAAACTGTTGGCTTGTTTTCAGAGAATATGAATATAACACACTTATAAATATAAGTGTGGCAGATCTGTAAATATCTGAAATCAGATGTTTTGTTATCTTGTGCTGGTTATTTAATCTTGCCTTAAAGATATTTAGAATTTTTACACACAAAAGTCTTTTATTTAGGGATATTTTTTACTCAAAAAAATCTATATTTTTAAAGATATATTTACATATTTTTTATAAGTTATTTTGCACCACTGGCAGACCTGTAAATATGTTAAATCAGATGTTTTGTTGTTTTATGCTGGTAATTTAATCGTGTTTTAAAGATATTTAAAATTTTTACATTAAATAAAATCAATTTAGCTATATTTTTAGCTATGTAATGTAATTTTGTGTAATTTTTTGTTATTTCGTGCCACTGGCAGATCTTTATATCTTATGTTAGTAATTAAGTCTTGTTTTAAGGATATTTAGAATTTTTTTTACTCAAGAAGAATCTATATTTTAAAGACATATTTACATATTTTGTTATTTTGTACCACTGGCGGATCTGTAAATATGTTAAATCAAATGTTTTAATATCTTATGCTAGTAATTTAATCTTGTTTTAGGGATATTTAGATTTTTTTTTAAATTCAGATTTCCATGTTTTATAGGTCATTTAGTACCACTGGCAGATCTGTGAATATGTCATAAGGATCTTCAGAATTTTTACACACACACAAAAAAAAATCTGTATTTTTTTTTTTTTTTAGGTATATTTACATACCATTATTTCCTGTTATTTCGTGCCACTGGCAGATCTGTAAATATGTTAAATCAGATGTTTTAATATCTTCTGCTGGTAATTTAATCTTGTTTTAAGGATATTTAGAATTTTTACACTAAAAAATCAATATTGTTTGAGCTATATTTACGTGTAACGTTATTTTGTGTTATTTCGTGCCACTGGCATATCTTTATATCTTATGTTAGTAATTTAGTCTTGTTTTAAGGATATTTAGAATTTGTTTTACTCAAAAAAATCTATATTTTTAAAGACATATGCACATATTTTGGCAGATCTGTAAATATGTTATAAGGATATTTCAAAAATTTACTATATTTTACTTATTTTTTTTAGGTATATTTACGTATACCATTATTTATTTTTTGTTATTTCTTGTTTTAAGGATATTTAGATTTTTTTTTTTTTTAAGAAAAAATCTATATTTTTAAAGACATATTTACATATTTTGTACCACTGGCAGATCTTTATATCTTATGTTAGTAATTAAGTCTTGTTTTAAGGATATTTATAATTTTTTTTACTCAAGAAGAATCTGTATTTTTAAAGACATATTTACATATTTTGTACCACTGGCAAATCTGTAAATATGTTATAAGGATATTTAGAATTTTTCCCCCCAAAAAAAGGTATATTTTTGAGGTATGTTTACATATACCATTATTTTCTTTTGTGCCACTGGCAGATCTGTAAACATGTTAAATCAGATGTTTTAACATCTTCTGTATGGCTATTTAAACTTGTTTTAGAGATATTTAAATGTTTTTGAGGCATATTTACATTTACTGTTGTTTTGGTGGAAATTGTCAGTTAACATGGTCGCTTGTTAGCAAGGGATTTCAGAGCTGGCATGAGTTATGTTTGGACTTTCCGTGCATTCTGAGCACGACGGCCTGTTTTTCAGTATTAGCCGAATTTTATCAGAATTTCATCTGTTCTTTTTTGTGCTTTTCGTGGTAAATGATAAATTTGACACAGGAAATGCACAGGGTTTTGGGGAAGGCGTGAAGGGCCGGGCTTTTCCTCCGTGACAACACAATGGCCTCAGACACTGGCCTCTGACTGGCCCCTGCCACCGGACGCGGGGACGAGGAAGTGCGAGCGCAGCGCTGATAACGCACACAACAGCCACGACGCCCCCCTCCCTCCCTCCCTCCGCCTCTCGCCGTCTGGAGACACGACCGCTTCCCACTGGATCTGCCATTTTTGCTTATTCATTCCCGCGCCGGGCGGCATTGTGCGGCTGGAAATAAAGACATCAGATATTAGAGACACCTCTCGGTCACCCCGGGTCTCGGAGGTATTCCTCCTTTTCATTCAGCGCTCATCCCCACGCTCGGCAGACTGTGTCTTCGGCGCTGGCATGAGCCGCTTCTCAAATAGGCTGCCGACGTGCGCACACACTCGATCCGGCCGGGAGGTCGGGATTATCCGCGCGGCTTTGTCTTTAGATACAGTTGATTTTCGCAAAACGCTCTCCGCACCTCGGCCCGCCGCACCTCTAAATTGAAGCCGAATCGGCTCTGAAGTGTTCGAAGGTTTCTGTTGGAGATGAGGTGCGGGCGCAAGTGCGAGGGGGATGGATTGAATTCTGATTGGGGTTCGGCGATGGGTAAAGAGAGTAAATCTGGTGACAAATGGTTTGGAAGAGCATTACTGTGGCGTGCTGATAAGAGCCTGTCTCCATAATAGAATGGAGAGGACTTGTCTATCAGCCTATTTGAAACCGTTCCTACAAGGTACTGGCTTTCATTAGCGCGGCCTGTGAATAGTGGCGCTGAATGAAAATTGCTACTTACCCCGCGATTACGGTATTGAAAGGTAGCTGTCAAAAGAGGGCCGGAGACTCGCAGGAAAAGAGGGGAGGTTGTGTGGCTGTCACCATGACAGGGAATGTGTTTCTCTAAGATTACTATTGTGTCTGTTTTATTAAAGGCAGGAAAGAGTAATGGGGCGGATAAGAACAGCAGGAGAGGGTGATCCTGAAATACAATCGGAGAAATGCGACTCGAGGCTTGATGGGTGTAGACCGATGATCGCCGCTGACGGACTATTTTGGGTTTCTGTCAGGCCTCGGTTGGGCGGAATGGCTCTTTCCTGAACGGCCGAATGTGATATCTGCGTTCTCCTGCGCTATCGCTGTGCTCGCAGTCCGCAGACTTTCTCCAGCGTCCCATCTCGCTTCCTCACGCTTCGCCTGAAGTCGGGTTAGGAAGTTAAGCAGTTTAGTTTGGTTTCCATTTGTGAGGAAACACATTTCCTGTTGTTTTTCTCTAAATGAGGTGGATATAACCGACTGTAACTGAAAGCATGATGCAGATGCGCTGCAGAAACTTTAAAGGAATAGTGCATCCCAAAAATGATGTCATTATTTCATCATGACATTCCAACTTGTATGCTCCCGTTTTTTTTCTAAGAAAATTACTTTCATGCAGGCCTTTTTATTACGGCAACAGCTCGTTGTGAATACAAACATGACTTTTTAATTAATGACTAATTAAAGTGTGTTTTGTCTTACTGCACTGGCAGACATAAGTATAAACAAAGTACAAACAAGTTAAAAATAAATGACAATGTGCAAAGAAATGTACCATTTGTATAAAAGCAACAACAACATGAAATTCCACACTTCAAGACAAGGAAAACATACATTTTCTAATAAAAACTAAGCATGAACTTACATATTATATTCAAGCAAGGGTGTAGAATTTAGTAGGGACACTACAGAGTCCCCATATTTAGTGACTACTAGCAATAATTTAGATCAAACAAGTAAATATAAGTGTATAGGTGCGGCTACTTCTGAACTATCATTCTGTATAGACTAATAAAATCAGATAAAACAATATTTTATTAAATATTTATTACAATATATACTAGTAGATTTAACATTCACTTCAATAGTATGAAACGACTGGATGCTTTCAACCGATTTCCTATTTAACTTACCTTCAGTTGTCAAATATTTAAAATATAGTGAATTAAGCTTAGAAATAGATCATAATGTTTCCATTTAACATGTGTTTTCAGTCACAGATCATCCTTTTAATAGAGTGTTTCACTAGTTAGCATAAAATAATATTGATATTCTATTTGTAAACCTAATACTTATTTCAGTTAACCTCATAAAACTAGCGAGCTAAGCCAACAGTAGTACTGACAGTGTCGTATAAACATCACTGAAGACGCAAAAAGCGAGGGAACAGACAAACTGAATCAATTGAGTGAGTCATTTACGCTGGAACCTCGTTGTTGTATTCAAGACGCATCAAGATCTCATTCTAATCTCACGTTAAAATGTAATTTTAGAGGTTGCAATTCCATACAAATCTTTACAATGTGATTGGCAAGAAAACATGATTTCTATTAAACTAAGCATGAACTTCTACACTTACATTCAAGACACAGCCTCAACCTGATCTCACAATCACTTGTAAGTATTTTCCAAAGTTGCAGTTTCGTATGAATTTGTATAATGTGATTAGTAGGAAAGTGTATGATTTGTAGTAATAATAACCTAAGCATGATGAAAACGTACAAATGAGGTCGCACAAATTCATGTGGATTTACCACCAATTTGACAAACTGAGTCTGTTGCACAATTTCTGAAAACAGTGCTTAATTGCTAATGTAGTGTTGCTTGTTAAGCAAATTTATTTTGTTTTAAGGATTTTTAGATATCTTAGCCATTACTTAATTGGATTTTTGTGTAATGCATTATAAAAAGTACCATAAATGTAACATGTCATTTACAAAGTGCACTTTTATCATGTTGTTTTGGTCTTTTTCGAGCTTTGTAAAGCTTTTTTACAATGTCTTTTTTTTTGTTAATACAGGTTTGGAGCATGAGGGTAAATAAATGATGACATTTTTCATTTTTGTGGGGTGAACTTCCTTTAAACATCAGATAACCTAAAATATTCCTATTATTCACACTGTAGGACTTGAAGATCTGACCTGAGGCGAGGACTGGTCTGAAATTGAAAAGCATGTTAAAGGGAGACATGAGGAGAGATGTGAACGAGGTGAAGATAAGTGGCCCCGTTCGAGAGGGTCTACCTCATACACTTGAGTTTGTGCTCTCAATCGCTGAAGACTCGGATCAATAGCACTGCGGAAGCAAGAGAGGAAGAACACCGACAGAATCAGCAGAACGAGGTTAAACTCGCCCGGAGAGAGGCGAAAAACGTTAACGTGAGTGATGAGCGCGGTCAGTGCGGAGATGTGGAACCGCAGGGAGACCCTCTTACTGAATAAATACACACAGGAATAGATTTAAAACATTAGTGCGTAAAGGTGATGGCTGTAATTTTTTTAGGGTGAAATACTCTCCTTTCTTTCCCAGCTCAATATGTAGAGTGGACTATATTTTAAACCTGGCACACACTGAGATTTTTTTTTTTTTTTTTCTGTGTTTTATGGTTGTTGTTTGTCAGATTGAACAACGTGACCCCAGATCTTGGGTAAAACCATGACAGACTGTACGTCTTTTTTATTATTCATTGTATAAATATATCTTAAAGGAATAGTTCACACAAAAATGAAGATTTGCTGAAAATTTACTCAGGCCGTTCAAGATGTAGATGAGTTTGTTTGTTCATCAGAACAGATTTGGAGAAGTGTAACATTTCATCACTTGCTCACCAATGGATCCTTTCCAGTGAATGGGTGCCATCAGTATGAGAGTCCAAACAGATGATAAAAAACATCAACAACCCAACAACCTTCAACCTTTAATTTGTTATCCCACCAGAGAATTAATCACAAACAGACATTATTTAGATGTCATACAAAGCAATCATAAACTTTGCTGCTTTATGATGAAAGAAATCTCTTAACAATTCCTGAAATTTGTCTCAGATGGAAAAATCGTGCCAAAATCATGCAGTGTGCACCAGGTTTAATTTATTCCAGCTTTATTTTCTCTCAACCAATGGTGTGAGTTTGGGGCGGGACTTGGTGTGTGACTGACCAATGGCATGTGAGCATGTTTAGGAAAGCTGTTTATTTGCATTTTTCACGTTTATGTAATTATTAATTGTTAAAAGTTACTAGGTTGTTTACTAGGTAAATATTTAAGGGTGTTCATAAAAGCAGATGTAGACACACTGTTTTCTTTCCCAACTGCAATTCTGCAGATTTTGGTATTTTGTTCTCTTTCCACTCAGTTCTAAGCCATTTTAAAAAGAATAACACACATTTTTATGACACTGAAAGCTGTTATTAGACAAACAGCCATTTGCTATGGACACACATCAGATACTGCAGTTCCCGCCTGACTATTTGGGTTGAGCTGGGATGCACCTAAACCAACCCAACTACTAACAGTAGACTTTTAATAAAAAGACAAAGTGTGAAATTCCACACTTATATTCCAGAAACAATCTCAACCTGATTTGAAGAAAAAAATGTATTTTTCGTAGTGCAGTTTCTTACATATTGAACAGCCTAACACAGCAACAGCTGCTCAACCAATGGTGTGAGTTTTTGGGGTGGGTCTTTGTGTGTGACTGAACAATAGTGTGTGAGAGTCTTCAGGAAAGTGATTCAAATCTTACAAAATAAGGAGTGTAATTCCGCACTTATATTCCAGAAACTATCTCAACCTAAACTGAAAAGAACATGTATTTTTCGTAGTATTTTTCTTACAAATTGCACAGCCTAAAACAGCAACAGCTGCTCAACCAATGGTGTGCGTTTGGGGGCGGGGCTTTCTGTGAGACTGACCAATGGCATGTGAGAGTGTTCAGGAAAGCTGTTGAAAATGTTTGCAGTTCCAGTTGGCGATTCTAGTGGTGCAGACATTGAAGTTTTCACCTATTTATGTAGTAATTATCTAAACCGTTAACAGCTATTACATTATTTACTTGGTAAATGTTTAAGTATCTTCTCATAAAAGCAGATGTAGAGAGACACTGTTTTCATTCCCAACTACAGTTCTGTGTGTCAAAAATGTTAGCCCAATCAGCAGCAACATGTATATAAACCACACGGTATTAAAGAGGCAGCTCGCACAATGGGTCCAAATAAATGTAATTAACATCAAAATAAATTCACAGGAGCAAGTACATTGTTTGCATATGTTTACTTACATTAAAGACAAAATAACTGAAATAGGAAGGGCACAAGTATAGATCTGGAACTTCTTTAAGTCTGTCTAAATATCATGTAGTAATTTAGTAGTATCATGTAGTCTTCTAGTCCCTATCCTTTCCTTAGGAAGGTGTGCTAGACACTGATTAATGTAACATAAAAATACTATACGTATTTATATATTTTAATATTGTGTTCTGGAGTCACACTGACATACACTGTTCTATAGGCTACTCCTCTGATTATATAATGGTAAATATAACAGTATCATAGCACAACAGTGATCGGCAATAATGATAAGCTTAATACTCACAATAAAAATAATAAGGTCATATAGATCACAGTCTCGGAGGTAAGAAGTGGATTATCCTTCACCTGAAATGTAGGTCTTTTCATCCTGAAATGCGAGGCAAATGTTGGATCACAATAATTAGGAACCACAGTTTCCACAAATGCTTTCACTCGACTGGGATGTTCTTTTTTATTCTGGAGGGCAAGGGCAGTGACTGTAACATTGAGCGTATTTTGCAGTATTAAACACGTATTTATACCAATTTCATCAGGCTCTGAAAATTCAAAAATAACACAAAGAATGGCGTTCTCAGCTGCCATAGTTGCAACTCTTGCGTCCTCAGAACAGGGTGTTCAACACACAACCGTTTCTGTTTAAAAAATGTTTTGCATCGTTTTATCAGGGCTGAACGCAGCACTGAGAAAATGTTTGCAGTTCCATTTGGCGATTCGTGTGGTGCAGACATTGCAGTTCTCACCTATTTATGTAGTAATTATCTAAACTGTTAACAGCTATTACATTATTTACTAGGTAAATATTTAAGTATCTTCATAAAAGCAGATGCGGACACACGCTGTTTTCATTTCCAGCTGCAATTCTTGCAGATTTTGAATTTTTTTTCTCTCTGCTCTCAATTTTAAGCTGCTTTCAAAAGAATAACACACATTTTTATGATTCTGAAAACTGTTATTAGCTAAACAGCCATTTGCCAGGGCCACGCATCAGATACGGCAGTTCCCGTCTGATTTTGGTTGAACTAGGATGCATCTGAACTAACCCAACTACTAACCAGCAAGATTTTAATAAAAAAACAAAGTGTGAAATTACACACTTATATTCCATAAACAATCTCAACCTGATCTGGAGAGAAAATGTTTTTTTCATAGTTGCAATTTTTTACAAATTGCAGTCTTACACAGCAACAGCTGCTGTGTGACTGACCAATGGCGTGTGAGAGTGTTCAGGAAAGCTAATTCACATTCCTTGCAGTTCCTTTTAGCGATTCTAGTGGTGGAGAAATTACACTTTTCACCTATTTATGAAGTAATTATCTAAATTATAAACAGTTATTACAATATCTACTAGGTAAATATTTAAAAAATCTTTATAAAAGCAGATGTAGAGACACACTATTTTCATTCCCAGCTGCAGTTCTGCAGATTTAAAAATGTTTTTCTCTTTTCCAATCAATTCCAAGCCATTTTTAAAAGAATAACACACATTTTTATGATACTGTAAGCTGTTATTAGCTAAGTAGCCATTTACTAGAACTGGGATGCATCTGAACCAACCCAACAATTAACTAGCAAGTCAGTAGATTTTAATAAAAAACAAAGTGTGAAATTACACACTTATATTCCAGAAACAATCTCAACCTGATCTCAGGAGAAACTTTATTTTCATAGTTGCAATTTCTTACAAATTGCACATTCTAACACAGCAACAGCTGCTCAACCAATGGTGTGAGTTTGGGGCGGGGCTTTGTGTGTGACTGACCAATGGCGTGTGAGAGTGTTCAGGAAAGCTGATTGACATTGCTTGCAGTTCCTTTTAGCAATTCTAGTGGTGGAGAAATTACACTTTTCACCTATTTATGTAGTAATTATCTAAATTATAAACCGTTATTATTAGGTTATTTACTAGGTACATATTTAAAGGTCTTTATAAAAGCAGATGTAGAGACACTGTTTTCATTCCCAACTGCAGTTCTGGAGATTTTGCTATTTTTTCACTTTCTACTCAGTATTATGGCGTTTTTAAAAGAATTACACACATTTTTATGATACTGAATGCTGTTATTAGCTAAGTAGCCATTTGCTAGGGACATGCGTCAGTTATGCCAGTTCACGTCTGATTTTGGTTCAACTGGGATGCATCTGAACCAACCCATCTACTAACTAGCTAGTCTGCAGGTTTTTAATAAAAAAACAAAGCACAAAATTCCACACCTTATATACCAGAAACAGTCTCAACCTGCTCTAATGAGAATTTTTTTTTTTTCTAAGTTGCAAATTCATACGAATTGCACATTCTAGCACAGCAACAGCTGCTCAACCAATGGCGGGGCTTTCTGTGAGACCGACCAATGGCATGTGAGAGTTTTCAGGAGAGCAGCTCCATTTGCCGATTCTACTGTTGAAGAAATAACACTTTTCACCTATTTATGTAGTAATCATCTGAACTGTTAACAGCTATTAGGTTATTTACTAGGTAAATGTTTAAGGATCTTCATAAAAGCAGATGCGAACACATATTATTCTTTCAAAAACTGCAGTAAGTAAGTAATTGAGGTATATTTTGTGTCATACTTAAATTATAAAGTTAAAACAGCCCAACACAGCAACAGCTGCTCAGCCAATGGTGTGAGTTTGGGGCGGGGCTTTCCAAATGACTGCCCAATGGTGTGTGAGAGAGTTCAGGAAGGCTAAAAAATGTTTGGAGTTCCATTTGATGATTCTAGTGGTGGAGAAATTACATTTTCCACCTATTTATGTAGTAATTATCCTAACTGTTAACAACTATTTATTTGGTAAATATTTAAGGATGTTCATAAAAGCAGATGTGGAGACACACTGTTTTCATTCCCAACTGCAGTTCTAGATATTTTGCTATTTTTTTTCTCTTTCCACTCAATTCCAAGCCGTTTTTAAAAGAATAACACACATTTTTATGGCACTGAAAGCTGTTATTAGCTAAACAGCTACAGCAACAGCTGCTTAACCAATGGTGTGAGTTTGGGGTGGGGCTTTCTGTGTGACTGACCAATGGCATGTGAGAGTTTTCAGGAACGCAGCTCCATTTGGCAATTCTAGTGGTGACGAAATTACACTTTTCACCTATTTACGTAGTAATCATCTGAATTGTTAACAGCTATTAGGTTATTTAGTAGGTAAAAATTAAAAAATTTGTTTACCTCCCTAACACACTACTACTAACTACTGCTTACACAAACGTTGATCACACTACAAACAAGACAAAACTTTAATCAGTGTTGGGGAAAGTTACTTACAGTATGCATTACAGTATTGAGTTACTCCCTTAAAAAAGTAACTAATTACGTTACTTAGTTACTTTTTATGCAAAGTAATGCGTTACTTTACTTTTGCGTTACTTTTTAAATCTGGGCAGGGCTTGCTTGTTTGTTTTTTATATAAAAAGTTCTATTTTTTGGCAAATGTAAAAGCCTTTTCACACAAAAAGCCTCAGGCTTTGAGAAAAGTAAATTCACGTCTGTACAGTAGACTGCAGAAGAAAAAAAATTAAACTCTTCAGCAATAAAAAAAGGAAAACAAATGTTAGATTATCTTGAGTAATTTTTGCTTGTTAGTATGGTTAAATTGGATCGTTGAAGGTCGGCAGCAAAAACATTGGTTAATAAAATGGGATTAAATGCATAAAGGTTATTTGTATTATTTAACATATTTAATTATTGCAGGTTTGCGTCATATTCTGAGTTGATTTTCACTGTTTTTATTAATTTTGAGGAATACTGAATCTGTTTTTTGAGAGTGAGATGATTTAATGCATGTTCACATTTATTCTAGAATTAATATCTTACTCCCGATTTCTCTCAACATGGGGACAGGAGAGCTTTTAATCAATAAATGGGGGGGGGAAAGTAACTGCTGTTACTTATTTGAAAAAAGTAACTCAGATATTTTCTTGTCAATTAAAAAGTAATGCGTTACTTTACTAGTTACTGGGAAAAAGTAGTAATATTATCATTACTTTACCCCCAACACTGACTATAATGCTATAAGAAACAGAAAAGATTAATTCATTGTTTACCTGGGTGAAAAATTACACTTTTCACCTATTTATGTAGTAATCATCTGAGTTGTTAACAGCTAATAGGTTATTTAGTAGGTAAAAATTTAAGGATCTTCATAAAAGCAGATGCGAACACATTCAACTGCAATTCAGATTTTGCAGATTTTTTCCTCTCTCCACTCAATTTCATAAAATAATGCAAAAAATTACTAGTTAGCAAGTACTGGCGTGAGTTTGGGGCGGGGCTTTCTGTGTGACTGACCAATGGCGTGTGAGAGTTTTCAGGAACGCAGAGTTTTCTAGTCATGCAAAAAATGACTAGTTAGCAAGTAATTAAGGTATATTTTGTGTCATTCTTAAATTATAAAGTTAAAAACAGCCCAACACAGCAACAACTGCTCAACCAATGGCGTGAGTTTGGGGCGGGGCTTTCTGTGTGACTGACCAATGGCGTGTGAGAGTTTTCAGGAACGCAGCTCCATTTGGCAGTTCTAGTGGTGAAGAAATTACAGTTTTTTTTACCTATTTACATAGTAATCATCTGAATTGTTAACAGCTATTAGGTTATTTAGTAGGTGTATATTTAAGGATCTTCATAAAAGCAGATGCGAACACATTCAAATGCAGTACAGATTTCGCTGATTTTTTTTTCCTCTCTCCACTCAATTTCATAAAATAATGCAAAAAATGACTAGTTAGCAAGTAATAGCGTGAGTTTGGAGCGGGGCTTTCTGTGTGACTCACCAATGGCGTGTGAGAGTTTTCAGGAACGCAGCTCCATTTGGCAATTCTAGTGGTGAAGAAATTACAGTTTTCACCTATTTATGTAGTAATCATCTGAATTGTTAACAGCTGTTAGGTTATTTAGTAGGTAAATATTTAAGATCTTCATAAAAGCAGATGCGAACACATTCAAACGCAATTCAGATTTTGCTGATTTTTTTCCTCTCTCCACTCAATTTCATAAAATGACTAGTTAGCAAGTAGTTAAGGTGTATTTTGTGTCATACTTAAATTATAAAGTTAAAAAGCCCAACACAGCAACAGCTGCTCAACCAATAGCGTGAGTTTGGGGCGGGACTTTCTGTGTGACTGACCAATGGCGTGTGAGATCAGTCACACCAAATGCAGTTCCATTTGGTGATTGTAGTGGTACAAAAATTCCACTTCTTTTTGTTAAATACTTAAACTGTTTATAATAATCTAAATTGTTAACAGCTATTAGGATATTTACTAGATAGATACTTAAGCATCTTCAATTATAGCAGATTTAAACACACTCATTTTTATTCCCAATTGCAATTCTTCCAGATTTAGCTTTTTTTTTTTCTCTGTTCTCAGTTTTATGCTGTTTTCAGAAGAATAACACACATTTTTATGAGACTGAAAGCTAATATTAGCCAAACAGCCATTTGCAGATACGTCGGTTCCCGCACGATGATCTGGGTTGAAATGGGACGCATCTGAAGCAACCCAACTAGTCAGGCACTAGTCAGTAGCAATATCGCGCTGAAGATGATTAGCTTTTTAAAGCGACTATAACCTCTTCTGTCTGCAGATTTGCCTCAAATGGACCGTATAGAGTTTCACAAGATTAAAAGCACTTTTCCGCTCGTTCGGCTTTTGAGAAGCGGAGACCTATTTAGAGCATTTAATCCCGTTTCAAAGGGTGGATGGGAGGCAACGGCAGGCCAGCGAATTGATCATAGCCAAATGGTTCCTGTAAAATGCCTGATTGCTTAGGAAGTCAAGATGGTGGATCCGAGGAATTCCGTCAACTTTCTCGCCGGCCTTTTGATCCGGAGGGATTCCTGTTGCAGGCCGCCTCTCATGTCTCCTGCTTTTTGAAACAATACTCCTGTGTCTGATCGCATTGATCTCCTCGCGCTGACCTCCGACCCCTCAAGATGCTGCGGAGAGGGAACGAAGGAATGTTGGGGGGAGCTGTCTGCTCTCTCGCCCTTTCTCTCTCTCGCCCTTTTTTCATGCGATGATTTCATCGCAGCGAATGGAAATGGCTCACATGTGTTTGCAATTATACCTCACATTGTAATCATGAGACAGAGCCATAAAGCACACACACACTCTCTCTCGAGGGTCCGTGCACATTCTACAAAACTTTTCATCAAACCATATGGTTTTGTCTTCTCGTTGTATATAGGCAGAGGGTCGAGTTTAAAAGAAAACAACAAAAGGGAAACGAGTGTTTTAGATGAATATTTAACGGGCTCCTATCATGCATTTCTTATTGCGTTGTTTCCCAGCGGTCCACTTATGATGTTAGTAAAGTTTTATGCACTGAAAACTATCATTTTGGTTCGTAATTTTGCCATTTTCCACCTTTTCTGTGTTTCTTAGGAGATGCGTGAAGATCTCCGTCTCATTTATCTCAATGGCGGAGGCTCGATTGGTGCATGAACCCATGGAAATATGCAAATAGATGCAGGATCTTTGGCCACGAACACTCAGAATCTGCCAACAGGGGCCTAACGGTTAAAGTTAACCAACCAAACCTTCATCCACTGAATTAAACGGTCTGTTTTTTGTTACTGTCCCTTTAAGAAACTCCTGCTTTTTGTTTTGGATTGAATCAAGAATGCCTTTTAAATCTTTTTCATGGACACAAACAGAAGGGAATTGCAATTCGAATTTGAATGTAAGACAGTTCAAAGAAATACTTTTAATTTTTAACCATGTTTGTCAAGACAGACTGTAAATGCTGACTTGACAAAGCCATGTTTGAAAGTTAAAATTTTTTTCTTCTGCTCACCAAGCGTGCATTTATTTGATCAAAAATACAGAAAAAACTGTAAAGTTGAATTTTTAGCATCATTACTCCAGTCTTTAGGGTCACATGAACCTTCAGAATTCATTCTAATATGCTGATTTGCTGTTCAAGAAACATGTCTGGTTATCATTAATGCTGAAAACAGTTGTGCTGCTTCATATTTTTGTGGAAACTGTGAGATTTTTTAAAACTTACTATTATTTTAGGATTCTTCAATGAATAGAAAGTTTAAAAACAGCATTTATTTGAAATAGACATCTTTTGTAACATTATAAATGTCTGTACTGTCACTTTTGATCAATTTAATGCATCCTTGCTAAAAGTATTTCTTCAAAATTAAAAAAAAAAATTAAAAAAAAACAGAACACACTGACCTCAAACTATTGATGTTACATATAAACCTGATGTATATTTCATCATATTTAATACTTTTAGATACGCATTAAAAAAAAAAAAAAATAGATCAGGGTGGGAAAATTGAAAATTCTAAATGTAAATATAGAATTCAGAGGAAAAAAAGTCAGAATTGTCAAATGTGAATTCAGAATTATGAAAAAAGTTGGAGAATTCTACGTTTCTTAGAATCTTAGAACTCACAATTCTGTTTTATAATTGGAATTTTGGGATAAAAATTTGCAATAACATCTATCTATCTATCTATCTATCTATCTATCATCTATCTATATGTATCTATATAACTATCTTTATTATATCTATCCTAGTCAACTTCCTGTTGTGGCCAATTTGTGAAGAACTCAACAACCTTGAGTTCTGAAGGTTACTTTATGTTTTCATAGACCGTCAAACTATTTTATCTCTAAAGATCAGGTAAATGATTTGACCCCTTTACACACGTTCAAACTGGATTTTGAGTTGAATAAATGCAGGTTTATGGTGCAACTGTGCTCCATAATCAAGAATGGGCTCCGGGCGACACAACACGCTTCCTCCATCATCTCGGAGGGACCGCTGGGGTCGCCCGAGGAGGACATCTCTGTGACCCGAGGCCCTTCTGACTTTGGTAATTGTGCGGGTTGTAAACAGTCTGCCCGGCTGCTGCCCTGAGATGTTTACGGAGTCGTGGTGTTTATACACTCCGACTCTGGCCAAACAATCCCATTAACTGACTAGAAGAACCCGTGATCTAAATTACTCGCCTGACCTTTAGTCCCATAATAGACTCGCTCTGGAGGAACACGGAAGCCAGAGCATGAGGTGCGATGAGAATAATATTATAAAAGAGGTGGTGGAAATAACATGAAATTACTTTATTAAATATGATTAAATGTATAAACTAAATAGAAATGTGAAGCTGGTTTGAAAGTTTTATCTATCTATCTATCTATCTATCTATCTATCTATCTACCTGTCTGTCTGTCTGTCTGTCTGTATTTCTATTATAGAAGCTTGTTTCTGCCACAACAAAAAATAAAAGGTAATTGCAAGTTTTTTTCTCACTTATATCATGAGATATAAAATTGTAATTCTGAGAAGAAAACTCAAAATTGTGAGAGAAAAAGTTAAATTTTTTTGTCAGTTACATTCTTTTAATTCTTAATTCTGTGCCAGAAAAAAATTGAATTGTTTGATGTAGATTTATAATTCTGAGGTCATAATTCTAAGATTTAAATTCCGAATTATGAGAAGAATGTCTGAGAATTCCAAGTTTATACCTCGAAATTCTGTTTTAGAATTAGAATTGTTGGATTAAAAATTTGCAATTATTTGAATATACACTACCAGTCAAACGTTTTTGAACAGTAAGATTTTTAATGTTTTTAAATAAGCCTTTTCTGCTCACCAAGCCTGCATTTATTTGATCCAACGTACAGCAAAAACAGTAAAACTCTGAAATATTTTTACTATCAATTTTTTCAGCATCATTCTCCAGTCTTCAGTGTCACATGATCTTTCAGAAATAATTCTAATATTTTAATTTGCTGCTCAAAAACATTTTTATTATTATTATTATTATTATTACTATTATGTTGAAAACAGCAGAGTAGAATTTTTTCAGGTTTCTTTGATGAATAGAAAGTTCAGAAGAACAACATTTATCTGAAAAAGAAATCATATAATATGAATACGAAATCATTATAAATATCTTTATCATCACTTTTGATCAATTTAAAGCATCCTTGTTAAATAAAAGTATTAATTTCTATCATTTCTTTTCCAAAAAATAAAAAAAATTATACTCCAAGCTTTTCAATGGTATTGTGTATAATGTTACTAAAGCTTTTTATTTCAGATAAATGCTGATCTTTGGATCTTTCTATTCATCAAACAATCCTGAAAAAAATATACTCAACTCTTATAAATAATAATAATAATAATAATAAAAATAATAAAATGTAATAAAAAATGTTTCTTTAACAGCAAATCAAAATAGAATGATTTCTGAAGGATCATGTGACACTGAAGACTGGAGTAATGATGCTGAAAATTTAGCTTTTGACCACAGGAATAAATTACATTTTAAAATATATTTAAATAGAAAGCAGTTATTTTAAATAGTAAAAATATTTCAAAATTGTAAAAAAAAAAAAAAAAATTACTGTTTTTGCTGTACTTTGGATCAAATAAATGCAGGCTTTGTGAGCAGAAGAAACTTTAAAAGACATAAAAATCTTACTGATCAAAAACAATATATATAAAACTATATATATATATATATATATATATATATATATATATATACAGCCTGTTGGACACAAATCACACATGACTGCAATTATCTTAAATTGAGAACAAATGGAGCTTTTGAGATGTTTCGCCTTAGAAAAAAACTTGTATTTAGCTTTAGAAAAGATAAAACTGCGCTGAGATTAGCCAAAGTTTTCCTAAACGTTTCTCATCAATTGATCTGAACTGTTTTCTAGATTAATGTTGTAGTTCTATACCCCTGTAATGTTTGATTTATTGTTGTCTATTTATTTCTCCCAAAGAGTTTCTTTCTCCTAAAGAAGTTGAGACGTGACTGAGAACTCCGTCAAGTGTTACGAGGTAAGAAAAAGCATTTAATGAGCACTAAAATGTTCATTATGTATGAATAGTTATTCAGATTATTTTAATTAACACACATTTAGTACCAAAAACTGCTTCCAGTGTATTTATGTATCCTAAACACGCTCTAAAATGATTCATGTTTCTTTAAATCCTCCATTTTGCTGATAATTTGAGACGTCTTTTGCCCGTGGCGGAGCTGAAACTGTGTCTCTCTCATTGATATACGGCACCAGAGCCGAAGCTTTGTTGAGTCGGGTATTTCCAGATGGCTCACAAAAGACTCAATTGACTCTCTCCTCTAATGTGTTAAACCGTTTGCTCCCACATGACAAATTCGGAGGGGAAAAAAACTCCAGCCTCTCGGCATGTAAAAAAAGAAAAAGTTAAAGATGAAATATCAAACAGATTTTCTCTTTCGCTGCCGATTTTTGTGTGTTTAGTTTCTCACCCTTTCCAAAGATGCAGCCCCACGTGGCGTTTATATAAATCATTCGTGCCAGGGCCTCGTCTAGTTCGTACCCGGACCTTATCAGAGTGCTCGTGTATAAATAAAGTTTGTATCTTACAGATACACTTACATCATGTTTTGCTGTCTTATGCAATGGAGTCTGGAGCTTCGCCAGCATGCAGTGAACCGGAGAAGCGGAGAGACGTCCCAGCGGCCCGCAGCCCTGACAACACCCTTCTATCCCCCTCTGAAATCTTTATTTACTGCCCCCGCACTCCTGCTCCCTCGCCGGGGCAATTAAAGCACCGCTGTGTCAGACGGCGAGGCCACGCACCTTCCATGAAGAGTTTCTGTGAGGTTATGCATGGGACGATACACTTCATGTTGTGTTTGCACTGGTGTGCGGACTAGGGATGCACAATAGACAACTAATATCCAATATCATCAATACCGAAAGCAGATATCGGATCTTAATTTATACGATCAACTCGTTTTTGATGTGAGGTTTTAAAAATACTGAACCGTTATCTATCCACAGGGTCATAGAAATGAAAACAGCTTGGCTCATGAATATTAATTACACGATTTCCTTTTTGGTCTTGCACTTAAAAATGCTGTTTAATGTCGCCAGCTACGTTTTTTTTTTTTTTTGCGTGTCAACCAAGCTACATTTTACTGTCAAAATCTATTTTGAGAAATAAATTACATTTTGTTAATTTCCCAAAAGGCTGGGAGGTTTTAGTGTTAAATGTTGAGACACAACTAGTTCTTACATAAACCACCACATTGATTTGATTGTGCAAGAGTGTTTTTTACAAACCGTGAACTCATGAATATTAATTGCATTATTTCCATCTTGGTATTCTACTTGCTGTTAAATTTTTAGTTTAATGTGGCTGGATAATAATAATAATAATAATTATTATTATTATTATTATTATTATTATTATTATTGTTATGTTTTTTTGTGTGTGTTTTTTTTTTTTTGCATGGCAAGCAAACTTAATTTTACTGTCAAAATATCTTAAGACATGAGATACAATTTATTTGTTTTCTAAAAAGCTTAATATTTACTTAAAATGAATAAAATTAGTGTTATGAATCAAATTCTTGAGCAAATCAGAATGAACGTCTATGGAACATTTTGTTAAAAGATTCTCACATAAATCACTACAGTGATTTGATTTAAGAATTTTTTATATATGCATTTATTTATTTTTACATACAAATGATTACATCATGAATATTAATTATGTACTTTTTATATTGGTCTGCTGTTTGATCTTAAATGTGCATTTTAATGTGGTTGGCTACACTTTTTTTTCTTTGTGAAGCTAAATTTTACATTTTAAATGTTAAAATTACAAAAAAAAAAAAAAAAAACGGCACGCAAACTTAATAGAAATAATAATTTAAAAAATAATAATAAAATAAATGTTTTGATGCAAATTCCTAAACATAGCCTTAGTGTGAACATCGTTCATAAAATAGAATGATGAGCAGATTTAATTTTTTTTTTCTTCTTCTTAAATTGGCATATTGATTGTCTAATGAATAGTTTTTACAAACAGTTAACTCATGAATATTAATTATAAGATCATCTTCTAGATTTTCTGCTTGGTCTTAAATTTGCAGTTTAAAGTGGCCGGTTACAGTTTTTTAATTTTTAATTTCATTTTCACTGCCAAAAATTATAATTATAAATTATTTATTCATTTGTTGAATTCTTTATTCATGCAGTTGTTTCATTTCCCAGTAAGCTGCTAGGCAAACATAATGTGAACTTAAAAAAATAAAATACTGTTTTGATAGATAGAAAGATAGACAGATAGATAGACAGACAGATAGATAAATAAATAAATAAATAAATAAATAAATAAATAAATAAATAAATCTTTCGATACAAATTGACACCAAAAAAAAAAAAAAAAATATATATATATATATATATATATATATACATATTGGCTGGCACACAAACTTACAGTTAAAAAAAATATAATAAAATAAATGTTTTAATGCAAATTCTTCAACATAATCTTAGTGTAAACATCTTGCATAAAACATGAGCAGAATGAATTTGTTTATTTTATAGATTTTTTTTTTTCTTGCCACACTGGTTGTGTAAGAATATAGTTTATATATATATTTATATTTAAAATGTATTAATTTTATTTATTTATTAGTTGTTTGTTTGTTTGTTTGTTTTTAACATAATTTACAATTGTTTAATTTCCCAGAAACTTGCTGGGCAAACATAATATGAACTTAAATATATAATGTTTTGATACAAAAAAAAAAAAAGGAATAAAATGTTTTGAAAATTTTAAAATTTACCAAAAGCTTTAGTGTGAAATTCATAAAACACAAGCAAAACAAATTTCTGTCAATTTTAATGTTTGCCAGCTGCAGTTTTCCCCCAAAAAAGAAAATTTTATATTTTTAAAAATACATATTTTTTAAATAAAATACTAAAATAAAACAATAAAAAATAATAAAATTATAAAAAATAATAATAAAAAATAAAAAAAACAACCACAATTCTTTTAATGAACATAAAAAGGAGATGTTATCACACATGCATGTAATTGAAGTAATTGATGTTTCTCTTTACTCATGGAATCCATTGCTTACCATGTTAAACTACTGTTATGTGCTTTACCTGATATGATTATGAAGATAATATATATTTTTTTTTTTTTTTTTTTTAAAAACAAAACAAACTAATATTAGTAATTTATTAATTACCCAAAAAGGTTTCATCGTTTTTTTGTTTTTGTTTTTTTTTTTTTTTTTTTTTTTTTTTTTTTTTAATACAAATGCTTAATTCATGAATGAGGTCCCGAAATAATCACAGACTAAAAATGTAGCTATTTACCAAAATGTCTATATCAGTGCAACTCTCGTCAGGTGTACTTAGGTAATGTAGGTGGATAATTTGGAGCTCTACCTTGAGTTACTTGTTGGTTATTCAAGCGTTCTTGGCCTCTCGGTTCATCATGAGCACAGTTTAGTCACGTCCCCCGTGGAGAACACAAAGGATGTAATTGCTTTAGCTTGAGCTCAATTGCTCCAATTTGAGGCAGTCTTACACGCCAGTCAGCTGTGCGGTGCGAGCGGCGTGCCAGGAAGCGCTATGGATTACCCGCTTCTGTGCAGAGCCCAAGCCGAAAAATAGCACGTAAATTCGATTTGTTTGAGACGGAGGCTTGTGGCTTTTAAATTCACTACAAATTGCAGCAGTCTAGTGTCTTTTAAAGGCTATTATTGTGTCTTGTGCTAATGGTACATGTAGAGCCGCTATAATGGCACTTCGCTACTTGACCGTGATCTCTCGTGTCAGTTTGAGGTTTTGTCTTTCACGCTGAGGGTCACGGTGATGATTAGGACAAACTGTTTGCGACACAGATGGTCCCTGCGGATGGACGGACATCTGTCCATTTACATCTTCTGTTTTTAGAAAGTTGGATGCATTACATCTCTAAAGCACACTACACCCATCCACGCACAATCCCACTGCTTAAAGTCAACATGAAATCAAAATGAACCCTGGTTACTTCAGTGTATGAACCAGGCAGTTTTTGCACAGAATAAGAGTGAAGATTTGACTAATTACATATAGTAGCTTTAATGCACCTATAAAAACAAAAGCAGTCAAATGTTTTGGTTTCAAACCATTTTATTTATCTTCAGTGTTCAAAATACGCCATTTAAGGAAACAGTTCACCCAAAAATGTAAATTTGCTAAAGGTTTGCTCACTCTCAGGCCATCCAAGATGTAGAGTTTGTTTGTTCATAAGATTTGGAGAAATTTAGCTTGACATCACTTGCTCACCAGTGGATCCTTTGCAGTCAGTGGGTGCCGTCAGAATGAGAGTGATAAAAACAATTAATCCACACCACTCCAGTCCATCAGTTAACATCTTGAGAAGAGAAAAGCTGTGTGTTTGTGAGAAACAAATACATCATTAGGACGTTTTCAACTTCAAACCATTGCTTCTGGCTAAAATACGAGTCCATAGTAATGCTTCCTCCAGTGAAAAAGTTGTTTTGTCTAAATCAGGAGAGAAACACGCACAGACCAAGCACTCCAAAACAGCTCTAAACAAATATGTGGATGGATTTTGATGTGAGGGGACAACATAGATCTTTTTCACTGGAGGAAGCGTTATTATGGATTTTAGACTTGTATTACGGCCAGAAATGAATGTTTGAAGTTAAGAAGTTTTAATGATGAATTTGTTTCTTACAAACACGCAGCTTTTGGCTTCACAAGGCGTTAAATGATGGACTGGAGTGGTGTGGATTACTTGTGGATTATTGTGATGTTTTATGAGCTGTTGGAATTCTCATTCCGACGGCACCCATTCGCTTCAGACATGGACAGCGCTTTGTAATTTTCTGTCGCTGTTTGGGTGTAGTAAAACACCCACAGATGTAGCAGAAAACATCTGGGTCATGTTTGTATTTTCTTCTGTCGCTCGCCATTATTCTAACCTTGAAATCGGGATGAGGCACTAAAATAATAACATACATGTGAAAATGGACCAAGAATCAAAAAAATAGTTGTAATCTGGCTCAAAGGAAGACAGGAAGCATGTCAAAAGCAAAACTGCTTCAAAATGCATTATTTGCAAGCAAAACAGGCACTATTTGGGAAATCAACAACCCAAAATAAGAAGAAACAAGTATTGGGTTTCATTCAGCAAATATGATGCAGGACAGTGTTATCAGTTGTTGCAAATGTCTTTGCAACACATTTCCTCCACAATCAATTGCAAAGGCAATTTGCATTCAGCTGTAGTGCCTTTTTTGTATAAAACACCCACTTTTTGCCATCAAACCAAATCCCAAACGATAAAATCCAGTCCTATCCTACATTTTTTTTTTCTAGTTGAATATTCTGTAAATGACACATTTCAGAAGTAAAACGGCTTACAAATGCCGTTTCATGTTGACTTTAAACACTTTCAAACATCTCTTCTGCGCCAAAACGGCTGGTGCGAGGAGATTTCCCACAAGGCATTTCTTATGAATGAGAGTTTCAGTTCCATTAGAGCTGCTGTGAAACATTATCAGCCTCTTGAGTTTCAGAACTTTTACGCGATAAACTTACCGTCCAAGTCATAACCTCGCGCAAATTAGCACACGGGACGTCAAGGATGTGCTCGGATGCTCGTAAGAGCGAGTTAAATCAGGTTACCTTGCAAATTTAACCACCCTAATCTTTCATTTCCCCAGTTTTTCCAGTAGCTCTTCACCCAAAAAATAAGATAAATCTCAAACGCACAGCAATCTGTACTGCCAATCCACACTGGAACGGATGTGTGAAAGGAAAGTGTGTTGAGTTGTGTCATAAAGCGCCGTCCCTATCTAATGCCCGGGCCTTTTAAAGCAATAAGCAATCTCACGCAGGCTGTTAATGCGATAAGCGATCTTGCGCAGGTTGTTAATGCGTGCTGAGAATGAATATATTCCTTTATGAGCCTCCGAAGACTAATTATGCCGCTCTTAAAATGTCACAAACATATGATTACAGCCTTTAGCGCACACAATAAAGATTTGCACTTAATAAAGACCTCACAGCTGCGCTCAGCTGCTCGCCCATAAATCAGAAAAGTTATCGGGAGGCGAAGTGTGGAGGGGAACATGTGGAATTCTTTGATTCTCCGCGCTGCCTCCCCTTGCGGAGAGAGGTTTGGGTTACCGCCGTGAAACAATCCTGCAGATTCCCCTCTCCTGGACACACCGTCGACCGGCTAGTCTTAGAGCAAGCACCTACGCCCCCTGTTGTCGCCAAAAAACGACCCGTTTGTGTGTGTAGTGCATGCCTACTTGAAAATATGGCTTGCTAAGTTTCCCATCATTTAAAGAGGTTAAAGGGTTCACCTTGCATGACTTTCTAGTTTGGAGCCCACTTGGTTTTCTCCTTCTTTTGTGTTTGTAAGTCAAACAGTGCAATTCGTTTTAGTGAGTTGGTTTGTTTGAATGGCTTTGTTGTCACCAAAACAGACTAGTTTGTGTGTAATGCATGTCTAGTTATAACTATAGGTTGTTCATCTAAAAATGGAAATTGTCATCGTCTACTCTCCCTCTTGTCGTTCCAAAACAGTATGACCTTCTTTGAATGTCGTTTGGACTCCACTGACTTTTCTTCTTCTTTGTGTTTCACAGGAGAAAGACTAAAATGGAAGTGCATGAAGTGAAAAAATTGATACCTTGCATGCAATTTTAATACTTTGAGTAAAAGCATCTCCTAAATGCATAAATGTAAATGCAAAGAAAATCAAACAGTTCAGTTCATTTTAGTGAATCAGTTTGTTTGAATGTTCGTTTTTGTTGTCGTAAATGAATAAACATAAACATGCATTTGTGTGCATGTCTACTTGAAATTATAGCTTCATAAGATTCCTATAATTTAAATGAGTTAAAGGGACTGTTCATCTAAAAATGAAATATTTCAAACCTTTCTTTATCCATTAGAAGGAATGTTGTTTGGACCCTACTGACTTTTCATCTTTTGTGTTTCACAGGAGAAAGAATAAAATGGAAGTGCATGAAGTGAAAAAATTGATACCTTGCATGCAATTTTAATACTTTGAGTAAAAGCATCTCCTAAATGCATAAATGTAATTGCAAAGAAAATCAAACAGTTCAGTTCATTTTAGTGAATCAGTTTGTTTGAATGTTCGTTTTTGTTGTCGTAAATGAATAAACATAAACATGCATTTGTGTGCATGTCTACTTGAAATTATAGCTTCATAAGATTCCTATAATTTAAATGAGTTAAAGGGACTGTTCATCTAAAAATGAAATATTTCAAACCTTTCTTTATCCATTAGAAGGAATGTTGTTTGGACCCTACTGACTTTTTATCTTTTGTGTTTCACAGGAGAAAGAATAAAATGGAGATGCATGAAGTGATAAAATTGATACCTTGCATGCAATTTAAGTTGCTTTGAGTAAAAGCATCTACCAAATGCATAAATGTACATGCAAAGAAAGTCAAACAGTTCAGTTAATTTTAGTGAATCTGGTTCTTTGAACGATTGTTTGTTGTCACTATAAAAGATCCATTTGTTTGCATGTCTACTTAAAAGTATAGCTTGCTAAGATTCCTATAATTTAAAGCAATTAAATGGATCATTCACCTAAAAATGAAAATGTTCAAACCTTTCTTTATCCATCTTTTTCTTTTGTGTATAGGAGAAAGAATTAAAATGGAAATGCATGAAGTGATAAAATGGATACCTTGAGTGCAATACAAGTCATTTTGGATAAATGCATCAAATGCGAAAAGCATTTGTGTCAAATGCATAAATGTAAATGTAAAGAAAGTCAGACTGTTCAATTCATTTAAGTGAATCATTTGAATCAACGGTTGTTCAAACTATTTGTGTGTACGTGTCTGCTTGAATCTGTAGCTTCTCATATGTTAAAGGAGTTAAAGGTGTAGTTCATCAAAAAATGACATTTCTATGACCATTTACTCTCCCACTTGTTATTCCAAACCTGTATGACTTTCTTTGTGCATTTGGATCCCACAGATTTTTCTTGTTCTTTTGTGTTTCACAGGAGAAAGAAAGCCAAAGCTTAATTTGTTGTCGTGAATCAGTTTGTTTAGATGGTTCATGTTCAAAAAAAAAAAAAAAAAAAAAAAAAAAAAAAAGATTCTCTGACTCATTTGAGACCTGTGCAGCAAAATAATGATCTAATTTGCATCATGCAGCTTCAGCTTCAGTGCAAATGCAGTAAGTAAATACAATCCTAAAACATCATATGGGGAAAGTTGAATTTATTTTGGTGAGTCAGTTAGCTTGGATGGTTCATGTTCAAAACATGATTCACAGACTCATTTGAGTCCTGTGCGGCGAAATAATGATCTAACTGCTGGTGAGTGACACTACTTTTTTTATTTTCCTAATGCTTTTATGCCAGATGCATACTGATGAAAATAAATTAGTAATCACTGAATAATTATTTAATAAGATTACTAACATAATTTAATCTAGTAGTTTATAAGTAAAACTGTGTCTGTTAAACTGAATGATGTTTAAACCCCATTTTTCTTCTTCTTTTTTGTTTTTAACAGGACAAAGAAGGCCAAACAGTCCAGTTCATTCTAGTAAATTGGCTTGTTTGAGTGGTTCATGCTCAAAAAAATGATTCACCAACTCATTTAAATCCTGTGCAGAAAAATAATGATCTAACTGCTGGTGAGTGATACCACTTTTGAAAACCAAAAGTGTTTTTTGATTTTCCTAACGCTTTTATGCCAGATGCATGCTGATGAAAATAAATTATTAATCACTGAATATTTATTTTACTAATTTAAATAGCTTCAATGTAATCTAGTAGTTTATAAGTGGCAATAAGAAACTTTTCTTCTTTTTTTTGTGTTTCACAGGACAAAGAAACCCAAACAGTTCAGTTCATTTTAGTGAATCGGTTTGTTTGAGAGGTTCATGTTCAAAAAATGATTAACTGACTCATTTGAGTCCTGTGCAGCAAAATAATGATCTAACTGCTGGTGTGTTATTTTAATTTCATGCCAGGACCCTTAATGCTTTTATGCCAGATGCATACTGATAAAAATAAATAATTAATCTTTGAATAATTATTTAATAAGATTACTAACTTAATGTAATCTAGTAGTTTATAAGTAAAACTGTATGACTTTGTCTATTCAACTGAATGTTGTTTGAACCCCATTCTTCTTCTTTTTTGTTTTTAACAGGACACAGAAGGCCAAGTAGTTCAGTTCATTTTAGTGATTTTTTTTTTTTTTTTTTTTTGTTTGAGCGGTTCATGTTATAAAAAAAAAAAAAACGATTCACCAACTCATTTAAATCCTGTGCTTCGAAATAGTGATTGAACTACTGGTTTGTAAACCAAAGTGTTTTTTGATTCTCCTAATGCTTTTATGCCAGATGCATACTGATGAAAATAAATTATTAATCAGTGAATAATTATTTAGTAAGATTACCAACTTAAGCTTTAATATAATCTAGTAGTTTATAATTGGCAATAAATAACTTTTCTTCTTCTTTTGTGTTTCACAGGACAAAGAAACCCAAACATTTCGGTTCATTGTAGTGAATCGGTTTGTTTGAACGCTTCATGTTCAAAAAAAAAAAAAAAGATTCAGTACGGCAAAATAATGATCTAACTGCTGGTGAGTGACATTATTTTCGAAAAGTGTTTTTTGATTTCCCTAATGCCTGGTTCAGTTCATTGTAGTGAATCGGTTTGTTTGAACGTTTCATGTTCAAAAAAAAAAAAAAAGATTCACCGACTCATTTGAGTCCTGTGCAGCTGTATGTGTTATTTTAATTTCGTGCCAGTACCTTTAATGCTTTTATTCCAGATGCATACTGATAAAAATAAATGATTAATCTTTGATTAGTTATTTAATAAGATTACCAACTTAATGTAATCTAGTGGTTTATAAGTAAAACTGTATGACTTTGTCCATTAAACTGAATGTTGTTTGAACCTCATTTTTCTTCAAAAAAATTATTCACAGACTCATTTGAGTCCTGTGCAGCAAAATAATGATCTAACTGCTGGTGTGTTATTTTAATTTCATGACAGGACTCTTAATGCTTTTATGCCAGGTACATACTGATAAAAATAAATGATTAATCTTTGAATAATTATTTAATAAAAAGATTACTAACTTCATTTTTATAAATAAAACTGTATGACTTTGTCCATTAAACTGAATGTTGTTTAAACCCCATTTTTCTTTTTCTTTTTCTTTTTTTTTAACAGGATAAAGAAAGCCAAATAGTTCAGTTCATTTTAGTGAATCATTTGTTTGAGCAGTTCATGTTAAAAAAATGATTCACAGACTCATTTAAATCCTGTGCTGTGAAATATTGACCTGAGTGACACTACTTTTGAAAACCAATTTTCCTAATGCTTTTATGCCAGATCCACACTGATGAAAATAAATTATTAATCACTGAATAACGATTACTAACTTAAATAGCTTCAATGTAATCTAGTAGTTTAAATGCCAATAAGTAACTTTTCTACTTTTGTGTTTCACAGGACAAAGAAAACCAAACAGTTCAGTTTATTTTAGTGAATCGGTTTGTCTGAACATTTCATGTTCAAAAGAAAAAATGATTCAGTGCAGCAAAATAATGATTTAACTGCTGGTGAGTGTTTTTTGATTTTCCTAATGCCTGGTTCAGTTCTGGTTAGTGAATCGGTTTGTTTGAATGTTTCATGTTCAAAAAAAAAAAAAAAAAGATTCACTGACTCATTTGAGTCCTGTGCAGCTGTATGTGTTATTTTAATTTTATGCCTGTACCTTTAATGCTTTTATGTCAGATGCATACAGATAAAAATAAATGATTAATCTTGGATTAATTATTATATAAGATTACTTAATAGCATACACCTTTAATAATAGAGATGCTTCACAATGCCATAGAAGAACATTTTTGTCTAAATAGCTCCATAAAGAACCTTTAACATCTGAAGAACCTTTCTGTTTCACAAAAGGTTTTTTGTAGCGATAGAAGGTTTTTCAGATTATAAAAAAGTAAGAAAGAGAAGATTCTTTAAAGAACCTTTGACTGAAAGGTTCTTTGTGGAACCAAAAATGGTTCTTCTATGGCATCGCTGTGAAGAATCTTTTAAAGCACCTCTATTTTTAATTGTGTACTAATAGATTACTACATAAAAAATAGCTTAATTGTAGTCAGTGAATGTTTTTGCTCAACACTGACTTTCTTCTTTTGTGTTTCACAGGAGAAATGAAGTCAAACAGGTGTGGAGTGACACGAGTGTGAGTAAATCATGACAGTTTTCATTTTTTGAATCAACTAAATCCTTTAAACAATAAGCTAATTATTGCTGCTTATCAGCAGCTAGACTACACTGAAGCTATTTAAGTGGATAATCTTATTAAATTAAATTATTTAGTGATTAATCGCTCATTTTTTATCTGTATATATCAGGTGGTGGCATGAAATGGTAAATGTACACTAAATGAAAACAATTATTTTGCCGAACACTTATTTTGAATCATCCAAACACACTAAAAATGCATTGAAGTTTCCCATGTGACCCTGGACCACAAAACCAGTCATAAGGGTCAGTTTTTTTAAACTGAGATTTATGCATCATGTGAAAGCTGAATAGGATGATATTTGGCCGAGATACAACTATTTGAAAATCTGAAATCTAAGGGTGGAAAAAAAGATATATACATATATATATATATATATATATATATTGAGAAAATCACCTTTAAAGTTGTCCAAATGAAGTTATGAGCAATGCATATTACTAAACAATTAAGTTTTAAGTAGGACATTTACAAAATGTCTTCATGGACCATGATCTTTACTTCATATCCTAATGATTTTTGGCATAAAAGAAAAATCAATCATTTTGACCCATACTTTGTATTTTTGACTATTGCTACAAATATACCTGTGCTACTTAAGACTGTTTTGTGGTCCAGTTTATAACACATATGGTGTTTTAGGACTGCGGCATCTTTGTTAAAGCTTCAGGCACAATGTGTCAAAATACAGCTTGTTTGGAAACACACTGGTTAAACCAGCAGTGTTGTGTATTTTCGTGTGAATGTGCATGCATGTGTGTGAAAGCAAAAGCTAGCGTGTCCTTGCACCAGTGCATGTCACAGGAGATGTGAGAGAGAAAAAAAATGACGAAACCGGAGACTGCAGAAGCGGCCTGCAGAGATCATATTAGTAGCTGCGACCATCGATCGGTTCTAGCACTTAAATTTCAAGCGTGACAAAACTGTAGGCAAATTAATTGTTCGCCAGAATATTACACATCAGAGTACATTAATCCTCTCCAGAGCCGCACGCCATATGAATACTAATAGAGCTGCCAGACGCCTCTCCTCTCGTCTGCCTCGCGTCCATTCGCTCGTCTGCTCCTCTCTCCTTTTGTTTCCTTCTTATTTCCCGTCCTCATTGTTTTTCGTCTCTCTCTCTCTCTCTCTCTCTCTCTCTCTCCCTCTCGCGTCTTTTCTCCTTCAATTGCCGGTGACATTAACTGGCAACAGCGTTCATTAATATTCATATATCCTCCCAATACCTGCGGTATCTGCGAGCCGTGCGCCTTCTTTTTGTTATCGAATCGTTTGAAGTGTTTCCTTTTTTAAAAAATAATTGTCTGTAAAATTTGGAACTGACACTTAAATCTTATCCTTTATGGGCCTTGGCAGGTATTCGGGCGCTAAATGTATAAATAAATCTGGGATTACACGAGCGAGAGGAAGAAAGTCTTCGCAGCGGGAGCGTTATTGCATGTTAAAGTCATAAAATAAAACCTGTATGTAAAGCGCGCGCTCGGCCGTGTGTTTTCAATTAAAAGCGCGAGGTTACGTGTTAAATAATCCAGTAAAAATACTCTCTCTCGCTCTCTTTTTTCCTCTCTCGCAGAAAGCCGTCCCGGCTAGTCCAAACATGGGAACCGTTCTCGGATTTCAGACCCCCACCTTGCCTTTTGTGCCGAGGCTCCCGGTCAGAAACGTACACATGTCTAATTCGAGTTCGAAGATCTGCGAATAACCCGAAAGGGATCAAATTAAAATTCCAAGACGGGCGGAAAAAAAAAAAAAAAAAAAAAAAAGCGATATGGGGTTTGAAAGTGGCCCCTGCTTCTTTAAGCTGGATTTAAGTGATCAAAGTTCCATATGAGGCAGCCATTGGTGGTATTGAGTTACTCTAATGGCTGCCATGTGCTACTGCCGACGGGCCCGATCCGCGGACGTCTCGAGGGTGTCAGGCGCAAGACAGTTGTAAAAAGAGGCTTTACAATAGAGCGAGCGAGCGAGCGGCTAAAAACCAGATGCCTGGTGCACTTTCAGACCTCGCTCGCTGGAGATACTCGGCATTTTTTTCCGAATTAGCTCCAGATTTTTTGAAGAGCATCGATCAAGGCGTCCGGCGGGTCTCTCAAGACCGTGCCAGCCGACTGCGGCCCCCTCTCTATCGCTTATTTACTGATGCGTGGCTTCCCCATTCCCACTAAACTGCAGGAGACACAAGTGACAATAAAAGTCAAACACTCGGTGGTTGCCGGAGTCCTGGCTGGTTATTAGTATGTAAATGAAATCATCACAGCTGTTCTATGCGCGGAGAGGGGGAGAGCGGAGACAACGAACCCTGCATTCTGATGCTGTCTCCTGAACAACCATCAGGCGCTGGCCACCTCTTCCATACCCTGCAGTCAAGCAATAATGCATGCACAAGTGCCTTTATGCATGCAATTAAATTATTGCTAAAATATAGTGTACACATATACAGGTTAATTAGCAAAACGGCTGCGATCGCTTTCGTTCGGTGATGTTTTGTTATCGAAAAAGCTTTAGAGCAAGACTGTGCAAAAAACTAAGCACATAAAATCAGTGCTTGAGTGTGTTTCTAAAGCTGGGATTTAGATTTATAGCAGTCAAAAAGTGTTTTTCCTAAGGATAGTGTTACGAGAAAATGTACAAGCTTTACAGAATCAGTAAGACGAACAAGCCCTTGTACAAACCAGACGTAAAAGTTGTACTAAAAGCTAAAATAAATTGATGTTTTTAATTGATATTTATAAAATTATTTATATTTATATTCATTTGGAAGATGGTTATAGCAGTCCTTGTAAAACCAGACACATAAACATTTGTATTTAAAGCTTTTTTTGTTAAAATAATTTAGATATATTTACATATATCTCTTTAAATATTCAGATTTTTATGTATTTATAATTGTAATTTACATTTACACTAACAAAAGTATTTATATTTAGAGTTATTTAGCAGATGCCTGGTGCGGTCCTTGTAAGAAACAGACAGATAAAATGTGTTTAAAGCTTTTTTCTGTTGAAATAATTCACATATATATTTCTGAATATTTTCATTTTTATTTACATTTGTAAAAGTATTTATATTTATGCTTCTTGCATTTTTTAAATATTTACATTTTTATATTTATATATGTAAATATTTATATTTTCAATATACATTTACATATATAATGTTTTACAAATATTTTTATGTATTCATAATTGTAAATTACATTTACAAAATTATTTGTGATTATTTAGCAGCTGCTTTATAGCAGTTCTTAAAAAAACTAGGCACATAAGATGTGCATTTAAAGCTTCTTTCTGTTATATATTTTTGAATAATTAATTCATGTTTATAAAAGTTTCCATTTTTAATTTTCATTTACATTTATAAAAGTATTTATATTTACAGTTATTTAGCAGACACTTATTGCATTCCTTATAAAAAAGCTTTTGTATGTCTTAAAATTAATTACATTTATGCTTTTAAATATTTATATATGTAAATATTTATCTTTTCAGTATACATTTAGATATATAAAATGATTTCTCTTTTTATGTATTCATAATTGACAAAACTATTTATGTTTATAATTATTTAGCAGGTGCTTATAGCAGTCCTTGCAAAAACCAGGCACATAAAATCTGTATTTATTTTGTATATATTATGTGTATTTTTTTCTATGAATTTATTATTTTTAATTAATTTATATTTTTAAATATTTACATTTTTAATTTTCATTTATAAAAGTATTTATATTTATAATTATTTAGCAGAAGCTTATTGCAGTCTTTATATAAAAAAAATAGTATGTCTTAGTATGATTTTAAATATTACATTTTTATTTTGAATATTTATACATGTAAATATTTATATTAATACATTTACATATATAAAATGATTTATATTTTTATGTATTCATATTTGTAAAATAAATTAATATTTTTAATTGATATTTATAAAATTATTTATATTTATAATCATTTGGAAGATGGTTATAGCAGTCCTTGTAAAACCAGACACATAAACATTTGTATTTAAAGCTTTTTTCTATTAATTTATTTTTGAATCATTAATTTTTTTATTTATTTTTTATTTTTTGCAGTCCTTATAAAAAAAAATGTTATGTCTTAAAATGAATTACATTTAAAAAAGAAAAAAATATATAATATTAAGTTTTATTTTTGAATATTTTTATATCTTTTCAATATACATTTACATATATAAAATTATTTATATTCATGTTTTTAGCAGACACTTTTGTTCAAAGTGACCTACAAATGAAGAATACGATGAAGTGACTCATCCTAAGAGTAAGAAACATGAGGAAATACTTTCTCATATCCCAGTTTATTATACTGGGTGAAATATTTGCATGTTAATTGTCCTGAAAAGTGTGAATGGTTTTAATCATTGCTCTGTTTGTTTCAGCACCCCGACCAGCCCGACACAGCAACATCAGATCAACCAATGGGGTGAGATTGGGGGCGGGACTACCTGCTGGTTCAGCCAATGGCGGAAGGGCTGAGTTTCGTTATTTTTGCAGTACATTTGGGTTTCTATAGTGATGCAGAAACGACACACTTCAGCTTTGTTTATGTGAAGACGTAATTCAGCATGTATGTGCTCACATGCAAACGATGAGAACAACATCACGAGGAAACGCATTGCGTCAATATGAATGGATATTTCACGTTTTCATCCTAACAAGTTGAAAAACATGCACATAACATCAGTATGGAGGTTTACTTAAAGCTGTGATTTAAACCTGCAGCATGTAAACTCCCGAATTCCAGCCCCAAATCAGGGGCCCAAATCATTTTCTTATTTATTTTTCCAAAGGATAATATTATGAGAAAACTCACATTTTTTCCCAGACAGTAAACAAAAGCTTTCCCCCAAAAACTGATTTCTGCCGCAAATGAAACATAGACGGGCGTTAGACGCTGCCAAATCTCCGGCTGAAATTGTTTCCATATCTGCGCCATGTATTCAATGCCCATCTGCCCGAACTCCTGCATGTAGCGCCAGCAAAAACACAATGAGTAATTCTCTCCAAACATAGACATAAAACCTGCCGTCCCTGCCCCGTCAGCCCTATACTGCTGTGTTTTAAGAGAGAACGTGAAAAAGATCTCCTTTGGAGAATGCTAATTAGGCCGCCATTGTGGAAAATGTTACGCACGAAGGTCTTTGATCACGGGTCGAAGTCTTCTCGAACTTAAGCTTTCGATCTAAATAAAGAACTGGCGTTTCAGCTCGGCCCATCTCCGGCTGGTAAATAAATAATGCTCTACGATATAGTCGACAGGCAAAATGTCAGATTGTCTGCTATTTAAATGCATAGAGGTGTGATGAGTGAAACATATGGGAGATTTGAGAGCTAGCAGCGTTTCCTGATCAAGCCGGGCGTGTGGTGTGCGTTTTGGCTGCTTTCGACGGAGTCATCCTCAGACATGCGAGGGGTTTTATGTAAAAATATGCTAAGATACCATCACGGTGCATCTGTATCACTTCGTCTGCCACGTTTCATTAAGCTAAATTTCATGACGTGTTCTCTTTAAGTCGGAGAATTTATGGATAGCTGTCTTTCGGAATTCCATCACGTCAACGGCATCGCTCTTCATTCGCAGCGGGCGCGCCGCATCCGTAACTTACGGAGCAGGATTCCGACGCAGCTCCATCATAAAGACGACTTGATTTAGGAAGCGTTTACACAAGCTCTAATGTCTGGAGAGAGGGAACTCGCATGCGAAAAGAAATGTTTATGCAGAGCGTGAAATAAACGACGTTCTCTGGCCTGGATTGTTTGATACCGAGAGGTTAGAGAGTGAGGAGCTTTGTTTGTTCGCCTCACCTTCCCTCCTACACTCACTGTCTCCCCCTGTGATTAAAAAACATCATCAGCATCTCATTAGCACTGATTTGCATAGTAACAGCATGAATATTGTGAGTGTGTTTCTGGGGGTAGGGGTAACTTAATGAATGCGACAGCCTCTTCTGTTTAACTAATTTTTTGCCTCATCCATATTCAGATGACTCTTGGAATCAGACAGCGGTTAAACTTTCGCGCTGAAGACGTGCAGACGTGATCGCCAGAATGTCGCACCTGATTCCCGAACCCAGAGGAGAGTTTTAGCGCTCAGATGTTGCTCTTTTGACACTCCAGAGACTTGAAGGCATCATGAAATTTACATTATTTGCTTTTGCGACGCATGTCTGTGGTCTCGTCGTGCGTGATTCATCAGTACACGCTGTTTCAAAAGGACAAAAAGGTTTGTCGCTCGTAAATACGTCACATTATGGATGCAAAACGGCCGTGAATGGCATATCAAATGTTTCATTGAAGTGTCAGAAAACTCCTTTGGAAAAAAATCTAAATGCACACGTTTCTTGAGTTCAAATTGAGTTCAGTACCATTTGAGACATTGTTGAAACTCTCCTCTTCTGATTAATTTATCATTTAAATCTCAGTTTATTCTCATTCCTGTTCATTTGTCTTTATATTTGCAGCAAAGCCAAGCTGAATTATTCACAGGTCGCTCATTCACAGCTCAAAAGACTTAATGGAGATCCTAGTTGTGTTTCATGCAAGTATGAACTTTGTTTCAGATGTTTGCACAGGAAAAATTGAAATGCACATAAATGAGTCAGTTGTTAAGTCCTTATTGATATATCTGAGAACACTTTGAGACGTTGTTGAGATCTCTTCTGAAACTATGGATGAGATGCATGTAAGATTGCTGGTTTTATGATTTAAGTCTCTCAATTTATTGATTTTTCTCTATGTCAGAAATGCCCATTCAAACTGAATTGCTCACAGGTTGCTCATTCATAGCTCAAAAGACATAATAGAGATCCTTGTTATGTTAATGTAAAATTCATTAGGAAAAAGCATTAAAAAATACAAAAAAAAAGTTGTTGAGTTCATATTGAGATGCATGTGAGATTATTGTTGATTTTGTGTTTTGAGTGTCTCAATTTAATTGTGATTTTCTTTATTACAGAAATGCCCATCCAAACTGAATTGCTCACAGGTTGCTCATTCACAGCTCAAAAGACCTAATGGAGATCCTAGTTTTGTTTCATGCAAATATCAACTTTGTATTAGATGTTTCCCCTAAAATGCCTTTGGATTAATAAAAATGCAAACAGATGAGTCAGTTGTTGAGTCCTTATTGATATATCTGAGAACACTTTGAGACGTTGTTGAGATCTCTTTTGAAACAATAGATGAGATGCATGTAAGATTATTGCTGGTTTTATGATTTAAGTCTTTCAATTTAATGTCATTGCTGTCATTTGGGATTTTCTTTATTACAGAAATGCCCATCCAAACTGAATCGCTCACAGGTTGCTCATCTATGGCTCAAAAGACTTAATGGAGATCCTAGTTGTGTTTCATGCAAGTATAAACTTTGTTTCAGATGTTTCTTATAAATTCTGCAGGAAAAATTGAAATGCACACAAATCATTCAGTTGTTGAGTCCATTTTGATATGTGACCCTGGATCACAAAACCAGTCGTAAGGGTCATTTTTTCAAAATTGAGATTTATACATCATATGAAAGCTGAATAAATAAGCTTTTAATTGATGTATAGTTTGTTAGAATATGACAATATTTGGTCGAGATACAACTATTTAAAAATCAGGAATCTGAGGGTGCAAAAAAATCAAAATATTGAGAAAATCACCTTTAAAGTTCTTCAAATAATGTTCTTAACAATGTATATTACTAATCAAAAATTAGGTTTTCATACATTTACAGTAGGCATTTTACAAAATATCTTAATGGAACATGATCTTTACTTAATTTCCTAATGATTTTTGCCATAAAAAAAAAAAAAAATCAATAATTTTGACCCATACAATGCATTTTTGGCTATTGCTACAAAAAACCCCAGCGACTTAAGACTGGTTTTGTGGTCCAGGGTCACACATATCTAAGAACACTTTGAGACGTTGTTGAGATCTCTTCTGAAACTATGGATGAGATGCATGTAAGATTGTTGGTTTTATGATTTAAGTCTCTCAATTTATTGATTTTTCTCTATGTCAGAAACGCCCATTCAAACTGAATTGCTCACAGGTTGCTCATTCATAGCTCAAAAGACATAATAGAGATCCTAGTTATGTTAATGTAAAATTCATTAGGAAAAAAAAAAAAAAAAAAAAAAAAAAAGTCAGTTGTTGAGTTCATATTGAGATGCATGTGAGATTGTTGATTTTGTGTTTTAAGTGTTTCAATTTAATCTCATTGCTGTCATTTGTGATTTTTACTTATTTTAAAAATGGCCCATCCAAACTGAATCGCTCACAGGTTACTCATTCACAGCTCAAAAGACTTAATGCAGATCCTATCTGTGTTTCATTCAAGTATAAACTTTGTTTCAAATGTTTTGCCTAAAATTCCTTTGAATAAATAGAAATGCACACAAATCAGTCAGTTGTTGATTCCATAGTGATATATCTAAGAACAATTTGAGACGTTGTTGAGATCTCTTCTGAAATACTATTAAGATGCAGATCTTGTGTTTTATGTAAGAACCAAGACTTAATGCAGATCCTATCTGTGTTTCATGTAAGTATGAACTTTGTTTCAGATGTTTTGTCTAAAATTCTTTTGGATGAATACAAATGGACACAAATGTGTCAGTTGCTGAGTCCATATTGATGTATCTAAGAACAATTTAAAACATTGTTGAGATCTCTTCTGAAACTCGATGAGATGCTTGTAAGATCATTGTTGATTTTGTGACTTAAGTCTCTCCATTGAATCTTATTGCTGTCATTTTTGATTTTCTTTATTACAGAAATGCCCATCGAAACTGTATTGCTCATGCGTTGCTCATTCATGGCTCAAAAGACCTAATGGAGATCCTAACTGTGTTTCACGTAAGTATCAACCTTATTTCAGATTGTCCACCTAAAATTCCTTAGGATAAATAAAATACACACAAAGTAGTCACTTGACGAGTGAGGAGTTCATATTATGATTGATCACTGATTTCTGAGTACAGTTTGAGATGTTGATGAGATTTCTAACTGTCTCTTTTCTTCTATTTATATTATTTTTTTCTGATTTAAATCTCTCAATCTCACTGCTGTCTTTTATGATTTGTCTTTGTTACAGGAAAGCCCTTCCAAACTGAATTGCTCACAGGTTGCTCATTCGTATTTCAAAGGACCTAATGGACATCCTAGTTATGTTTCATGTAAGTACCAACATGGTTTCAGATCTTTCCCCTGAAATACTTCAGGAAAAATAAAAACGCACACAAAAGAGTGAGTTGTTGAGTTCATGTTGAGATTGATTGCAGACATTGAGACACTGTTGAGCTGTCTTCTTAAACGTCTTAGACTTAAAGTCTTTCAAATTAATCTCATTGCTGTCATTTGGGATTTGATGTTTTGTGTAGTATAAAATTAGTTTTAGATGCTTTCCTTTAGATAAATAAAAATGCACATGAACAAGTCAGTTGTTGAGCTTTTACTGAGATGCATGTGAAATTACTGTTGGTTTTGTAGTACAAGTCTCTCAGTTTAATTTCATTGCTGTCATTTGTGATTTTACGTTTTATGCAAGTATCAAATTGCTTTCAGATGTTTCTCCTAAAGTTCCTTTGGATAAATAAAAATACAAATGAGTCACTTGTTGAATTCATACTGAGATGCATGTGTGATTATTGCAGGTTTTATGATTTAAATCTCTTAACTGAATGCTGTCATTTGTGATTTTTCTTTATTACAGTGAAGTTCATCCAAACCGAATTCACAAGTTGCTTGTTTACAGCTCAGACAACGTAAATGAGATCCTAGTTGTTTCATGCAACTTTGCAAACATGCAAGTGTTTTATGAAAATATGTTTTTTAATGCATGTTTCATAAAAAAAAAACATAAAATATATCATAGAAATTTGGCCTAAAACACACACAAAGTAATATTGTTCCATTGTTGTGAAACTTTGGATGACGTTGTGAGATTATTGTTGTTTTTTATTAAGTATCCATTTGCTCTTAATTTAATCTCATTGTTATCATTTGTGGATTTTAACAGAAAAGCCCATCTGAACTAAATTGCTCACAGGTTGCTCATTCATAACTCAAAAGACCTAAAGGAGATCCTCACTAGGTTTCATGTATCAAGTATCGGCTTGGTTTCAGATGTTTGGATAGTGCTATAAAGAATTATGAAATGAACATTGGCAGCTCACATGTTCTCAGAAGGTTTCGATGAGAAATGTCGGAGTCCACATTGAGACCTTCTGTGCAGGTGCCGTCAGGTTTTGGCACTTCCTTCCCGCGCCCAAGTCGCCAGCCGCATGATGGATGAAGCGAGCGAATTGCAGCGTGCAGTATTTTGCCGCAGTTGATTGCAAACTGACTCCGGGTAACATAATTATTTACACTGACACAATAATGTAAAATGATTAACATCCGCTCATATTCATACCCGTATAAATCACCGGCCCACATCGAGTTCATCGTTCGGGGAGGGCCGGCGTCTCGCCCTGAGATTGGACGGCGGCCAGATAAGAAGAATATTAATCGTGGAGATATGCTGCATGGTCGTTTAAAACTTCGAGAAAAGAGAGGCCCTGGCAGAGGCTTTGGCAGAGCGATGGTTTTTGGCTCCAGCGGGCAGCGCTCAAGATGGATCACCAGCCTCCAAACGTCCACGTCCGCACCTGACTCTTCAACATAGATGTCCTACCTGTGCATGAAATAGGGCTTGACCGGCCAACGTGCACTTTTTCTACCCCTTTCTCCCCCAAAATGAGAATTACTGCTGGGAGGCTCTGGACAATTTTATGTAGGGCTGGAGAACAAAAATCAATATTTAATTATCTGTGAGCGTTTGGTGTCACTACATCTTTAGATCTGTAGGGTGGAGTGGACAGGGTCACCGGGCCGGTAAGTGAGTCCGTCAGTGACGAGGCCGTCTCGTCCCAAGGCTCCGATTGGCCTGTCTTCAATCACCGCAGGAGTGATGACTGACAAGTCATTTATACGCCGACCTGCGTGTTTGGAGAAGGCCACCTTAAGAATGAGCCTGCGTGACGTGCGTACAGTGGGCTTGAAGTTAAATATGGTTTTGACCTATCAGAAATATGGCTTAAATGCCCCACCTAGAGGCAGGATGGGACACTTGCTGCTTTTGGTGGGCGGAATCCAGTGCGTGCATGTTGAAAGGAGCGTGAATTCATTTTAATAACCAAAGAGAGGTGCATAATGCTGGTCATTATTTGATTATATCCTGATTTTAATCAGAAATAGGAAACATGCCTGTGCAAGATCCATTTGATGCACAGTGGGTTCCAAACTCTGACACCCATTATCATTTGATCAGTGACCTAAAAACAGTGCGGAATATTAGGTTTAATTCATGCATTTTCATTTTCAATGCTATTTGATTGTGTTTATACAATTATTTCTTTATTTTATTTTTAGCTTTTCATTTCCATGTTAAATTCAGTACATGGCATGTAATATCTGTTGTCATTTATTCAACATACTGGTTTGTACACTGGGTCAAAAACAACCCAGCGCTGGGTGAAATATGGACAAACCCAGCGAATGGGTTGTTTTGACCCAACGGTTGTTTAAATGTTTTACCCAACCTTCTGGGTAGTTTTATTTAACTCAACTATTGCTTATAAATGACTATATTTCTTGCTTAAAATTGAACCCAAAACAGTTTGGAAATGAACATTTATTTATATATTTAATAAATGAACATATATTAATAAGTTGAACAAATAGGAATTACATAAACATTTTTTAAGTAGCTTATTAATAAAGGGTCACTTTTAGATTATTGTTGATGCATCTAGTAATTATGTGTCTGATTTTTAATTTACAACCTGGTTCATTTTAAGCAAGAAATATAGTCATTTATAAGCAATAGTTGAGTTAAATAATACTCCCCAGAAGGTTGGGTTAAACATTTAACCCCACCACTGGGTTTGTCCATATTTGTGACCCAGGACCACAAAACCAGTCATAAGGGTCCATTTTTCAAAATTGAGATTTGTACATCATCTGAAACCTGAAATAAGCTTTCCATTAATGTATGGTTTGATAGGATTGAACAGTATTTGGCTGAGATACAACTATGTGAATATGTGGAATCTAAGGGTGCAAACAAATCAAAATATTGAGAAAATCGCCTTTAAATTTGTCCAGATGAAGTTCTTAATAATGCATATTACTAATCAAAAATTAAGTTTTAGTATATTTACAGTAGGAATTTTACAAAATATTTTCATGAAACGTGATCTTTACTCAATTTCCTAATCATTTTTGGCATAAAAGAAAAATCTATGTTTTGACCCATACAATGTATTTTTGGCTACTGCTACAAATATAACCCAGCGACTTAAGACTGGTTTTGTGGTCCAGGGTCACATTTCACCCAGCGCTGCGTTGTATTTAACCCAGCATTTTTTAGTGTAGTTGCACCTAAATGATCAAAGCATAATAGTGATAACTCTTTCATTATTTGCCATTTTCATTTTCAGATCAGAGTGAAAATGCTGCTGTTTTGCATCTCTAATTTCTTTCTTTCTTTTTTGTCATTTTTTGAATTCCTAAAACTATTTACGGTCACACTTTATTTTAAGGTCCAATTCTCGCAATTAATAAACCATTAACTACATTTGGCTCAGTAAACTCCTAATTTGCTGTTTATTAATAGTTAGTAATGTAGTTGTTAAGTTTAGGTATTGAGTAGGATTAGTTATGTAGAATATGGTCATGTAGATAAATGCTTTGTAAGTACTAATAGACAGCCAATATGTTATTAATAAAGCATGCAAGAATTGGTCCCTATACTAAAGTATAATTCTATTTACTTTTGTGTTTAAATTAAAAGATATCTGACTTTGCATGAAATGCATTTTAATAAGAAATACTGATAATATTTTGAATATTTCCAGTTTTCAACATTTCAGAAGTTGTGATCAGATTTACATATTTTTTTCATGAATTAACTACATTTTTATTTTATTTATTTATTAATGTTTTTTACATTTGATTACGTGCCTGAATAGTGCAGAATTTTAAAATGTATTTTTTGTGTCATGCCTCATGTTTTACACTGTTTAAATCCTAAACTTTGCTTATTTCAGTGTAAAATTCATGAAAGTGAATTCTAGACTTTATCTGTTTCTTTAACACACTTGTTTGTAGTTTCAAAGCACGTGAATTCTAATATCCATATTGACGTTTTTTAATAAATCTTCGATGATTTTCAATTTTCCAGTTTAAAAACATCTCAATGCCGTTATGATCCATTGGCGCTATCTGTTTTGATTTATTTAACATATCCTACTGTATTTTCGAGCATACCAAAAATGTCTTCCATGCACTGGCGTAAAAATCCATTATGGCTTAATAATAGATATAATGGAGAAGAAGGCAATTAAAAATGTCATAGACGCTTGGCGCTTGTAATATACGTACAATCCGTTTGTATCCATTCATTTGGCTAATGATTTCTTCCGATGAGAAAATGAACTTGGAATGCAAGAGTCAAACTGGAAACGCATGAACTCCTGTAATTACTGACCGCGATTCTTCCATGAAAGTAGTTCAGGGACGGACTCTTTTCCCAGAGCCGCCCGTTCACTTTTGAGTTGGTAAGAGACAGTTTTGTACCTCTTTTTCCCCGAATGTCCTTTGCACTCGCAGTTAGAGGACACAGAATTGGGACCCTTCTTGAGTTTAATGGTAGCGCACAGCCAATCGATACACTTCAGCTACAAAGGAACAGTTGAGGGACCAAAGGCCCAAACACATTACACGCTGGTCAAGGCCAATAGCAATCTGATGTTGAGGTTAGAAAAACACGCTAGAACTGTTAGCCTCCAGTTGCTCAGGCGGGCCGCTTCGGTAGACCAATCTGTCTTTGATTTACCATTGTCACAGTTCAACTCCCAGTACTGGGCGGAACGCGAATGATGTAAAAACCTTCTTGAAAAGTCTTTGTGTTAAAGCATCAATTAGCCCTAAAGCTAACTGCTAAATCGTAAGCTATTTCCAGAATGGAAAACTGGAAATGTAAGGTCATGCATAATATGTTTGTGTAAGGTCCATGCACTGCATTCTGGGATAGTGTCCAGTGTAGTCTGATTCGGTTGGCTATGCTGGGAATTGATTACTAACTTTCTATTTACTGAATACTGTGCAGTATGCACTGTACACTCTGTACTAGATTTAGAAAACATTATAAAACAGTGCATAATATGCAGTGATAATTTGAGTAGTAGTCTGCAGTATGTAGTGGTAAACATTGAAAGATTTTGCAGTATGCTAATTGCCAGTTATCATCTGTTTCGCATTTCTAATGTAATTTTGCACTGTATACAGTGTACTTTTTTAATACCATGAAATGGTGTGCAGTATGCAGTGATAAACATTTGGATTTAATGGTTTGCTTTGTTGTTGCATGACCAGTTATCGCCTATATTTTCCATTTCTAGTGTAATTTTGTGTGAAACATTTGGCAGTCTAAGTAAAGAAATGGATGTTAAAATCACTGTTTTAACATTGGTTTCATTCTGGAATCTGGAAATGGAATGTCAGGTCCAGTGCATTGCATTTTGGGATGCAGTGAAAATTGATTTAGCTATGTTCGAAATTGAAATCTAGTTTACTATTGCTGAATGCTATGCAGTATGCACTGTGTAGCATTTGTAGAAAATACTATGAAATGTTGTGCCGTATGCATTGAGCATTTTAATGAATATTATGCAATACTGTTGTCACATGACCAGTTATCATCTATTTTGCATTTCTAATCTTAATTTTGTGTAAAAATGTCAAACATTTGACAGCCTAAGTCAAGAAAAGTATGTTCAAATTCTGCGATACAGTATCCAATGCAGTGTGATTTTGTTAGTTATGTTCAGATTTAAATACTAGATTACTGTGTAAAATACCACCACATACTGTGTTATTTTTTAGAAAATACTATGAAGTGATAGACATTTCGATTAGTATGCTCACATGCCCACTTGTAGTTTCTAGTGTAATTTTGTGTAAAATGTCAAATAGTTGGCAGCCTAAGTCAAGGAATAGACGTTAAAATCACAGTTGATGGTGATTTGTAACACATGTGGTTCATTCTGGAAAATGTAAATGTAAGGTCAGGTCCAGTGCATTGCAATTTGGGATGCAGTGTGAACTGGTTTGGCTTTGTTTGGAATTGAACACTAGTTTACTATTGGCTGAATACTATGCCGTATGCACTGTATACTGTGTACTATTTGTAGAAAATACTGTTCAGTGGTGTGCAGTATGCAGTGAACATTTTAATTAATATTATGCAATATTGTTGTCACATGATATTGTCAATTTGCATTTCTACTCTAATTTTGTGTAAAACTGTCAAACATTTGACAGCCTAAGTCAAGAAAAGTATGTTAAAATTCTGCAATACAATGTCCAGTACAGTGTGAATGGGTTTGTTATGTTCAGATTTGAATACTAGCTTGCTGTGTTAAATACTACCATATACTGTGGTATACTATTTGTAGAAAATACTATGCAGTGGGGTGCAGTATGCAGTAAACTTTTTATTTAATACTCTGCAATATTGTTGTTACATGACAGTTATCATTTACTTTGCATTTCTAATAAAATTTGTGTAAAAATGTCAAACATTTAATTGCTTAAATCAAGAAAAGTATGTTAAAATTATGCAATAGAGTATCCAACGCAGTGTGATTTGGTTGGTTATGTTCAGATTTAAATACTTGCTTACTGTGGTAAAATACTATCGCACTCTGTGTACTATTTTAGAGAATACTATGTTGCTGCGTAGTATGCCGTGACAAACATTTTTATTAGTATGCAATACTGTTGTCACATGCCTAGCTGCAGTTTCTAGTGTAATTTTGTGTAAAATGTCAAATATTTGTCAGCCTAAGTCAAGAAATGCAGTGTGAATTGGTTTGGCTGTGTTTGGAACTGAACAGTTTACTATTTGCTATATGCAGTATGGACTGTATACCGTGTGCTAATTGTAGAAAATACTATGAAATGTTGTGCAGTATGCAGTGAGCATTTTAATTAATATGCAATACTGATGTCACATGACCACTTACTATTTATTTTGCGTTTCTGATCTAATTTTGTGTACAAATGTCAAACATTTGACAGCCAAGTCAAGAAAAGTACATTTTGCAATACAGTGTCAAATGCAGTGTGATTTGAAGTTGGTTATGTTCAGATTTCATTACTAGCTTACTATTTACTGAATGCTGTGCACTATGCACTGCATACAGTGTACTATTTTTTAGAAAATACTATGAAACTGCCTGCAGTGTGCAGTGATAAAGATTTTAATTTATAATATGCTATATTGTTGTCACACTCCCAGTTATCATCTATTTTCTATTATCTAAACTAATTTTGTGCGCAAATATTGAAAATTTTCTAGAAAGTCTAGAAAAAGATGTTAAAATCACAGTTGACGGTGATTTTAACACATGTGGTTTCATTCTGGAAAATGGAAATGTAAGGTCAGGTCCAGTGCATTGCATTTTGGGATTCACTATTGCATTGTATTGAATTCACTGTTGCTGAATACTATGCAGTATGCACTGTGCAGCATTTGTAGAAAACACTATGAAATGTGCCGTATGCATTGAGCATTTTAATGAATATTATGTAATACTGTTATCACATGACCAGTTATCATCTATTTTGCGTTTCTAATCTTAATTTTGTGTAAAAATGTCAAACATTTGACAGCCTAAGTCAAGAAAAGTATGTTTAAATTCTGTTATACAGTATCCAATGCAGTGTGATTTGGATGTTTATGTGCAGATTTAAATACTAGCTTGCTTGCTGTGTTAAATACTACCACATATTGTGTACTATTTTAGAAAATATTATGAAGTGATAAACATTTCGATTATGTGCAATACTGTTGTCACATGCCAAGTTGCAGTTTCTAGTGTAATTATGTGTAAAATGTCAAATAGTTGGCAGCCTAAGTCAAAAAATAGATGTTAAAATAACAGTTGATGGTAATTCGTAACACATGTGGTTTATTCTGGAAACTGGAAATGTAAGGTCAGGTCCAGTGCATTGCATTTTGGGATGCATTGTAAACTGGTTTGGCTATGTTCAGAACTGAAAACTAGTTCACTGTTGCTGAACACTACGCAGTATGCACTGTGTAGCATTTGTAGAGAATACTATGACATGTTGTGCAGTATGCAGTGAACATTTTAATTAATATTATGCTATATTGTTGTCACATGATATTATTGTCATCTATTTTGCATTTCTAATCTAATTTTGTGTAAAAATGTCTAATATTTTAGAGCCTAAATGAAGAAAAGCATGTTAAATTTCTGTGATGTAGTGTGATTTCGATGGTTATGTTCAGATTTGATTACTAGCTTACTATTTATTTACTGAATACTGTGCACTATGCACTGCATACTGTGTACTGTTTTCAGAAAATACTATGAAACTGCCCTCAGTGTGCAGCAATAAACAATTCAACTCCGTTATCATCTATTTTGCATTTCTAAACTAATTTTGTGTGCAAATATCAAAAAAATGGTAGCCTAAGTCAAGAAGAAGATGATCAAATCACAGTTGATTTTACTTGTGGTTTCATTCTAGAAATTGGAAATGTAAGGTCAGGTCCAGTGCATTGTATTTTAGGATGCATTGTTGGTTGCAGTTGGTTTGGCTATGTTCAGAATTGCTAAATTCTATGCACTGTATGCCATGAAAATACTATGAAACAGTGCACAGTTATCTATTTTGCATTTCAAATGTAAGTTTATGTAAAAATGTCACACATTTGGCAGCCTATGTTGATAAAACAGTGTTAAAATCACAATTTATGTCACCTTTGGTTTAATTCAGAAAACTGGAAATGTAAACTGGAAAAGTCCAGTGCAATACATTGATACAGTGTTCACTACAGTGTGATTTGGTTGGTTACATTTAGAATGAAGTACTAGTTTACTATTTACTTAATGTTGTGCAGTATGCACTAAATACTGTATACTATTTTTAGAAAATACTATGAAACTGAGTGCAGTATGCAATTAGTAGAGTGCTGGATTGTTGTCACATGGCCAGTTATCATCTATTTTAATTAGTATTGTACTATATTCTATTTCTGTATCATCATCTGTGCATTGTCAAAGGACGTGGTAGCCTAAGTGAAGAAGACGATAAAAAATTCACGCTCGGCATCACTTCCTGTTCATTTGTCACAGCAGAAACAGAAGGTCAGGTCACAGTGTGCTACTATAGTATTCCGATCACAGCCGTGGTCTGTAGTGGTGTGAACGGATGAAATGGATGTGTGAGAGCGACGCTCAGCCAGGCAGTTCATCGCCTCGTTCCAGCAGATGAGCAGTCTCCTCTGGTAATGCTTACCCTTGCAAGTTCAACCCAAATTAAGTGCCTCATCTTCATTGCAGGCTGTAAGGCGATTGATTTGTCCCTTTTAATCAATTTATTTAATTAGTCATACATTCAGCTCTTAACATGCACTGCCTTTCTCCTCATCTCGTCTTCGCTTCTGGGTCTCTGGAGATTATCGGGGAAATTATCCAGCAACCCCCACCGACGGACAGCTGATAAACAAAAGTCTATTAAGGCCACGCCAGTGTTTAAAGATCATGCGCTAATCAATTATTAGGCTATTATTTTACTGCCAATGTGAAATAAAAGACAGTTTCTGCTCCAAATGAGACAAACGTCTGATGGAGCCGTGTGCCTAAACGCAAACATTTGGTGCCATTAGACCGTTTGAGACATCATTTGCTAATGGCTTGTTGTGATTGGTGTACGCCGCTGTCACTGCTGCACAGATGGTCAGTGTATTAAAAGTTTGTGTATTAAATGCATCATAAATAGTACAGATGTGTCATGGATTAAAATAACTTCATATGTGTACCTACCACAGGTTGCGCTAGACTTCATATAATAATAAAATAATAAATAAATAATATTAGTAATAAAATAAGATATATAATGTATGCAGAGTAATAAGTAAATGCATTTACAGTAAAATAGCAATAAAAATGGTCTTTTTCAATTTTTTAAAGAAAATATAGTCATCCATATGTTCATCCATAAAAATATAAATAATGAGTAATAATAATAAAAAAATTATTATAGATTTACAATTGAATTAATAAAATAATGAATTATATTGAAATCAATACTGTCAATAGGTTTGTGTGTGTGTGTGTGTGTGTGTGTATATATATATATATATATTCAAAATAATAAGTAAATAAGTATTAAAACAATGGAAGATAATATTGTAATATTGAACATAAGAATAATTAAAGAATGAAGAAATGCATCTTGTTTGTCCAATAATAACATTTAAATAATGAATAATAATAAATATGTTAATAAACACAAAAACATAAAAGTTAAGGAATAAAGAAATGCATCTTGTTTGTCCAAAAATAAAATTTAAATAATGAATAATATTAATATAAATAAATATATATATTTGATGGAACATTAAAAAGGTATAATAAAATAATAAATAAATAATATTAATAATAAATTAATGTATGCAAAGTAATACGTAAATGCATTTACATTAAAATAGCAATAAAAATGATCTTTTTAAATTTTCTTTAAGAAAATTTGAGTCTTGTTCATCCATAAATATATAAATAATGAGTAATATTAATAAAAGATATTATTATAGATTTACAAATTAATAAATGATAAAATAATTAATTATATTGAAAGTGATGCTATTACTACTAATGAAATTACTATATATATCAATATAATTAAATAATAAGTAAATAAGCATTAAAACAGTGAAAGATAATATTGAACATAATAACAATTGAAGAATGAAGAAATGCATCTTGTTTGTCCAATAATAACATTTAAATAATGAATAATATTAATATAAATAATGAATATATATTTGACAGAACATTTTTAAAAATAAAGTTATATTAAGTAATAAAAATGTTAGAAATAAAATAAGATGTATAATGTATGCAAAGTATTAAGTAAATGCATTTTCAATAAAATAACAATAGAAATGATCTTTCTTTTTTTTGAGTCCTGTTCATCCAGAAAAATATAAATAATGAGTAATATTAATAAAAATATTATAGATGTACAAATTAATTAATAATAATAAATGATATATAGAAATCAATACTATTATTTTCAAAAAATTATATATACATAAGTAAACACATTTATAATAAAATATACTTTTTTTTTTTCTCTCTGCAGAAAATGTATGTCTTGTTTGTCCATACAAGACTAGCCATTTTTAGCATGTTGCTATGTGGTTTCTAGGGTGTTCTGTTTGGATGCCATGTGGTTGTTTACTGGTGCAGAATGCATTACATGCCAAAGTGTATTATTTAAGTTTAGAGTGGTTTGAGTGATAGTGATTTTTGACTTGGCAAATACTGCTAATGAAATAAAACATTTCATTTTGATTGGCCTCAACAAAAGTCAGAAATCTAATATCAAAAAAGAAATTCATGTATGTTAGGACTGTTAAGTGGTCACGAAAAAAAGCCCCTCTGTGCATGTGTCTGGGTGTGTGTGCGTGTGTGTGTGCGCATTTCACAAGCAGGACTGTGAGCGAGCGCTGAGGGAATTGCACATTTGTTATTCCGGAGGCATATTTGAAGCCCATTTAATCAAGCTGTGATGAGAAAAGATGCAGAAAGGATGAGATCGCCCCTCGCATTGATAGGGTCTGGCCGGGGCAACCGATGAACCACCTGAGGTCTTACCGGCAGACAGGCACGGCAGAATTATGGAAATAGATTCCAGTCCACTCATCTACCCTCTTCTCTCTTCAGGTGCTTCTTTCTGGAATGTTAAACAATGCCGTGTTTTAATCTTGCAGGTAGAGCGCAGAGTTCACAAGCTCATGAAAATCATGACGTCCCTCTGATCTCTAACCTCTGAAAGCTGTTGGTCACGCTTCTGCATGTACAACATACAGATAAAGGCCTAAATCTGTTGCACTTAAAGGTGATTTTGTGTTAAAATGTTCTCAAGAAACCTTTTTGATAACAATCATTATTGTTGCAATTCCATTTTTTTGGCACTAGATGTGCCAAAATGACACTTTTTCAGCTGCCTTGTTTCTTGAAGTATTTTTCCCATTCATTGTTTGAAACCAAACCAAACAGCTATTAGTTGAATCACAACATTACAAACTTTGTTTTGAAACAAAATAAATAAATCAAGACATATTAGTGTACTGTGACTTTAATGAGTGAAAGAACTACAATCCCATGAAGCATTGTTAATACTTCAGTTTATCTGGGAGTGATTGAGAAATTTAGAATTAGATGTTTAAATACGTTCATTATGTATATAATTAATAAAAATACTCACTGTTTCATTTGAGTATAAGATTTCTGTACAGAATCATGGGAATTGTAGTTTTTCACCAGCTGTTCTGCTGTTGAACACTATTATTTAAAAAATAATCTAATAATACAAACTGATGACTTCAACAAGCATACCATTGATTAACAAACTTGTTTGGAGATAATGATTGGGATTTTCACTTTTATAAGGGTTGCACTCTATGTGTTAGTTATAAAAATGTTTGTTTTGTGAAATTAACAGAATTTATGCTAAACAGAGTTTTAATGAAGAGCTGCTTCATTTTGCCTGAGCTCAACACTTGTATTTTTTTTTTCAACAAGCATTCAGATCAGTGTTGCTAAGTCTGCAGTTTTCCCCGCAGGTTGAAGAGACCCCAGTGGAGCCCCTGGCATGCGAATTTTATCTGGGGGAACCCCACCAAAAAATGTGTATTTTACCCCCAGGAACTGGGACCCCCTCGAAATACGAATGGTCTAGTTTTGAGTACCAATTGGGCGAGTTTTATTGTGAAAACTCTGGCAACCCTGATTCAGGTATTTGTTACATGGTAGCAAACTTTTTTTTTTTTTTTGGTTATGCTAAGAGTTAATTTGCAAAAACAGATAACTTCTTTTTTAACCCGTTTTTTTTTATTTTCAAAAATCATGTTTTTTTTTTATTATGCATTCCAGTTAAACTCAATCAAACTGCAGCTGGGTTATTTTGATTAAGTAAAAATAACTAAGAAAATACTGCTAATTAACACAATAAACACATGATAACAATAAAAAAACATGATTTTTGAACATCTGTTATCTGTTTTTGCAAATAAACTCTTCGCATATATATATATATATATATATATATATATATATATATATATATATATATATATTAATTATGGCTGTCAGTTTAACGCATCAACTTAATGAATTAGTTATAAAAAAAAATTCAGTTAAAATATTTTAATGCAGTTAACACACTAGCCCTGCCCCCAAACCTGTACATATAAGCAATATCACACAAGCAGCAAGAGCAGTGTCACACGAGTGCAAATGTGATTTTATACAACAGTTCAGTAAGAAGAAGTTAATATTGTTTTATATTTTCAACACAATATCTTCTGTTTTTGCTCAGTTTTGCCGACAAAAATATTACCTAAAGCCACAGAAGAATTGTTGTGGATCTCCGAGCAACACAGCAGTGTTTAGTTTCTGAATGAATCCGCGTTTTGAATGAATTGTGTGAACCAGTGATTCAATGGCCCATTCATAAAGTGAATGAATCAGCTGTTTAAATGAATCGAATGAATGAATGACTCATAAAGACATTTACAATTGTAGTTTTTTATTTAGATTTCATTTAAAATAAAAAAAAAACAGGAAACAAACTTTAAAGGGATAGTTCACCAATTTTTATTTATTTATTTATTTATTTATTTATTTATTTGTAATTATGTCATAATTTACTCAAACCTTAATGCCTTACTGTACTTTCGTTTGTGGAACATAAAAGAAGTTATTTGAGGACTGTTGGTAACAAAGTGACTAAACAAAACAAACAAACAAAAAAACTTCTTTCATGTTCCATTTATGGTAGGTCATTGTAGCCTAAACATTTATATGTAATAAATTTTATGCTGAATCAAATAAAATATTTATTTGTAAAGCTACTATTTGTAGTGTCTACTTAATGCTTTCTCAATTAAAGGGGTCATCGGATGCTAAGTTCACTTTTACATGTTGTTTGAACATTAATGTGTGTTGGCAGTGTATAGACAAATCTACCCTATAATGATAAAAATCCATGCAGTGGATTAATTAATCTGTAAAAATAATATTCCCTTTTTTAAATCAAGCCGTTCTCAGATGCCTGTCGTTGTGGCATCACACGAACAGAGGCCGCTCCCACGATAGTTGACTGACATGAGCTCTTACCTCAGATCAGTTGTAACAGTCCAACCATCATGTTTTGATGCCAGAGCAGGGATGTAAGTTAGACAAGAATTGAGCGATTGAGGTGTGTTGCTTGATGTAATAATGAACGTAGTGGTCGTCATTTACTCCTGACATCTGAGCCACTAAAGAAGCAGTGGATTACGTTTGTTTGTGAAGGGAATGCGCCTCCCGATCTACATATATCAGTCTATGTTCACGTGAATCATTCGTGATCCAGCTTCACTTACAGCAGAAGTGAGTATAAGCGTTTTTTTTATGAATCTTTGTGATCGCCTTTCATAATAATGTGCTAGTTAGCAAGTTTAGCAGCTAAACGCTAAAATGGCTAAAATAAACAGGCTCGTCACTCCACAGAGAGAAAAGAGGGGCGGGGCGAGCAGAGCTCATTTGCATATAAAGCAGTCTCAACCAGAATGGGATGATTTTTGCAGAGCTGATTGTGGCAAGGTAAAAAGGGTGTTGTTTTACACAACCATTGAGAATTTTTAACCAAAGTATATTATAGACTTTTCATTAAGACCCTAAAGAATCATATCAACTTGTGGAAAATGGGCATCCGATGACCCCTTTAACACAAAAATAGCTTTAAATAAAACGCTAGGTAATTTGCAATTAATTCGATTAATTAATCGACACTTCATGTCATTCATTAGATTAAAAAAAAACGAATTGAAATATATATATATAGAGAGAGAGAGAGCGATAGATAGATATATTGTGGTGTGGTTTGCTAACACATACATCATGTGCTCATATTAGAGTTTGATTTTCATCTAAAAATGTTAAAATATGGTTTTAACAAATAGAGTTAAATAATTTCTGTTGATCTGAATTATAAATGATCTGGGTTCTGTGCCCCGTCTCCTGTTCTCCATACAGGGCATAAGTGCTGAATTAGTATTTATATGTAATGAGATAAAGAATAGCCTGTATGTGTGTGTGTGTGTGTGATTCATTCTACTCTGGGTAATGGCAATGCTAATGTGATTGTTAAGAACTGCTGGCATCAGCATATTGCATTGGCTGTTACTTTTAATCAATGGTAAGGAGAAAATCAGAGCCGCTCGTGATTGCACAAATTATGCGGCTGAAGAAGTCAGCGTGGCGTAACTACGCAAAACACAGTTAACGTGACAGTTGCTCTCCATTGGCGGTCGCTCAATCAAAACGTACCTGATCGACGCCCTTTGACGGTAACGATAAAGCACGCAAAATTAGTGTAAGGTATGAAAGAGCAACAAAAAGCAGCGGTAGTGCAAACAAACCTTTCTCCTCCTTCACAAAGCAATCAGCCGAACTTTTAATATGTCCGTGGAATATTAGCGGGGTCATTGTGTGGACGGTGATTAAGCGACAGTTTAATCTCCCGCGCTTCTGGACGGCGGGGGTCGACGGGGTATATTTGCATTAGCAATCTCTGTGAAACTTTGCTAAATTGGCTGTAGTAGAAATCTCAGCTAATGTGATCTAATTTAGTTTTCGCCGCTCTGCTGTGAATGTCAAACATGTCTGACCTCGTCCGTTAGTTATCCAGACAGCAGCCGGAGAATCTTACAGGACGACAGGTTTGAATCAGTCTGATGAGCCTTGAATATCAAATAACTAGTTTTGCATTTTATGAAGAAAATATGAGCGGGGTGTGTTCATTCATAAGTTGACGCTGTTGTGGTGGGTTAAAGTAGGTTGGTAGTTGCTATGCAGTTTCTAGGGTGTTGCTAGGGTGCCTGTGTGTGGTTGCCTAATGGCTAAAGTCAAAAGATCATCCAATTAAATTACTCTGTAAAAAGTGTTAGTCATTTTACAGAAAGATACTATTAAATGGTAATCGCTATGCGGTTTATAGGGTGTTGCTAGGGTGCTGTGTGTGGTTGCGTAATGAGCATAGTCGAAAAAGCATAAAAATGGATCACACTGTAAAAAAATATTAGTAACTTTACCTGAAAGTTTGGTTTAATGTGATATTTTATTTAATTTTACAATAAAATACTCTCAAATTAATGTTTTTCCAAGTAAAAACTATGAATTACCATATAATTTACTCTAAATTACTTCGCCATATTCTGTGAAAAACTGCAAATGATTTAACATTGTATTATATATAGTTTTATAATACAATTTACTGTCAAGTTTATGTTTTTTGCTAGCAAAAACTGCCAAGAAATTACCATATAGGCCTAATTCATGGTGAATAATGTATTTTAGGGTGATTTGTGTTATATTTTCTGCTATTTATTGAATGTTATGTATGAGTATTGGCCATATTATGTAGATAAGCCACATATTATGAACTTAAAAAAAGAATACTGTCAAATTTACATTATTTCAAAGTAAATTACCATATAGTTTACAGCAAAAATCAGTAAAAGGATGTTCCCAGAAGTGACACATTCCATATATTTTATATAAATAGTTTTGTTTTGTTTTTTTGTTCATATTTTTGTTATCAGTAATAACATTTGGGTGATTTGTGCTACAGTTTTTTTATTTAGCATATGCTTATTGCAGTATTTAGATTTTTGTGTGTTTATGCTCCGTTTTTATATGAGTATTGGCCATATTTTATTGGTAAGCCAATTTACCGTATATGAACTTGGAAAAACACTGTCAAATTAATGCATTGAATAATGCACATTAGGGTGATTTGTGGTATATTTTCTGCTATTTAGTGAATGTTATATATGAGTATTGGCTATATTATACTGATAAGCCACACTTATCTTTATGAACTTTAAAGAATACTGTCAAATTTACATTATTTCTAAGTAAATGTAAAAATTACCATATCATTTACAATGAAAAACAGTAAAAGGATATTCCCTGAAGTCCCTGGTTGACACATTGTATACTTTTTGTATAAATAATGATTGTTTTGTCTTATTTTTGTTATCAGTAATGTACATTAGGGTGGTTTGTGTTATGTTTTCTGTTATTTATTTTATGTTTATTGCAGTATTTAGATGTCATGTGTGTTTGTGCTCCATGTTTATATGAGTATTGGCCATATTTTATGTGTAAGCCACTTAACAGTATATAAAAATGTAAAAACACTGTCAAATTAATGTTTTGGTAGTAAAAGTTAAGAATTACTGCATAAGTTACCTTCGTATATACTGTGAAAAACTGTAAATGCATTAACGTATATGTAGTTTTACAAAAAATACTTTCATAGTTTTGTTTTGCAAGTAATACCTATGAATTATCATATAATTTACTTAACATATGTGACCCTGTATCACAAAACCAGTCATAAGGGTCAGTTTTTCAAAATTGAGATTTATACATCATCTGAAAGCTGAATATATAAGCTTTGTAAGGTTTGTTAGGATAGGCTAATATTTGGTCGAGATACAACTATTTGAATATCTGGAATCTGAGGGTGCAAAAAATCAAAATATTGAGAAAATTGCATTTAAAATTGTCCAAATACAATTCTTAACAATGTATATTACTAATCAAAAATTAAGTTTTCATACATTTACAGTAGGAATTTTACAAAATATCTTAATGGAACATGATCTTTACTTAATTTCCTAATGATTTTTGCCATAAAAGAAAAATCAATAATTTTGACCCATACAATGTATTTTTGGCTATTGCTACAAATAAACCCCAGCGACTTAAGACTGGTTTTGTGGTCCAGGGTCACATATATGGTGAAAAACTATACGTGGTTTAACGTCGCATGAATTACCATATGATTTAAGGTGAAAAACAGTAAAAGTACATTCCCAGAAATCCCTGTGTGACACCTCACATATATTTTGTGTCAGTAATTTAGTTTGTTTTTATTTTTGATTACCAGTAGGGTGATTGTTTTTTATTTTCTCTCATTTAGTGAATTATTGCAGTGTTGTGATGTTGTGTGAAACCCTGCTATTGTTTTTTTTTTTGTTTTTTTAAATGCTTAAAGTTATGGGTTTTGCAAGTAAATCTATGAACTATCATGTAAGTTACTATAAGTAACCTTGCATTATACAGTAAAAAAATGTAAATAGTTTAACATTGTATTATATATAATTTTATATATAAAGAAAGAATGGTCAAATTTATTTATTTTTTATTTTTATATATTTATTAATAAAATTATTTTTTTATTTTTTGCAAGTAAAAACGTATTGTGGCACCTATATTATTATGGTCGTTATCCTATGCGACCAAAAACAATGTCACAGTATTTTTTTATGGTGAATTTTTCGCCAGTTTTTGACTGTAAATTGAACAGGAAATTTAGCTGTAATGGGAGACCAGCTAATAATCCTAGGCACCTCTAATGAAATAATGTAAATATGATATGCATAATGTTTATTTTGCACGAATCGGATCTCTAAGCTGTTTACACAACGAAACCACAGAGTAACTAGATAGAGAGTTGAATTTTGCTTATTTATGAAGTGGCTTTTATGGTTTTGCACATATCTTCATCAGTCTACAGTTTTGTTAGACTTTGACTGCTGGTATTTTTGTATAATATATGAATGCAGCATGTTGGCAGAGAGAGCGCGTGTGTGTGAGAGAGAGAGAGGGAGAGATGGTGCTGGTGATCTCCTCCATTATTCATTAGGGTTCGTCTCAGACGGTAGAAGAATCCGTAGTGAGGTGGATTTGCGAATTATTATGATTCCGGTTAGCCAGCTCCAATAAGACCTTTAACTCCGGCGAGCTTAAGGCCTGTCATCCCCCGTTGACTTTAATTATAATTTCTATTCCCTCAGCTTTCTGCTGCTCTGTGGTTTTCAATCATCACACACACATCCACACGCACACACGTACACACACCTGTTTGGCCTCTCCGACCCTCTCTAGAGGAGACGCACGGACTCTGACAGCCCTATAAAGTCATTAATGGCTCCTGTAGCTCATGTTTGAATATTACGCTGAATCGCGGTAACACGAGGTCTGTGGAAAGCGGCTGATTACAAATCTTCTGGCCTTTTCCGGACACAGTTCCACTGATAGGACTGGTGCGATTCAAAGGCACATTCTGAGCTATTCTTGCGCAGTTCCTTTAAATGCATGTCGCTCGCTCTGGGCAGGAAGTGTTCATGCTGACTAGTTTAACATCACCATCCGGTTTGTGTTTTTCTCTGTGCTGGTTATCCTGTCACTATTCTGGATAACAATGAGGAGTCATCATGTTTATAGATCCTGTTTATGTTTCATCATGTTTACATTCAAATATAGATTTACTTCATATGATAATATAGTTTTATTTAATAATAGATTTTATAGAGTCTAATATAATTGGATATTTCTAATATTTACTGTAGATAATTTGAAATGCACTTTTGTTCGTTCTTTGTTGAGCTTCTTTGCTTTATATTTGTATGCATACTTTTTTAATTTTCCAAACTGTCTATATATTTCATGTATTCATTAGTAGATAGATATATGTTAAAGTGTAATTTAAATAGATATTGGTGATGAATTAAATGGAAGTGTAAAAGTCTTTTGTGGGCTCGATTGGCATGTGTACAGCAAGAGCGCCAGCTGGTGGAAAACATTTGCACTGCATTTTGTTATTTTTATTTGTATTTTTTTTTAGTAACTCTTAAATGCATTAAGATTCATTAAGATTTTATTTGTTAGGTTCAAAATTGTATTCTGCACTGCATGATCTAAATATCTGAACTGAGCAAAACAACTTAAACCCAAAAAGATGACTAAAACTAAATTTAAATAAGTAATATCAAAATTATTATATTATATTATATTATATTATATTATATTATATAATTAATATATTTCAAATAATTTATTAATGTAATAATAATGTAATGTAATATTATTATTGTTAAATATAACTAAATCAATTATTTTATTTCAAATAATAAATTACTACATTTTATATACATTATTTGATCATTTGAATACATATTATAATTAAATATTAATAAAATGTAAATATTATTAATTATTAACTAATAGGTATGCGGTTTATTATCGAATTATTAGTATAATTCAAATAATTTATTAAATAATGTAATATTATTGTTAAATATAACAAAATAAATTATTTTTTTTAAAATAATAAATTAATACATGTTTTGTACATTGTATAAAAATTATAGGAAAACTAAAATGAAATGTTATTTAGTATTATAGTTAATGTTATTAAATAACATTACCTATAATAAATCATTTAACTTTAATATCAGATATTTTTAAATATTTTATTTTTAAATAAACAAATAAATATTATTTATTTATACTTGTGTTATTCTCATTTTAAGAATTGGATAAATAATTGTGAATGCATAAAATTAACAGTATGCTGTAATTATGAATAATATATTTGAAACATATGAATTTTATGTTATATATATATATATATATATATATATATATAAATTATTTAATAAATTGGTTAATATATTGTTCAATATAACAAAATAAATTATTTTATTTAAAATAATAAATTATACATTTTATATACATTTATAAAAAATAAATGATAAGAAACCTGAAATCTAATGTTATTAAATATTAGTTAATAATATGTAAATATTATAAATGATGAACTATACTGTTATATTATTAAATATTGCATTGATTTATGTATAAATGAATAAAGATGATTAATTTCTCCATATGCTATTCTCATTTTGAAAACTGGATAAATAAATGTAAATACACAAAATGTACAGTACTCTGTGATTATGAATTATATATTTCAAATATCTAAATTATATATAAATCATATATTTCAAATAATTTATTAAATAATGTGATATTATCATTGTTAAATATAACTAAATTAATTTAATTTATTTAAAATAATTAATACATTTTATATTCATTATATAAAAATAATAAATTATAAGAAAACTCAGACTTAATGGTATTAAATATTATAATTAATGTTTTTGAATTTTAGTTAATATGTAAATATTATTAATTATTAACTATATCAGATATTATTAAATATTGCACTACTTGATAAATAAATAAATAAAGATTATTCATTTCTGCTTGTGTTATTCTCAGTTTAAGAGTAGTTGTTAATAAATTTAAATGCATAAAATGAACAGTATGCTGCAGTTGTGAATAAACATACATGAATTGTTTATTATTTATTTATTTATAAATCAATTCAATATTTAATAATATCTAACATTATAGTAAATAATTAATAATATTTGATATATTAATAATAAAATAATTTAGGTTTATAGTTTCAACCATTTTTTAAATTTTAAAATGTCACAGTTACATGAATAAAATGCTCTTCATTGCTGTTGTATTTTCAGATTAATTAGATTGTTTGAAAAGAAAATGATGCACTTTGGTGATCCTTCATCATGAATGAGGTAAAAGATCTCCAGCCCTGCAGGTCACATGCATTCACAGAGAAATGTGAAATAAAAAGCTCACGTGTGTCTCATGGGAACTGCTGCAGATTAAACACTCACTTCTCTCAAGTCAGTGATCTCCATGGTGTCAGCAGACGCTCATTACACACGTTTACTCATTACACCGACAGGATAGAGACTTCCCACAATTAACGCAGCGAGGACCTCTGAGAGCAATCCCAGGATGCATTGCACTTTTTAGTCCATGTCAGATCAGTTGCTCATGCAAAACATCTTTCTAGATTTCATTTCATGTTTAGGAGTTATGCCTTGTTGACCCAAGTCAAAAGAATTGACTTTCAAGTCTATTAAGTTAAAGTGTAATACTTAATGTCTGGAGTTTCTTAGAAGCAACAGTAATAGCAATACTAGATAAAAAAAGTTTGTCAATACATACTTTAAGTTGGCTTGAGAAAGCCGGACCGAAGTTTGAAAAAGTTAAAAAGTTAAAAAAATTCAAAAAGTTTAAAGAAAAAAAAAAACAGTTTTAAGTTCAATGGTTTTCAGTCTGAAATAGGTTGAAGTTTAAAATAGTTTTAAAAGGTTAAAGTTTGCATGTTTTGAAAGCAATTCCGTCTCAGATAGATAGATAGTCTCGGATAGTTACTAGCATGTTTTTAACATGATTAGCAAGTTGCTAGCATGTTTTAGCCTGATTAACAAGACGTTAGCATGTTGCTAGCATGTTTCTAGCATGATTAGCAAGTTGCTAGCATGTTTCTAGCAAGATTAACAAGTTTCTAGCATGTTGTTAGCATGATTTTAGTATGCTTAGCAGGTCCTAGCGTGTTTCTAGCATGATTCTAGTATGATTAGCATGTTAATAGCATGTTGCTAACATGATTAGCAAGTTACTAGTATGTTTCAAGCATGATTATTAGGTTGCTAGCATGTTTTTACCATGATTAGCAGGTTTGCTAGCGTGTTTCTACCATGATTAGCAAGTTTTTAGCATGATGCATGTTTCTAGCATGATTAACAAGTTGCTAACATGTTGTTAGCATGATTCTAGTATGATTAGCATGTTGCTAGCATGTTTCTAGCATGATTAGCAGGTCCTAACGTGTTTCTAACATGATTCTAGTATGATTAGTATGTTGGTAACATGTTACTAGCATGATTCTAACATGATTAACATGTTAATAGCATGTTGCTAGCATGATTAGCAAGTTACTAGCATGTTTCAAGCATGATTATTAGGTTGCTAGCATGTTTTTACCATGATTAGCAGGTTGCTACCATATTTCTAGCATGAATATAGTATGAATAGCAAGTCAAGTTGCTAGCATGTTTCTAGCATGATTAACAAGTTGCTAGCATGTTGCTAGCATGATTACCAGGTGCTAACATGTTTCTAGCATGATTTTAGTATGATTAGCAAGTTGCTAGCATGTTTCTAACATGCTTAGCAGGTCCTACCATGTTTCTAGCATGATTAGCAGGTTGCTAGCATGTTTCTAGCATGATTAACAAGTTTTTAGCATGTTGTTAGCATGATTCTAGCATGCTTAGCAGGTCCTACCATGTTTCTAGCATGATTCTAGTATGATTAGCATGTTAATAGCATGTTGCTAGCATGATTATTAGGTTGCTAGCATGTTTTTACCATGATTAGCAAGTTGCTAACATGTTTCTAGCATGATTAGCAAGTTGTTAACATGTATTTAACATAATTACCAAGCTGTTACCATGTTGCTAACATGATTCTAGCATGCTTAACATGTTAATAGCATGTTGCTAACATGATTAGCAAGTTACTAGCATGTTTCAAGCATGATTATTAGGTTGCTAGCATGTTTTTACCATGATTAGCAGGTTGCTACCATATTTCTAGCATGAATATAGTATGAATAGCAAGTCAAGTTTCTAGCATGTTTCTAGCATGATTAACAAGTTGCTAGCATGATTAGCAGGTGCTAACATATTTCTAGCATGATTTTAGTATGATTAGCAAGTTGCTAGCATGTTTCTAGCATGCTTAGCAGGTCCTACCATGTTTCTAGCATGATTCTAGTATGATTAGCATGTTGTTAATATGTTACTAGCATGATTCTAGCATGATTAACATGTTAATAGCATGTTGCTAGCATGTTTTTACCATGATTAGCAGGTTGCCAGCATGTTTCTAGCATGATTAGTGGTTTCTAGCATGTTGTTAGCATGATTCTAGTGTGGTTAACATGTTGCTAGCATGTTTCTAGCATGCTTAGCAGGTCCTACCATGTTTCTATCATGATTCTAGTATGATTAGCATGTTGTTAATATGTTACTAGCATGATTCTAGCATGATTAACATGTTAATAGCATGTTGCTAGCATGATTATTAGGTTGCTAGCATGTTTTTACCATGATTAGCAGGTTGCTAGCATGATTCTAGCATGATTAGCAAGTTGTTAGCATTTTGCTAGCATGTTTCTAGCATGAATAGCAAGTTACTAGCATGATTCTAGTTGCTAGGCTTGGCTAGATAGATACATAGATTAGAAATATTAGAATGGAAGTTTGAATTGATTAGAAATAGTACATAGAAGGGAACTCTTGATTTAGTCTCAAGGGAGTTTAAGTTTGAATTTTGACTTATTTAAACATTTCGTCAAAGTAAGTCCATGGGATTTTTATGATTTCTAATCTTTAATTTTATGAAAACTATAAGTCGGATCAGTTAGAAAAGATACAGCAACCCGAGTCAGATCAGTCTGAAGATCTGGGCTGAGTTTGGTGGTTCTAGCTTGAAAGCTCAAGGAGAAGCAGCGCTCAGAAATTTGGCTAAGAAGAAGAATAATAAAAAGCTTTATCAAGCCAACCTACTAATCAACCACCATTAACTAGCTCAATAAAAAGTCATTGTGAGGACATCGGTCTCTCATGGAAAATCTCAGCAAGGCCTGAAAATGTTTTAGAGACTCATTGTACAGTATTACAAGCTCTCCAGATAATTCTCCATCCCCTCACAAGTGGTTACCAGCTCTATTTATGCCTGGTAAGTACCCGAGAGAGAGCGTGCGAGGGTCTCTGCGGTATATCGCTCTGTCAATATGCCCCACTTGCAGGTACACACGACTGGGATGAAGTCGCTGACAAACACGAGGAAGAGATGACGACTTTGTCATCATTTATTGTCGCCTTTTTCCTTCTAGGATTCTCTTGTTCTTCACGGAGCGAGAGTTGTGTCGGTGAGTGTTGTGCGACAGGCCTCATTTAGAGACAGGTAGTCAATATTTCAGCGCGTGTGTGAGTGTGTGTTTGCGTCCTCAGCAGGTAACGTCAGTTTGTCGGTGTCTGTCAGCAATAACTCCACTCTGCTGGTTGACTGGAACAGCGGGAGCAAACAGACGACCCAATGCGCTCTGCTCATCTCAACCGAAGGAAGACAGGAGATCCAGATACACCTTTTACCAAGGTTAAATCTTATATCTTTGACAGAGGCTGGGAAAAATGTTTCAAGATCTTCAGTAAGTGATGGAGTATCTCGGCTGTTTTTGTTCCCGTTTCAGGTCTGGATCGCTCCTACTGGAAAACATGACATTGAATGGCAAACACTCCTTCTTATGCACTTGTTTTGAACAATCTCAGGGACTCTTGTGCTCCAAGAACATAACCTTTGTTATAGGTATTTTTTTTTGTTTGATAAGCAATGTACAGTTATAGCTGTGCAATCACATACATACATTAAAGAAATTGGGCTAACAGTTGAATGAGCAATGAACAGTATTCATCACACGATTTAAAAATCTTAGTTTACAGTGCATTAACTAATGTTAACAAACACAACTTGTGATTTTAATAATGCATATGTAAATACTGAAACTTAACATTAACTAAGATTAATAAATGCTGTAGAAGTATTGTTCATTCTTAGTTCATGTTTAACTAATGTTAACTAATGAACCTTACCGTAGTTAGTGTTACCGAAATTGGCAAGTTTTTACATTTGAATTGGCAAAATGATACATTTTTATTTACTTTAATAACAAGTATTTCAGAAATTATTCAGCTGGTTATAATTGGATTAAATATCTTAATACTTTATAAAATTATTTTTAAAAAATATATCTTTTTTCTAAATTAAAAATTATACAGTTTGTTTATTTAATATAACAATATATAACAACTGAATCTAATTATATGCAAGTATATGCACAAATATATTTGACATAAACACATAAATATAATTTCAAATTTATTTCTACATTTAGTCAATAACTAGGATTAAATGACTAAATGTAAGATTAATTAAGATGTATAATTTTGATGACAGGTATTTGTGAGATGATTTAATGGATTATAATTGGATTAAATATCTAAAAGCATTATAAGTACTTTTACAATACTTTATAAAATTATTTAAAAAATGAATTTAATATTTTTCTAAACAAAAAAAATATACATTTTTTTAATTTAATGTAACATAATATATAATAATAATATAATTATATGCAAGTATATGCACAAATATATTTGACAAACACAAATATAATTTTTAATTTATTTCTACATTTAGTCAATAACTAGGATTAAATGAATATATGTAAGATTAATTAAGATGTATAATTTTGATACTTTATCAAATTATTTTAAAAAATGAATTTTCATTTTTTTCTAAATTAAAAAAATATACAATTTATTTAATATAACATAATATATAGTAGCTGAATATAATTATATGCAAGCATATGCACAAATATATTTTTTAAATGTATGTATATATTATATTTATAAATAAATATAGATTTATTTATATATTCAGTCAATAACTAGGATTAAATGACTATATGTAAGGTGAATTAATATGTATAATTTTGGTAACAGGTATATATGAGATGATTTAATGGATTATAATCGGATTAAATATCTAAAAGCATTCCAAGTATTTTTATAATGCTTTATAAAATTCTAAAATATAATGAATTTTATTTTTGTATTTATTTTTCTAAAGTATAATAATATAATTTATTTATAAAACAACTTAATATGTAATAATTAAATATATAATTAGGTACAAGAATATATACAAAAAAATGGCATAAATATAATTATTTATATATTTATATATTTTGTTGACAACTTTGATTAGATGACTATAATGTAATTTTATATTCATAACTTTGGTAACAGGTATTTATGAAAAGATTTAATGGGTTAAACACTGCCATTCACATTTTAGGAGCGGTATGATTTTTAATGTTTTTTATGTCTCTTTTGCTCATCAAAGTTCCATTTATTTAATCAAATATACAAAAAAAGTAATATGTGAAATATTATTGCAATTTAAAATAACAGTTTTCTATTTTAAAATATAATTTATTTCTGTAATGCAAAGCTGAGTTTTCACGATGCTTCAGAAATCATAATATGCTGATTTATTATCAATGTTGGAAACCCTTGTGGTGCTTAATATTTTTTATACCTGTGATACTTTTTTCAGGATTTTGTGATGAAGAAAAAGTTTAAAAGAACAGTGTTTGTTTAAAATAGAAATATTTTCTAACAATAAATGTCTTTACTATCATTTTTGATCAATTTAACACGTCCTTTCTTTCAAAGAAAGAAAGAAAAAAATTTACTCACCCCAAACTTTGAACGGTAGTGTACATCGTTACAAAAGATTTCTATTTTAACTAAATGATGTTCTTTTTAACATTTGATCTATCAAAGAATCCTGAAAAAAATATTACAGGTTCAAAAATAAATAAATAAAAATAAAATAAAATATATTAAGCAGCACAACTGTTTCCAACATTGATAATAAATATTAGAATAATTTCTGAAGGATCAAGTGATACTGAAGACTGGAGAAATGATGCTAAAAATGCAGCGTTGCATCACAGAAATAAATTCTATTTTAAAGTATATTAAAACAGAAAACCACTATTTTAAATTGCAATAATATTTCACAATATTACAGGTTTTCTGTATTTTTAAATAAATAAATGCAGCCTTGATAAGCAAAAAAATACTTATTCAAAAACATTCAGAAATATAATGCTATAGACAGTGGTGTTTTGTAAATCATTTTATCTGATACACTAATCAGTAATTTTTATATCACAATCACGTTTTTTCTCTTTTCTTAGGCGCTGTTTCCACACCACCTCTGGTCCTGATGTCAAATACTCAGAGCTCTGCCAGTTACATCAGCATGTAAGTCTCTTTCCAAGGTTCAGTTCAGGTTTTTGTATAATCATACCTGCTGTCATTACAGAAAAAAGACTTGAGTACTGTCTTGTGTCAGAAGTTTCCTAGAAAACCACTAGAGGGCATCAGGACACAAGATACAGAAACACATGACATTAGACGTGATGCTTTTGTCTTTGACGCAACACTATTTTTTATTTTTTTTTTTATTTCTTTTAATCGTTATGATGTATTTATCAGTGAGTCACTAAGGTTTGTACTGCATACTTTTTTTTTTTTTTTTTTTTTTTTTAGAAACAGTATATAAAATACAATCCAATGCAATGACCAAAAAAGAAAATATTATATTATTACATTTTCTAATCAGACCAATTAAATAAGTGTATTGCATTGTGGGATACAGTATTCTACACAGTGTGCATACTGTGTACAGTATGCAAATAATCTGTATGCACTAAATACCCACATGACCTTCTGCATTTGCCTAAATGTGCAATACACAACAGAGCACACTGTGGCAAATGAGGTGAGGTCATGTGACAATTTGTTCCTGTTTCATATACTATTATGACAATACTAGGCATATACAATACTATATAAAATCAAAGAATTAATCAGACAGCATATAATGTGTATAATATAATTTTAGATATTTTTTTTACTAGTGGGTGCAGGACACTATAGTTCATTTATGTAAGTGAGAATAGCAAAATAAATAAATTGTGACATATTATGATGGTATATTTGATAAAAATTTGAGACCAAAAATATTTCAGACACTTCGACCTGATCATATTTTGCTTTGATTAATTGCTAATGCGACCTTTTTATACCACAGACTGAACAAAATTAAGCATTGCTTGCTAATTGGTCAACAAAGTACTGAGAGTTGTGTAAATATTGTCATACTAACAGTTATCAGATTTTTTGGTTGATCGTAATCCATTGCATACCTTTCTATCAAAGTTACCTGACATTATCAAGATGCATTTGTTCTGACACAGTTCTTGTCATATCTTTATTTTCTATAGCAAATAAACTGTGATAATGTGAGAAATGTTGAAGGCATCTGAATAAATTTTGGTTTGACAGTACTATACTATAAAGCTGATATTCCATTCCAAAATGAACCTGTTCACTGAGATGACTCATCTGAACCGATTCATTTAAATGAATCGGAACATTTGCTCGTTTTATTCATTTCGAACACATTTTGAACACATTTTCTGATGACATTTATTTTTAAACACAGTGTTAACAAAGTACCATTTTCCCCCTGAGCCTCTCTTATCATCCGTAAGGAAATCGTCAGTATTTTTCCTGAAGTAGATTTACTGGCATTCAGAGTTTATCCTCTTTAAAGATAGAGAGGAAATAATTAAACTGAATGCGTCACAGATTCCCCCTGCTAGAAATCTCTGTTTCTCTGTTTCACACCTGGGAAAGTGTCATCCTCTGCGTCACAGTATTTGTAATCTCTCCTATTTATTTAAAGAATGTAGTTTTGCATCAAAGCATGCTTAGATAGAAGTCGTTCAGCGGGCTGTAAACAAAATATGGCTCAGTCATAGGCCTTCTCTAAATATTTAGAGAAGAGTTACGGGTTATTCCTGTTCATCTAAACAGGAAAGAGTCACTTGACAAACCCAGCTGGGTCTTTTCATATATATTTCACGATTAATCGACAGATATCTCCCTAAAGCGTTTTTTTATCTGCCTTCCTGGAAAGCAGCGTCGAAAGTTATACTCTAATCACAAGGCCATATAATTGCAGTCAGATAGCGTGGCATCTGTGTTTGCTGTTGTTTATTCAAATACTGATGAGGTTTAAAACTCACAAGCACCCAAAAATAACCTCGTGACCCGTGATGTCGGTCCATCTCAAAGCGGTCCTTTTGTGGACAACACCTGCCGCTGTCTCATGGTTTACACACAAGCCTCGTTCGCCCACAGCCGTCTGTTTACCCTCGCAGAGAGAAATCAGAGATCAGGGCGATGCTTCGCGGAGGTCGCCTTCGTTTATGAAGCTCGCTTGTCATGTTCGGCTTTGTTTTGAGGCAGAAATGAAAGATATAAAGTCAAACAAGAAGAGTTTACAGATAGCAAGCCGTTGCCCTCAGTGACACTGAACGTGGCCTAATTGTTGAAGGAGCAGTTTACCTAAAAATCTAAATCAAAATGTCATTATTTAGATTAATACTGTGATTGTTTTGTGTGTTTGCAGGAAATGGTTGAGCAGCGGCATGTTTGGAACGACTTTAGCGACATTCGTCATTATTGTGATTTACATTATATACAGAAGATGGACGGGGAACGGCGTCTTCCAACTGCGTCTGAGATAAAGACTCGCCTGGGAATTTAAAGGAACAGTTCACCCAAAAATTAAAATTTGCTGAAGATGAACTCACCCACAGGCAACACACGATTTGATGAGTTTGTTTGTTCATGGAACAGAATTGGAGAAATTCAGCCTTACATCACTTGCTCACCAACTGATCCTGTGGAGTGAATGGGTGCCGTCAGAATGAGAGTCCAAACAGCTGATGAAAACATCACAATAATCCACAAGTAATCCACACCACTCCAGTCCATCAATTCCTCATCTTGTAAAGCCAAAAGCTGTGTGTTTATAAGAAACAAATCTATCATTAAAGGAGAAGTCCACTTCCAAAACAACAATTTACAGATAATTTACTCACCCCCTTGTCATGCAAGATGTTCATGTCTTTCTATCTTCAGTTGTAAAGAACTTATGGTTTTTGAGGAAAACATTTCAGGATTTTTCTTCATATAATGGACTTCAATTTTGCCCCCGATTTTGAACTTCCAAAATGTAGTTTAAAAGCAGCTTCAAAGGGCTCTAAATGATCCCAGCCAAGGAAGAAGGGTCTTATCTAGCGAAACGATCTGCCAATTTTTTCGAAAAATAAAAGTTTGTATACTTTTTAAGCACAAAAGCTTGTGTAGCACAGGTTAATGCATGCGCGTTCGCGACTTACCATTGAATCATGTTGAAAGGTCACGCGGAACGTAGGCGGAACTACAGACCCAGTGTTTACAAAGCGAACGCGCAAAGACTAAGAAAGTGCAAGTAAGTCAAACGCTGTTTACAAACAAAAAGGTACAATGTGTCGGACGATTCTTAAGTCGTAGGAGAATCAATACCTTTTTTAGCCGGAGTACACAGACGATGAACTTAAACGTGACTCGTAGTAGTGATGGGAAGTTCGGATCATTTTACCGACTCTGACTTTTGAGTCTCGTGCAGCAAAATGAACGAATCTTTTTTCAAGTCATTTAGTTAATTTTTGCAAAATCAGCGTCACGTGACAGCCCCATAAGATGAACGAACGACTCGAAAAACCCGAAGACTCGAAACAGGTGAACTAATTCCAGTACAGAACCTAACAGACGACTCGTTCTTCGCGAGTCACATTAAAGATTCATTCAAAATGAACGAATCGTTTAAGAACGACCCTTGGATGCGCATCCCAGAGCCTGTTCTACATGAGCTTTTGCGCTTAAAAAGTATACAAATTTTTATTTTTCGGAAAAAATGACCGATCGTTTCGCTAGATAAGATCCTTATTCCTCGACTGGGATCATTTAGAGCCTTTGAAGCTGCATTTAAACTACATTTTGGAAGTTCAAAATTGGGGGCACAATTGAAGTCCATTATATGAAGAAAAATCCTGAAATGCTTTCCTCAAAAACCATAATTTCTTTACGACTGAAAACAGAAAGACATGAACATCTTGGATGACAAGGGGGTGAGTAAATTATTTGTAAATTGTTGTTTTGGAAGTGGACTTCTCCTTTAAGATGTTTTTAACTTCAAACTGTTGCTTCCAGCTTAAAAAATAATAACATAACACTTCCTCCAGTGAAAAAGCTTAGTCCTTGCTGTCCTCTCACATCAAAATCCAAAAACATTTTTGTTTAGAACTGTTTTTCGGACTGTTTTCACTCATAAACACTGTTTGATCTGTGTATATTTCTCCCCTGATTTAGACCAGATGACTATTTAATAAACATGAAGAAGTCTTGATGATAGATTTGTTTCATAGAAACACACAGGTTTTCACTTCACAAGATGTTAATTGATGGATTGGAGTGGTGTGGATTATTGTGATGTTTTTATCAGCTGTTTGGCCTCTCATTCTGACGGCACCCATTCACTGCAATGGATCCGTTGGTGAGCAAGTAATGTAATGCTAAATTTCTCAGCTTATTTTCATTTTTGGGTGAACTATTCCTTTAGGAGTTTACAGAAGAGACATTTTTACTGCCACTGTCATTCCTCTCAAGTATACTGAATTTGTATTAACTAAACCGCAGTGGATCTTGGACATGGACAGAAATACAGTTGTGCATTTATCCAGTAAAAAGTCTTGACAAAACATTTCCACTTGACAAAAAACTATGCAAGACATGTGAGTTGTGAAAATATGACTGTAACTTGATATACAGTACTGAACGGACATGTATTTTTATTTGCATCAAAAAAACATTGGTGTAATTTTGCAATAAGGTTCCATTAAATAATGCTAGTTAATGCACTAACACGAGCATTAAGCATATATATTAATCTTTGTTAATAAAAATGCAACTGCTTGTTCATGTTAGCTCATGTCTAATAAATAATATAAGATATAGCTTTTGATTATAATAATGTATTAGTATAAGGTGAAAAGACTGTAACTAAGATTAATAAATATTTTAGAAGTATTTTCATTGTTAGGTCATGTTAAATAATGTAGTTATAAAATATTAATAAATGAAACCTTATAGTGTTACTAAAATATTTGGACACAGCTTTTAATTACAGAAAAAAAAAATTTGATTGTGATTTTTGGGATCCATGCATGTTTTTTTTGTCTTGTAGCTTTCTTATTTTGTCTTTCTTCTCATTTCCATTTAAACTTTTATACCATTCCTAAGAAATACAATAAACATTTTGCCATCATTATGCGAAAGGAGGTTATTGCACTTGGAAGCGTATCAGTAAACATTAATGCATCATTTAGAGAGATATGAAACATATTTTTGGGCATCTTTTGTCTCATATGAAAACACTACAGCTAAATTTGAAACTAAACTTAGAGCCTGATTCTCCGAAACTCTGCTTCCTAAACGAATATATCTCATAAACAAATCAAGGGACCAAAAAAAAAACAAAACATCAAAGTCACGTGCATGCACTAAGTCACTAGCCCAGAACTGAACATTATCTAGCATAGAAACTAGGTTGTTTACTGTCATAGATTCAGAAAGCACATTACAGTAATTGTTTATTTTAAAAAAGAACCGTTTTTGCAGCCGCACACATCTCTCACCTGGCAGATGAAAGGCTGCTAATGAAGGCCAAAATGCTCTCAGCTCAAAGAAGAGCTCTTAAAGCAAGTGCTCAGACAGGATGTGCTCAAACACAATGCTGAAATTGCTGTCCAGGCCACCATTACTAACAGAGATGAAATGACTAGCTGTTACTAAGTTCTAAGTTAGAGACAACAGAAAGACTACAGCAGACTTTGGCAGTGTATGTAAAGGTGTATGTTCAATCAGCCAGTCATTATAGCAAAATGACAGACAGAAGAGTCCTGTGTCACTGCCATGGATATATATATACAGTGGGTACGGAAAGTATTCAGACCCCCTTAAATTTTTCACTCTTTGTTATATTGCAGCCATTTGCTAAAATCATTTAAGTTCATTTTTTTTTCCTCATTAATGTACACACAGCACCCCATATTGACAGAAAAACACAGAACTGTTGACATTTTTGCAGATTTATTAAAAAAGAAAAACTGAAATATCACATGGTCCTAAGTATTTAGACCCTTTGCTGTGACACTCATATATTTAACTCAGGTGCTGTCCATTTCTTCTGATCATCCTTGAGATGGTTCTACACCTTCATTTGAGTCCAGCTGTGTTTGATTATACTGATTGGACTTGATTAGAAAAGCCACACACCTGTCTATATAAGACCTTACAGCTCACAGTGCGTGTCAGAGCAAATGAGAATCATGAGGTCAAAGGAACTGCCTGAAGAGCTCAGAGACAGAATTGTGGCAAGGCACAGATCTGGCCAAGGTTACAGAAAAATTTCTGCTGCACTTAAGGTTCCTAAGAGCACAGTGGCCTCCATAATCCTTAAATGGATGACGTTTGGGACGACCAAAACCTTTCCTAGAGCTGGCCGTCCGGCCAAACTGAGCTATCGGGGGAGAAGAGCCTCGGTGAGAGAGGTAAAGAAGAACCCAAATATCACTGTGGCTGAGCTCCAGAGATGCAGTCGAGAGATGGGAGAAAGTTGTAGAAAGTCAACCATCACTGCAGCCCTCCACCAGTCGGGGCTTTATGGCAGAGTGGCCCGACGGAAGCCTCTCCTCAGTGCAAGACACATGAAAGCCCGCATGGAGTTTGCTAAAAAACACCTGAAGGACTCCAAGATGGTGAGAAATAAGATTCTCTGGTCTGATGAGACCAAGATAGAACTTTTTGGCCTTAATTCTAAGCGGTATGTGTGGAGAAAACCAGGCACTGCTCATCACCTGTCCAATACAGTCCCAACAGTGAAGCATGGTGGTGGCAGCATCATGCTGTGGGGGTGTTTTTCAGCTGCAGGGACAGGACGACTGGTTGCAATCGAGGGAAAGATGAATGCGGCCAAGTACAGGGATATCCTGGACGAAAACCTTCTCCAGAGTGCTCAGGACCTCAGACTGGGCCGAAGGTTTACCTTCCAACAAGACAATGACCCTAAGCACACAGCTAAAATAACGAAGGAGTGGCTTCACAACAACTCCGTGACTGTTCTTGAATGGCCCAGCCAGAGCCCTGACTTAAACCCAATTGAGCATCTCTGGAGAGACCTAAAAATGGCTGTCCACCAATGTTTACCATCCAACCTGACAGAACTGGAGAGGATCCGCAAGGAGGAATGGCAGAGGATCCCCAAATCCAGGTGTGAAAAACTTGTTGCATCTTTCCCAAAAAGACTCATGGCTGTATTAGATCAAAAGGGTGCTTCTACTAAATACTGAGCAAAGGGTCTGAATACTTAGGACCATGTGATATTTCAGTTTTTCTTTTTTAATAAATCTGCAAAAATGTCAACAATTCTGTGTTTTTCTGTCAATATGGGGTGCTGTGTGTACATTAATGAGGAAAAAAAAAATGAACTTAAATGATTTTAGCAAATGGCTGCACTTAACAAAGAGTGAAAGATTTAAGGGGGTCTGAATACTTTCCGTACCCACTGTATATATTTATATATATATATATATATAGTGTATATGTGTGTGTGTGTGTATATATATCTCAGTCTCAATTCATAAAAATAACCCAATAAACTATACAATATGTTTAATATTGGGCTTAGTAAACAACCCGAAGATGAAATGATTCGCAATGTGCGCTCCGAAATTACGTGTCTGAATCAAAAGAATCGCGAATCGCGTTCCAAAGTTCCGATCTAAATAAATGATTCGTGAACCGCGCTCCGAAGTTCCGGCCTGAATCAAATGATTCGCGAACCGCGCTCCCAAATTTTAATCTGAATCAAAAGATTCGCGATACGCACTCTAAAGTCCTAATCTGAATAATGATTCGCGAACCATTATTTAGATCGAAACTTCGGAGTGCGTCCACATCTGAAATGATTCGCGATATCGGTCGAAAGATTCACGAACCCGCTTACCTCCGATCTGAATCAAATGATTCGCGATACGCGCTGCAAAGTTCCGATCTGAACAATGAGCGCGTCTGGAGCTGAAATGATTCACGAATTCTAGGCTATACGATGTCACCCTGTTCTTTGCAATGAAAGTAGACCTTTCTTTATCTTTTTTCACTTTTTATTTCATCATCTATTATTTTCATTACTGTAAATGTATAGTAATGATTTCTAATATATCTGGTGTGTCTGTTCTTAATCTCCATTTAAATGTTTATTAATTTGTTTATAAACCTATTTTTTAATCGATTTTACCCTGTTCTTGTCATGAAAATAGACCATTTTAAATAAAGATCTTAAAAAAAAATCAAATTATTTGTTCTATTTGATTTTAAAGCCACTTTGCCAGTCTAACTTTTAAACTTTTAAACAATGTAAATTTTAAACATGATTTAAACGTTCTTACCTTTTTAGGCAGGTGAGATATTTAGAAATTTATAAGCAAGACTGCTCTGATATCACATAATTTGCTGTGGGTCTGTATGAATGTTTTTTTATTTTCTCATTTCCTCGTCTCTGACCTTTAAAGCTGCTGGAAGCGATTATTTTTGGAATACCAGTCATAACGTCCTTAAGACCTGTTATTTATCACTAAAATACGTGTTTTTAGACATTCAAACCTGTCTGTGGGACAGCGAATCAGAACCGCTCTCTGTCTGTCAATCATTTGTCGCACGACATCCCGTTGGCTGAGACGTCTTTGGAGGGCGGGGTTTTGGAAGGAGCGAGGTATCATGAACCTGCTGTGTCTCGTGTCACCGCTAGATGGCAAGATGGACGTTTCTGCTGCGGCCAACCCTGACAAGAAACGTGAGTTACCGGTTCATGAATTACAAACGCTGCCAATCTCTCATTATAATGTGCTGCTGTACATCTGATGAAGCATGAAAATTCATTTACAGCACGAATGAGTGTTAACTGAAGCCATACAGTGTGTAAATTCACATGAAAACGCCATAGCTGGAGTTATTTGTTTACTCTGGATGTGTTCGGTGTTCCAAGCAGTATGAGTTGTTTAACCCTCTGGGCCCCTTCACCCATTTTTGACCGAAAAATATTTTAAAATTTTAAAAATCGTAGCTTCATCGGAATGATATTACACTTTGTGACTTTTGTTGCATTAGCTATGTGAACACGCAAAAAAATCATGGACATGATTCGGATATGTTAAAGGGTCACAAAAAAAAAAGTCAAAAAAAAGTCACACTTGGCTCCTTCCCGGTCATAGGAAATGAATGGGAAATGCAAATAAGTTTTTATTTTTTAATGACACCAAATGGCACAATTATCACTTCAAAAAATGGATTTTAAAAGCGTTCACTCTGTTTTAATGTTGCATTTATTGAAAAATACTAATAAAAATATTTTATAAATAAATATACATTAATTCTAATGGGGAAAAATAGCTCATTAAAATTGTATAAATATTGCAAATTGTCATAAAATCTCCTAAAAATTCTAAATAATAATCAAAAAATATTATTGAACAAAAATATTTTACAATGGTTTTCCTGAAAAAACAAAAAGTTACATTTCAAGGCTTCGGGCACGTTTGACCGCGAAGGAGCCAAGTGTGACTCCTAAACAAAGAGGCCCAGAGGGTTAATTGGATAAAACGTGCCAAAAAATAATTAGAAAAGAAAGATAGTGGAGACAAATTTTGATTTTGGTTTAACAAAGCTTTCACAGAGAGTTTAATACGATAAATCCTTAAGGTCTGAAGATTGCTGGCCTTGTACTTGAGGCCTTGTACTTGAGGCCTTGAATGCTGATAAATATAGATTCATTTATTGATTAATTGCAGTTTAATGCATCCTAGAGGGCTTGTGAAAGCTTGCTTTTGAACTGTTTCATATTTTAAGTTTGAAATCTTTAATATTGTTGCGTGATTATTTATTTTTGTCTCAAGTTAGAGGTTTTAAAGATATTTTGTATTTTGAAGCTGATATCCAGCTTCTGGTTGATAAGTATTTGTATTTGCATTCACATATTGTATTTGATAGGGATGCACGATATTATCGGACTGATATCGGAATCGGCCGATAATGACTTCAAATGTAAATATCGGCATCGGCCCGATATGAAACATTATGCCGATATGTTTTGCCGATAAGATGAATATGTTAACTCACATGTGCTAAGGGTGTGCTAGGGATTAGATCATGTCAGCAGTGTGGCTCATTCTTGAAGCAAAGTTTTGACTGAATGAGGAGTAGATTCACTGTTTTGGATCGCTGCATTTAAACTGAGAATACACATACAGAATGATGCATAGCAATAGCACGTGCAGTGGCAGCAGCGGCTATAGGAGAAAACGCGCCGTTGTTCCATTTGGGATAATTTACTGTTGCCTGTTTCATATCCAGTCACTAGATCGCTAAATGCACATTTTAAATGGTTTTATGGTGCTCTTTGTTGTATTTTGAAACCCAATGGCTGTGTTTGCACATGACATGATCTGCATTTAAAATAAAAAGTAATTACGGCGCGCGGTCAGTGAATTCTCTTTCTTCGGCGGCGCAACGGCAAAACACACTGTTGCTCATATGAAACATTTTTCGTGAATATGACACAAGTGAGGTACAAAGCATTCTTTATAAGTTAAACAATTGGTTAGCAGGCAAATGTTAGTAGCGACCATACTTTTGGATTCATGCCGTTCGAGCCAATACATTTAAAGCCATAAGCGGCTGTGTGTCCTGTTTTCCCGGTTGGTCACGAATTGCCACAAACTTAATAATATTTATAGTTTCTTTTCACAAATCATCACCGTCTCACCCTTTAATTTCGCAGGTTTGTTTTCTTGGCATTTACTTTTAATCCATGTTGTCGGATCATTTATGCGGGTAAACTGCGTGTGGGAAATAAAAGATTTCGTGGCAATAAATTAAGAATTCGTTAATACGACTTTTTAATTCGTTCCCTTATTTTACAAATTAATAAATTAATAAAACGTAGGAACGAATTAACAAGTTGTAGGAAATAATTATGTTCGTGTCCTGCAGCCCTGTCAGAGCGAAGTGCACCATATAAAATAATTAGAAATTATAATTAAACATGACTTAGTGACTACATTTCTATTACTTTCTTTCCATGTTGAATGCCTTTGTATTGCAGGGCTCTAGACTGATCAAAACTGTCACATGTTTTTTTTTTTTTTTAAATGTGCAAGTTAAAATTTGACGTGGTCGCACTGCTCCATACAGCGCGGGTTACAGAGTTACAAAGCCGTGGCATATTCAGGATTTCACTGATCACGCGAAGAGTAGTTTTCGTTGTGAGCGCTTCGGGTGTAGAGCCTGGTTTGTATTTGTAGTGTCAGCACGAGCCAGGCGGTGACGGCAAAAAGGACGCGACTATTCTGGAAAGATTGCGGACTGAGGATTTGGTTTTCGAGTAGGGTAAAAGACCGCTTGTTAAACCAGAGAAGGTAAACATGTTGGTATTCTTGTGCAAAAAAAAGTGTACTGTTTTGCCAGTTGGTCACGAATTGCGACATAACTTAATATTTTTATTTTCCCAAATCCTCACCGTCTCACCCTTTAATTTCTTAGGTTTATTTTCTTGTCATTCACTTTTAATCCATGTTTTCGTATCTCTTACTGTGATAAATTGAGGGTGGGAAATAAAATATTTTGTGGGAATAAATTAACAATTCGTTAATACTACATATTAATTCGTTCCCTCATTTTACAAATTAATAAATTAATAAATCATAGGAACGAATTAAGAAATTGTAGCAATGAATTATGTCCTGTTCATGTCCCGCAAAGCACCCTCACAGTCACCCAGTTTAGTTCTACTTTTCTGTTTTCGTTTTGAAATGTTGTATTCAGATTGCAAAATCGAAAGTGAAAGCATCCGAAGTTCGGCTTATAACATAGCAAAAGTAAACTTAATTTACAAAATTCAGATCATAAATAATGCTAGTCTACTGAGGAAAAAGAAGGGATTGAATGTAAACCACTCATTACTATTTATTTAATCCTAACAAATAAGTTATTGTTAAAAACTAACTTTCCAAATAAAATGATATATATCGGTATCGGTATCGGCCAAAATGAGATGAAAAAATATCGGCATATCGGATATCAGCAAAAATCCAATATCGTGCATCTCTAGTATTTGAGATTTGTGTACTGATCTGATGTGAAGATATCTGTCACTGGTTTGTGCGAATGTATCCGGTTGAACTGTTACTGCAGTTATTCTGAGCTGTAGATTGTCTGATGAAGGATGAGCGATCGATACCCATCTGAAGTGATACCCATCCTATCTCACAGCTGCCAACAGCTGTGACAGCATCACTCAATAAGTCACAAAGTCAGCAGGACAGACATTATATCACACACAATCAGGCAGCGCCAACATCAGGAGACAAGTAGAGCAGTGAACTGGGGCTCATGATGTCGTTTGTGTCAGATGTTTCTCCTAAACGTCTTGGGGAGAAATGCAAATGTGACTAAATGATGCAACAGAGTAAACATACAGTAAGAGCGTCAAGCTGGAACATGAATGTGAGATTACTGAAACATCTGCTAAGCATGAGACCGTCAACAATAAACATTACCACTGAAATGTAATGTAATTCAGAGTGAACCTGCATAGGTGTGATTTGATACGACTAGGAATGTGTATTAAATGAGTAGGTTGCTTAATGAAAATTTGATTCAAATGTATTCACCCTGTAGGCCATTCTAGAATAAATGTGAACATGCATTAATTTATCTCACAAAAAAAAAAAAAAAAAAAAAAAAAAAAAAAAATCAGTATTGCTCAAAATGAATACAGAACAGTGAAATGCAACTCGGAATATGATGCAAACCTGCAAGAATTAAAGGGGTCATCAGATGCTAAGTTCACTTTTACATGCTGTTTGAACATTAATGTGTGTTGGCAGTGTATGTACAAATCTACCCTATAATGATAAAAATCCATGCAGTGGTTTTTAATTAATCTGTAAAAATAATATCCCCTTTTTTAAGTCGAGCCATTCTCAGTTGTCTGTCTGTTGTGACATCACATCGACAGAGGCCGGTCCCACGATAGTTGATTGACATGAGCGTCTTAACTCAGATCAGTTGTAACAGTCCAACCACCATGTGATTGAGGTGTTGTGATGCTGGATGTAATAATGAACATAGTGGTCGTCATTTACTCCCAATATCTGAGCTGCTGAAGATGCAGTGGATTACGTTTGTTTGTGAAGGGAATGCGCCTCCCGATCTACATATATCCGTCTATGTTCGCGCAAATCATTTGTGATCCAGCTTTACTTACAGCAGAAGTGAGTATAAGGGGTTTTTTATGAATCTTTGCCATCACCTTTCCTAATAATGTGCTTGTTAGCAAGTTTAGCGGCTATATATGGGCATCCGATGACCCCTTTAAATGTTAAATAACACAGTTATCCTTTATGTATTTAATCTCATTTTATTAACCAATGTCTTTGCTGCTGAGCTTCGACTGTCAAATTCAATCATACTAATAAGCAAAAATTACTTTAGATAAACTAAAATTTGTGCTTTGTTTTTTTATTGCTGAAGAGTGTTGAACTTTCTTCTTCTGTGTTTTACTGTTCAGACATGAATGTACTTTTCCTTTAGCCTTTATTTCACTTTTTGGTGTGAAAGGGCTTTTATATTTACCAAAATTAGAACCTTTTATATTAAAAACAAACATGTAAGCCCAGCCCAGATTTGTAAAGTAGCGAAAAAGTAACTATGTAACAGAATTAGTTACTTTTTTTAGCCAGTAACGCAATATTGTAATGCAGTACTTTTAAAAGTAACCTTCCCCAACACTACTCACCAAAGGATTCTCTGCAGTGAATGGGTGCTGTCAGAATGAGAGTTCAAACAGCTGATAAAAACATCACAATAATGCACAAGTAATCCACACCACTCCAGTCCATCAATCAACATCTTGTGAAACAAAAGTGGATTTGTAGGAAACAAATCCATCTTTAACCATTGCTTATAAACAAAAATGACTCCATAATCCATAATAATTCTTCCTCCAGTGAAAAAGTCCATTCCCTTTTGTCCTCTCACATCAAAATTTACCAATATATTTATTTAGAACTGCTTTGTCTTGTAAACAGTGCTTAATCTGTGCATATTTTTCTCCTGATTCTGACTTTCTGACTTTTTCACTCTGAAAAATCTTGTGAAATCTTATGGAAGGTAAAAACGCCTTAACTATAGATGTTTCCTACAAACATGCAGCTTTTTGCTTTACAAGACATTAAAGGAGAATTCCACTTCCAAAACAAAGATTCACATGTAATATACTAACCCCCTTGTCATCCAAGATGTTCATGTCTTTCTTTCTTCAGTCGTAAATAAATTGTTTTTTGAGGAAAACATTTCAGGATTTTTCTCCATATAATGGACTGATATGGTGCCCTGATTTTGAACTTCCAAAATGCAGTGTAAATGCGGCTTCAAACGATCCCAAATGTGGTTGTAGATGAGCCGAGGAAGAAGGGTCTTATCTAGCGAAACGATTGGTGGTTTTCATTTAAAAAATAAAATTGAAATACTTTTTAATCTCAAACGCTCATCTTGTCTTGCTCTCCCTGAACTCTGTGTATTCTGGCTCAGGACAGTTAGGGTATGTTGAAAAACTCTGATCGTATTTTCTCCTTTAACTTCAAAAATCAATTCAAAATCATCCTACATCGCTGCAGAAATACTGACCCAGTCTTTGCAAAGTGAACATGCAAAGATCATCAAACACCCTTAACAAAAAAGGTAAAAGAGTGATACAGGACGATTTTGAAGTTGAGGGAGAACATGAGATGGGAGTTTTTCGACATAACTGTCATGAACCAGAACAAAAACACATTTTCACTTGAAAAAAGCAATCTTATAGAATCTTATGAGAGGTAAAAACACCTTAACTGTGGATGTTTCCTACAAACATGCAGCTTTGATTGACTGGAGTGGTGTGGGTTACTTGTGGATTATTGTTATGTTTTTATCAGCACCCATTCACTCTCTGACGGCACCCATTCAACGTCATTTTTCTTTTGTATAGCATATTTCAAAAACTTGTTTCAAGCAGCTTTCTTCTTTAAGTACAAGTCTCTCTTTTATCTCACTGGTGTTTGGAGAAGCGCCTACAGTAAGATCTCCTTTGTGATTTGATTTTATTTTATTTTTTTTTATTTTTTTTTTTTTCCTTCTTCCCCTTTCCTTGTGGTGCTTTGGCTGGTCAGGTTTTTATGATGCATAAAGAGGGCCGTTTTGATGTGCTTCACATTTAATCCCAGGTGCAACCCTTCCCTGGAGTCTTGCATGACGCACTCAAAGATTTCTCATCTCTCTCATCCATTGAGAGGTTTCTTTTGCGGTCATTCGGCTCAGTGTGCCTGTGTTTTGGGATAAAGCGTCTGATGATAGGAGGTCCTTTATGGGATTAAGTATTTCCTCAGGTGCTGAGCTGAGTTTTGTGGCACGCACCATTCGACCTGCTGATTATTTGATCTGGTGCATTTTTGCCCCGATTGCTTTGTTTGGGCAAGTTTGGAGGCATTCCTACTGCGGGAAATGGAATGTAGATGCACAATTAAAATGTTTGAGCGCCTGTCCACACATGTTGGGCAGGAGGTGTACATTTCCTCAATACCATGTTGCAATACGTTGCAAAAAATACCATAGAAATATACTATGCATAAAGCATATAACCATATAAAAACATGGCATGCTCGGCAAAGCTATATTTGTTTGATGAAAAATGCAGTAAAAGCAAAAATATTGTGCAATTTGATTACAATGTTTTCTATTTGGTCTTCAGTATCACAAAATCCTTCTAATATGCTGATTTGCTGCTCAATAAACATTTCTGATTATTATTAGAAATCTGTAACATTACAAATGTCTTTGTCACTGTTGATCAATTTAATGCATCCTTGCTGAATAAAAGTATTAATTTCTTACTCATATGTGACCCTGGACCACAAAACCAGTCTTAAAGGAGAACTCAACTTCCAGAACAACAATTTACAAATAATATACTCACCCCCTTGTCATCCAAGATGTTCATGTCTTTACAAATCTCTGAAGAAAAGACATAAAGAAGTTATGTTTTTTGAGGAAAACATTTCAGCATTTTTCTCCATATAATGGACTGATATTGTGCTTCGATTTTGAAATTTCAAAATGCAGTTTAAATGCGGCTTCAAACGATCCCAAATGTGGTTGTAAATGACCCCAGCCAAGAAAGAAGGGTCGTATCTAGCAAAATGATCAGTTATTTTAATAAAAATATAATTTGTTTTTGTTCCGGTTCATGACAGTTAGGGTGTCAAAACTCCCATCTCATGTTCTCCCTCAACTTCAAAATCGTCCTATATCACTGTTTTACCGTTTTTGTTAAGGGTGTTTGATCTTCTTTGCATGTTCACATTGCAAACACTGGGTCAGAACTTCTGCAGCGATGTAGGATGATTTTGAAATGATTTTTGAAGTTGAGGGAGAAAATACAATTGGATTTTTTTCGACATACCCTAACTGTCTTCAGCCAGAATACACAGAGTTCAGGGAGAGCAAGACAAGACAAGCATTTGAGATTAAAAAGTATTTAAATTGTATTTTTTTAAATGAAAATAACCAAACCTTTTGTTAGATGAGACCCTTCCTCGGCTGGAATCGTTTACAAGATTTGGATCGTTAGAAGCCACATTTAAACTGCATTTTGGAAGTCCAAACTTGGGGCACCATATCAGTCCATTATATGGAGAAAAATACAGGAATGTTTTCCTCAAAAATCTTAGTTTTTTTTCTTGTATGACAAGGGGGTGAGTACATTATATGTGAATCTTTGTTTTGAAAGTGGACTTCTCCTTTAAGTCACTGGGGTATATTTGTAGCAATAGCCAAAAATACATTGGGTCAAAATTATAGATTTTTATTTTATGCCAAAAATCATTAGGGAATTAAATAAAGATCATGTTCCATGAAAATATTTTGTAAATTTCCTACTGTAAATCTATCAAAACTTAATTTTTGATTAGTTGCATTGCCAATAATTTAATTTGGACAAATTTTCTCAGTATTTAGAATTTTTTTGCACCCTCAGATTCCAGATATTCAAATAATTGCATCTTGGCCGAATATTTTCCTATCATAACAAACCACACATCAATGGAAAGCTTATTTATTCAGCTTTCAGATGATGTATTAATCTCAATTTTGAAAAATTGACCCTCATGACTGGTTTTGTGGTCCAGGGTCACATTTATATATTGGCTAGATATAGTTGGATGTTTGGCCCATTTGCAGCCTGAAAGGACAGTGATTTGCTATTCTGCAGAGGTGGTCCACATAAAAGCTGCCCGTCCTAATGACTGTGATGAATCACAGTGGTTCAGTCTTGCTTGTTGATGAGAGTGACTTTGAAGTGATTAGCAGTCGGGCGGAAGGTCAGTGTAGTTGGTTGGCAGAAGAACACAAACATCTAAAGCCACCCTCCTCCCCGTCTACGCCTCTCACTCATGCCCCAGTTGTTCAAATATGTCACACCGAACGCTGGCAGCCACCAAAAACAGATCTACACTTAGCATTATCAAGAGTACAGCTGCATACTTTATCTGAAAGTGCACGTCAATAACAGAGATGTAGTTCGTCTAACCTTTTGCAGGTGAAATGATTATATTTCTTAGTTGTGGCTGTGTTACTATAGAAACAGCACAAACCACGCTATGTGCAAATTACATTGACACCCCCTCAACTTCAACAAAACTTTTTAATCTCTAAGTTACCAACAGGAGAATCTGTTTTGTTGATTTTTTTTTTTTTTTTTTTTTTTTTTTTTTTTTTTTTTTTTTTTTTTTTTCCATATCACATGAAGTGCAATACAAAACCATGATGACTTGACTAACAAAAATCCTACTGTAATGACGCTGGTTAATGGTTATATTTGTATTTGGTACTTCAATAAAGGTGCTTCAAAGAACACCATAATAATATCACCATCATAGTGGCTCAAAATCCTGGTATGACCACAAATATTGGTTTAAAACACTTATTTTAAATTGTAGTATTTCACAGTATTACTATTTTTACTGTATTTTTGGTCAAGTAAATGAAGCCTTGGTGAGCAGAAGACATTTCTTTCAAAAACACTTTTGAATGGTAGTATATATACACTGCTGTTCATAAGTTTGGGATCAGTAAGGTTTTTGATGTTTTTTTTTTTTAAAAGATTTCTTATATAGGGGTCGACCTATTATCGGTGCCGATATTAAGCATTTTTGTCATTATCAGTATCAGGCATTTTAAAAACTTAAATTCAAACTAAGTTTTTGACAGAGTCCTTGTTATTCTTCATTTTGACAATAATTTTTATTTTTACACCAGATCTACCAGTCATAAGTAGCAAGGGTATATTTGTAACAATCTTTCTTTTGTCAAAAATCAGTAGGATATTAAGTAAAGATTATGTTCCATGAATATATTTTGTACATTTTTTACCTTAAATATATCTTAAATATATTTTTGATTAGTAATATACATTGCTAAGAACTTCATTTTTTTCTTAGTATTTAGATTTTTTTTTTTTTCCACTCTCAGATTCCAGATTTTCAAATAATTGTATCTTGAACAAACGGTGTCCTATTCTAACAAACCATACTGTGCATCAATGGAAAGCTTATTTATTCAGCTTTCAGATGATGTACAAATCTCAGTTTCGAAAAATTGACCCTTATGACTGGTTTTGTGGTCCAGGGTTACCTATATTTGTTCAAAATATCGGTTATTGGTCAACGTGATCTGTCATAATCGGTGTCGGCATCGACCCTGAAAAACACACATCAGTTGACCCCTAATTTCTTATTCCAGCCTGCATTTACTTGATCAAAAATGCAGAATAACAGTAGTATTGTAAAATATTATTGCAATGGAAAGTACATGTCCCAAATAATCATGGCAATTTCATGGCATCATGCTCACAAAAGCCAAGGTAGTACTTTTTTGCTAATGTGCTTAGTTCTGCATAGGCTGCTTTCTTCACAATAGTATGTGTAATTCAAACAGTACTATTTTAAATGTAAAGAAACATGGTATGTTTTACCTTAGGGTCATTTTGCATCAAATCAATTCAATTTCAGAATCTTCCCCAGCTCAAATTTATGATCTAGTCAGTATTTTTCCTGAAGAAAGATGAACGTGTATAGTGATGAAAGCCAAGATATGAAATGTCATGGATGAATATTTATTGAGTAATCCACTATTTTGTAGAGGGGGGTCAAAATGACAATTTTCACTTGAGATTCGGAGCCATATTACAGGCGCATAAAAATGACTTTGGATGGCAAAAAAAGGATGGCAGCACCTGGGTCACATATACACTGCCCTCCAAAAGTTTGAAAACACCCCTGGCAAAGTGTGGTTTTGGATGATAACAGCATAAATCCTTATTATTTTTTGGTGCAAATACATTAAAGTAACTTATCATTGAAGTCCAGCAATAGTAATTTTCATTTTGATTACATAATAATGGCAACTTTTGGAGGGCAGTGTATTTGTTCAAAATATCGGTTATCCATCTACTTGATCTGTCATAATCGGTATCTGTATCGGCATTGACCCTGAAAAACACATCAGTTGACCCCTAACTTCTTACGCTCTTCAAGCCTGTATTTATTTAATCAAAAATGCAGCAAAACAGTAATATTGTGAAGTAATAGTGCAATTTAAAATGGTGGTTTTCTATTATAATATACATTAAGATATAATTTATACCTGTGCAAAGCTGATTTTATATATATATTTATGAGAACAGGTGAATCTTTATATTTCAGTGATGGTATCAGATGGTAATACTACGCCATTTTGATATATACTATGGTATGATTATTATTAATTTATTTATTTTTTATCATATTCATATATCATAGTATTTACATGGTATTCGAACCTCCTGCAGTGTATACAAGTAATAATGGCAATTTCACAGCATCATGCTCACAAAAGCCAAGTGTACTTAGTGTACTTAGTTTTGCATTGGCTGCTTTCTTCACAAAAGTATGTGTGAAAAAGTAGTATTTTTGGTACAGAAACATGGTATATTTGTATAACACCATAGGGTCATTCTGTGTCAAATCAACCAAATTTCAGCAACTCCCCCAGCTCAATTTTTTGGTTTAGTCAGTATTTTTTTATTTTTATTTTTTCAGAAGAAAGATAAACATGTATAGTGATGAAAGCCAAGATATGAAATGTCATGGATGAATATTTATTGCGTAATCCACTATTTTGTAGAGGAGGGTCAAAATGACAGTTTTCACCTGGGGTCCAGAGCCAAATTACAGGGGCGTACAAATGACTTTAGAAGGACGGCAGCATCATGTTATTTTTACACAGAGATTGGAAGGGTCTATTAGTAAAATCTGTTGACTTTAGCAATGTACGTTGCATTATATGCCAAAAATGGGAATAAAAACATTTTTTCTCCCAAGTTTGCATGCCTGTAACTCAAGAATTATTAAAGATATTTAATGGCCTATTAGATATTGGGTCTTACAAACATTCCTTTTGGCATCTTTATTTTTAAAGCCCTGTGTTCCAGAAATATTGGAATTTCAATGTGGCTTCAAGAGTAAATTGTTAAATTTAACTTATTTTCAGCGGTCAGAAACCAAAAGTGGATCACGTTGCATACACATGATACTTTATTTCTTTTAAAAAGGAATGTCTGAAGAACAAATAATGTTGAAACTAGACATGTATCTTGTTTCCTTATATCATAACAATTGGACATACTTGTCTGAGTGCCATTAATATTCTTTTTCTAAAATTTGCATGCTTGTAACTCAAGAAGTATTAAAGAGATCTCAATATGAATTTGGATTCTGGATCTTAATAAACTTTTTTTTTTTTTAAATCATCATTTTCAAGGCTCTACATGGTTCATTTCCAGACATATGGGGATCTCAATGTGGTTCCTGTCCAGATTTGTCTGATTTTTGTGTTTATCCAGTCATGACCCCAATAGTATTTTTTGTAAGGCACATTTGTATCTATTTTAGACGTTTCTCTGCTCATCTTGCTGTCTGTATTCAGTATATTTTTGATGTTTCCCAGAGTTATTTAGTCAGGTATTGTTTTGAAAAGACAGCTGACAAGATGCCCACTGGAAAACACCCTTCCAGAGCAGCGATCACCCTAATTATCATGAAATCCCGAATGACCTTTTGAGAATAGTGGGATGCTGGAAATCCTCTCTTTCTCTGAGAGGCTGAAAGCTGGTGTCAGCCAGGCAGCTGTCTCCGGGATCTGTTTACTACTTTCCGTGTAATCGATACATCCAGATGCCCGCATTGATCCAGCGCCTCAGATGTTTATCTTGTTTTGTGAAAGAGGAAGCTTTTGCCACGCTTTGCCAGCCAAGTGTCTGTGCATGGGCACGTTTTTGGTTATATTTGTTTGGTTGTATATTGCTTTGATCTTTTGTTAATTAAAACATTAATCAAACCCTTTTTTTTTTTTTTTTTTTTTTTTTTTTTCCTCCACACTGTGACGTCTTAATGCTTTAAGAGTAGATTGAAAAGCAAATTAGCAGAAAGCAAAAGCCAATTAAATTGGGTGTTGCCATGTTATTCATCTCAGAATTATAGATTGCATAAGGTCGGACGTTTTTTAAAAGCCTTACATAAATGATTACGCGAGGGGAACGTCAACAGCAGGCCTCTAGGCTAAATCTTGATTACTTCACACTCCTGATGTAATTTGTGCCCTGATAATGCAAGACCATTGCTGACAGAAACAGGAGTTTACGAATTTGACCCATTAACAGTAAAGAAAGAATTGCAAACTGTGTTTACAACCCTGCAGATGTTCGCTAACTTTCTGTGTTTGTACTCTGGTGTGACTGAAGTGCTTTTTCAGACTGTTAGTTGGCTCATAGTTTTTCCAGATTTATTCTTTAAATGATTTATGGGCTTATACAGTATGTCCTGTGGGCGACTGCATGCATCAGATCATAACAGAGGTTTCTGACAGGGTCAACGAGGACACATGAAAGAGAACTACGCGTATTAACAGCTGTTCTGAGATTAAACTATTATAAATGAACTTAACTAGTTGAATTTTAATTCTCTAACTGTCATCGAGTCATTTTGTACTTTTGTTACACTGGCATTTTAGCGTATTTTATTTCAAGTCGTTACTAAATGAAATTAGTTTGAGTTTTTGTGTTTTATCATATATATCCACTTTTCCACAAAAATATGAAGCAGCGCAAGTGTTACATTTACTATAATCAGAAATGTTTCTTGAGCAGTAAATCAGCATATTAGAATGATTTCTGAAGGATCATGTGACACTGAAGATTGGAATAATGATGCTGAAATTTCGGCTTTGCATCACAGGCATAAATTACATTTTTAAATATATACAAATAGAAAATAGTTACTTTAAAGGGTAATATTTTAAACATTTTTACTGTATTTTTGATCAAATAAATACAGCCTTGGTGAGCAGAAGAGTCTTACTGACCCCAAACCTTTGAACGGTATTTAAAAATAGATATATATGGGTCAAAGACAAAAAAGGATTTAAGCATAAAACTATAAGTGTAATACTGCTTTAAATTGTTGTTTTTCCAAAAAAAAAAAAAATAAATAAATAAATAAATAATAATAATAATTTAAAATCTTTAATTTAATTACGCTTTTGTTTTTGTTTTTCTGAGCAAAAAATAAATATCATAAATAACCTAATTTACAAAAGGCACCCACTAAAATGTCATTCAGTGTAACAATCTCATCAGGAATATTTACAACAAAATCAATTTATGACAATATTAAAAGACAAATTACTTCAATCACCCCAAATACTAATTGGTTACTAACGTTTTTAAAATTATCCATCATAGGTTTTGCCCATTTGTCAGCAAGAATTTTTTACTTATTTAAAACACAATAAAATTTAATATGCTCCCTGATTCTTTTATATATTTTAATATGTACAAGTCAGAATAAGCATGTTGTTTGAATTTTTACATAAAAATTGTGTTACACTGAATGACAATGTAACATTATTTCAACCAAATTTTGACATTTTATTTTCCAAAACTTATTTGTAAAACCTTAAAAGTAGACAATTTACATGCATTTAATGTGCTTTCTATGGACATAAAATCACTTTTGTGTGATATATACATAAACACACACACACAGTAAAATTTTAGTAAAAATTATTTTAGTAAAAATTATATAAATACAGTATAAATTATATATAAATCAGTAAAAATATAATTTATTTTAAAATACATTACCCTTTAAAGTAACTATTATGTATTTTAATACATTTTAAAATGTAATTTATTCCTGTGATGCAAAGCTGAATTTTCAGCATCATCACTCCAGTCTTCAGTGTCACATGATCCTTCAGAAATCATTTTATGATCATCATATGCCGATTTGCTGCTCAAGAAACATTTCTGGTTATTATCAATGTTGAAAACACTTGTGCGGCTTCATATTTTTGTGGGAAAGTGGATATATATGATAAGAATAACAAAAAGACAAACTCAAACTAATTTCATTTCGTAACAACATTTGAAATACAATATGCTAAAATGCCAGTGTAACAAAAGTACAAATGTATTATTATTATAATATAAATATCTTGGAAGAAGAAACGGTAATCCTTAAGTGCTAACTCAGCATTTTCTGATTTCTGAAAAGATCTGTGTCTGCATCTATCCATCCAGGCATGTCTGTTTTCATTGGTTACCTGCATAAACAAAACTGACATTTAGCTTCAAGCTTAAGCATTTAATAGCCGTTGACTTTTACTGTTACTTGGCGCTGATATTTTTTTTGCTTGGAGCTCTTTGGTGGAATTTTTTAATGGCAGTATCAAAATGTAAATTACATGTTTCATCCACAAAAGCCACAGCTAATTTCTAGTTTCTCCCTCTTTGTTCCTCTGTAATTTCTCTGTGATCTGCTGAGAGACATGAGCAGCGCTGTATAAACTGCCGTTGGCTCTTTTATTGCAGACTGTTACAAGAAAATAAAGCAAATCTTGGCAGAGATCGGTTTGGTAGCTGTCTCATTTGCATGGCTCTGACAGTCACGGAAGCTTCGTGTTAATGAAGCGCCTCGTTCGAGGCTGCTAATAAGATTTCGTCTCTGTTCAAACCCACAATGTGTTTAATCTGTCGTAATGATGCTTAACCACCAAATCATTAAACCACACCAAACTGCGTGCTTACGTTATGAATAGAAGAGTCTGGGGCTAGTTGTCACTTGTTGCATTTAGATTATTTCTAGTCAGTTTCTGCAGAGATGGCTTCGAAGGGGGGGGGGGTAGTAATGTTATATCCCAGAAACAATGATATATTACATTTTACACACATTATACAATAGTGTGGCGTGTTGTCACACTGTAAGGGGTAAGATGTCACAATGAAAACTTGCTACAAAACTAAAAAAGGATGTGGACAATATGCTTTTATTTTTTTAGTTTGTGCATGAAACAATTATAATTGGCTATATGAAAATATAATCGGCTACAGTGGCTGTGTGATGTAAATTTTGGGGAACATACACTACCAGTCTAAGTATTTGAACAGTAAGATTTTTAATGTTTTTTTAGACTGCATTTATTTGATTCAAAGTACAGCAAAAACAGTAAAATTCTGAAATATTTTTACTATTTAAAATAACTGTTTTCTATTTTAATATTTTTTTAAAATCTAATTTATTCCTGTGATTTCAAAGCAGATTTTTTTAGCACCATTACACCAAGCTTCAGTGTCACATGATCCTTCAGAAATCGTTCTAATATGCTGATTTGTTGTTGCAAAAACTATATATTAGTGTTGCACGATATACCAGTACTTAAAAAGTGTTGCGATACCCTGCTTTTAAAAACGATACGATTTCGCATCTTGGTAGTACCAGTACTTTAAGAATGCATTTTAATAAGAGCTGTATTTCTGCGTGTCTCTTTTAGTGAGTTGCGCAGACGTGCAGTTTTGTTTACTACACACATACACGTGACGCTCGCTGTGTTTTCAGCCTCTGCCGCCTCAATATATGAGTACATGAACACATGAACATCATCTCTAGAACTGCTCTGAGAGTCACTTCATGAGCATTTTACCATTTCTTTTGCAGAAAACGGTCATGATGTTATAATGACCCTAAAGGTTTTCACAGCAACATGTCAAAATAAAAGTTTGGTTTAACTTGACAGTCAGAAATATATTAATATATTGCTTAATGTAAAGATAATACTACTACTAATAATAAAAATATTATTAAAACAATGTTTAAGGAATATTTACCAGGAAAAAAATATGTACCAGAATTTATTTACCAGAACATTGTAAATACACAACACAGTATTTCTGAAAATAAGTAAATAAATAGCCCATAATAAATTATAATATTATTATTACATTATCCTTTATAAATTCATTAGACGTGCTTTTGATTAATGTAATGAAACGATTAAAATAGAATCCAGAAAATTAATGGAAAACAGAGATTCACAAATAAAACTGAATTTAAGAAAAATAAAAAAACGCCTTTTTATAGAGCCTTAAAAGCATGTCATTTTTGTTAAACTTTTATGAAATTGCTGTTAAATTCTGCAAGTTTCATGCTTTCAATTAATCAGACATGCTTTTTGATAAATTGTTTTTTTTAATGTAACCATTAAAATAGTCCAGAAAAATTAAAATGGAATTTAGGAAAAAATAAAACAGATTTCATAGGGCCCTCTTTATTTAATTGGTGTTTTATTGTAGTTGTCCTTTAGTTTGTTACTTGCATCTAGGTTCTTGTTATTAATAATAAAGGTAAAATAACAAAAAATGACCATGTCACGATATAAATCATTGTTGTGAAATAAAATTACTATATCATGAAATAAGATTTGGCTTTATTCTTTAAGCTAACTTACCAATATAGCGAAGATTTCTACCTACCTGTAGGCTTGGTAGTTGTTCACCATAATCCTGTGTAGTGGCACTTACATGTGATTATTATTATTATTTTATTATTATTATTATATTATTAATGTTTTAATAGATAAAATAGGGCTGTGTATTGCCAAGAACCTGGCGATACGATACGTATGACGATATAGGGGTTGCGATACGATATGTTGTGTTATATTGCGATATTGTAAACAAGGCAATATACTGGGATATTTCTTATTTTATGAATAGGACAGTATTTTTAGGAAAGCTGTAATTAAGAACACACCACCATATGCAAACCATATTCAATGTTATTGAATCCCCTTTTGTGCAGTACGAGGAAAGGGGGAAAATAAAGTGCGTGCAAAATTCGTTAGTTATTAAATGTATAAAATGTAAGCTTTTATAAACAGACCATTTATATTTTTAGACTCCGCTTTACAATTTAAGTTAAAAATTGTAACCATGTCAGATCATTTTGATCTGAACTTAAAAATTACATCTGCTTAATATCAATAAAAAATTAAGTGCTTGCAGGATTCCTAAAGAAAACAAAAGAATTGTAAAACAATAAAATAAATACAGATATTGGACAGATCTAAGAACCTTTTTGTTCTGAGAACTTCACAAGTTTTGGATTTTGCAAGTTTTTCAGTTTGTAATTATGCTCCGTGTGGAATCGCCAAGACCGTGTCGCAAGCACCGCCTCAACTGCACAAAACAGCCCCAGAGAAAGCGGGTACACCACTGCGCCCGGCGCTAAGGCCCTTTCATGGGACGCTGCAAGCAGCGGAACCACAGCGTGGGCACCACCTCGGCTGTATGGGCTACTTCTGTTGCACAGATGGGTGGCGGCCATGTGTTGGTTCCGCTGCTTGCCGCGTCCTGGAGCGAACGTTACCTCAAAAGCCGAAATGACGCCACACCTTACACCGAAGCGGAAGCAGGAACTATTCTTTCATCATCCATTAACGCTAACACGTATTTCCTGTCACCGTTTAAGTTCAGAGACAAGAAGACTCTAGCGGTCAGGATATAAGCTTCAAACAAAGCAACTGTCATGAATCTTGTATGATTATTTATTTTTAAATATCGATATTCCGTTTTTGAGAATCGATACAGTATCGGCGAACAAATTATCGCGATACACGTGTATCGATGTTTTCTCACACCCCTACTGTGATCTCCATTTGGATCATCTATTATTCATTTACTTTTCCTGTTCTATGTTTTTTCGTAGTATTGGTTCAGTAGTAGTATTGTGATATTTTAGTCAGGTATCGTATCAAAGTCAAAATTTTGGTATCGTGACAACACTATTGTGAAAAAAATGTATTTTCATGAATGTTCATGTATTAATATCATGTTGAAATGTTTGTAAATATAGCTGCTAATTAGCATGTATTGGTGCATATAAATATGCCTAAATTAATACATATCATGCTTACTTGTTAATTTAGTGAAAGTGATGCGTTTCGACTATTTTTAACTAGATAATTACTGTGTTTTAGTTCTTGCGTGAACATTTTTTAAATTTAATTGGCTACAGTAGCTGTTTGAATAAGATTATGGAAGTAATTTATGAAATATGTCCTCACTCATTTGATTAACTCGTTTTGATGCATAATATCATGTTAAAATATGTTTGTAAAATATAGCTGTTAGTTTGCATGTATTGTTGAATTAGTGCATATAAATACTGTAGGCTCAAATAAAAAAAATACATAAATGCATAAATAAATATCATGCTTCCTTGTTAATTTTTGCTGAACCTGGTATGCTTTGATTATTTTTAGATATTTTAGTATGTGTATATTGGTTACACTGGCTGTTTGATAGAAATTCTGGGAATAATAATAAATAAGTATATATATATATATATATATATATATATATATATATATATATATATATATATATATATATATATATATATATATATATATATATATATGAAGAGTTCAGATGCAAAAGCCTCTAAATCCATCTGACATTTCTCTTTAAAATAAGCATTGTTATCAGGTTCCTTTGAATAGGTTTCTATGCAACTAGTACCGGCACTTCTAATTGAGCTGAGGCTGGGATTTAGCGAGTTTGAAGTAAAAGTATTTGATGCACGCATACTATGTGTCAAAAGCATTCACTCAGTATCATTATCTCATTTTTGACCGCTTTGGTTTTGCATCTGAACTCTTCATATAAAATGGTCTTGCCTGTTTGCTTCAAAGTGAATTTGCAAAACTCACACTTAATAAGATTCTTTGTATCTAGTCATTTAAAAGCTTGTGCCAACGTGCCAAACGAAAGGTTTACACGTGTCTCAGCATTCACTGCTCGCAGTCACATTGCACCTATTTCCCAGGAAGACATTTGGTTTTATTGATGTGTGCTGTATACGGTATAATGGCGTAAAATAAATGTGTTATGAGTGTTTTTGTCCTCGGGCCGGACTGGAGCTGAGGACTCATTAGCACGTGCTGCGGTGTTTTGCAGACGTCCTCCGTCTCCTGCAGCGCTTGTCAGGGTTGGATACGGTCGCTGAGGTCATTAAGACTGGCAGACCCTTTCAGCGTTTTGGATTCAGTGGCATTTTTAGCGGGATATAAGAGTTAATGTTCAGAAATATTGAGAGGAGAAATGTTTGTAAAACATAAGAGAAACAAATAAGCTTGCTTTTTGAGGAAAGGGATTTGGGAAATCTCATTCACGCTATGAAATTTAGCATCATTAAGCCATTACCTGCGAAATGTGTTTGTTTATTGCGATTGTTTATCAGCTCTTTACTTATCTCGCACTAGCAGATTGTTAGAAAACTCTAAAATGCTGGCCTCGGGTTTGAGATCTTATTTTTGACCTCCCTGCATATTTTTATCTTTTATTTGATGTTTAACAGCATCATAAAATCATTCTATTTTCTTTATTTATCTGCATCTATTTGTTTGTTTTTCTAGTGACTGATATGAAATAATTTTCCAGAAATTCACTGAGGGAGGGGAGGAATCTCCTCATATCTGAGAAGTGAGATCATAAACAGATTTGACCTTGTAAACTCACAATATTGCAGTCCTGGAGGCCTGTTTTTTGTTTTGCTTTTTTCTGATGCCTTTATAGGACTAACATATCGAATATTCACAATTTATATTATTTTGCCTGCATTTGTGAATATGGCAATGAATTTAATGCACTTGATTTGGCTGTTAACTTTTTAAGAGTGATTAGACTAGCTAATATAAATATTATATAGATGATAATAAAAAAAAAAATTATATTTGTTTTACTGTGTGTGTGTGTATATGTGTGTGTGTGTGTGTGTGTGTGTGTGTGTGTGTGTGTGTGTATGTATGTATGTATGTATGTATGTATTATTTCTATTTTACTGTTTTACTACCGTATTTTTTTTATTATATGATTACGTAATATATAGTAATATAGCTGTTAACTGTCATGTATTGCATATTAATAAAAAAAATAATTTTTTAAAAATATTTATTTAGGGAAAAAATTTAATTGTTAGTTATTAAAAACAAACTTTTACAAATGTACTATTTAGGAACATGGATATTTTGAATATAATGGGTTGCCCTTTTGATTTAAAAAAAAAAATACAGATAAATTTCAAGTTTAAAAAATATAATTAAAAACTTGACAATATTAGTGTGTAAATTTTTAGTTATCTGAGCTCACTACCCTTATTCATTTGGCTTGTGTAGTAATTATCTTTGTTATCCATAAAATAACAAGGCAGGTCTAAATGCATTGCTTTTCCATTCACCACATGCTTTCCGTCCTTGGAAAATCTCACACTTTGAACCCCAAGCCAAAGTTGTGGCACAGCAAAACTATCCAGAGAGGGGAGCCTGTTTTTATGCTCTTGGATAACACATTAGACCCAATGCATTATCTTCACTTCAAAAGGCTTTTCACAGTGCTTGTGTGCTGGATTATTTTCCATCAAGCTGATCAAACAAGATGAAGATCACAAAACCTGTAAGAGGAACTGTGCATAAGTCACGCTGGGATCCTGGGGTTTGTTTTCACCTTTGTGTCACCTCTATTGTAGAGGAATTAATTTGATCTGGATGCGTCTCAGTGCTGTCAGATCTGAGAACAGGGCATTAGAGCTTTGATAAATTATCCTCAAGCATCTACTTTAAGGAACATTGTGGGTGAAATTCACCTTGATGACTTTAGACAGCCTCTGTGGCAGTGGCATGCTGATTATTAGACAATCATTTTGAGCTCTACAAATTATTTCTGCCGTTTGAAAGGACAAACAGCAACACAATTAGAGTAACATTTACTTATAGTAGAAGTTTAGCAGTTTAAACTGTGCAGCAATTATGTTTTCAAAAACCAGAATGTTGTGGTTGGTTTGCAGGGGGTTGCTAGGCTGTTACCAGAATGCTGTGGTTGGCTACATGGGTGTTGCTAATGCCAGAATGTTGTGGCTGCTTTCTCAAGTGTTATTGCTAGGCTATTGCCAGGGTGTTATGACTGGTTTCCAGGGTGTTTCTAGACTATTTCCGGAAAGTTGTGGTTAGCTACAAGGATGTTGCTAAGCTAATGCCAGAATATTATGGCTGCTTTCTAGAGTGTTGTTGCTGGGCCATTGTCAGGGGGTTGTGCCTGGTTTCCAGGGTGTTGTTAGGTTATTGCCAGGGTGCTGAGGTAACTTCCAGGGTGTTGCTAGGCTGTTATCAGGAAATTGTGGTTGGTTTCCAGGGTGTTGCTAGGCTGTTATCAGGAAATTATGGTTGGTTTCCAAGGTGTTCCTAGGCTATTCCCAGAATGATGTGGTTGGCTACAAGTGTGTTGCTAAGCTAATGCCAGAATGTTGTGGCCGCTTTTTAGGGTGTTGCTAGACTGTTGTCATGGTGTTGTGGCTTGTTTCCAGAGTGTTGTGAGGCTAGTTCCAGAATGTTGTGGTTAGCTAGAAGGATGTTGCTAAGCTATTGCCAGGGTTTTGTGCCTAGTTTCCAGGGTGTTGTTAGGATATTGCCAGGGTGTTGAGGTTAACTTCCAGGGTGTTTCTAGGTTCTTGCCAGGATGTTTTGACTGGTTTACACTGTGTTGCTAGGCTATTGCAAGGGTGTTATGACTGGTTTCCAGGGTGTTTCTAGACTATTTCCAGAATGTTGTGGTTAGCTACAAGGGTGTTGCTAAGATAATGCCAGAATGCTATGGCTGCTTTCTAGAGTGTTGTTGCTGGGCCATTGTCAGGGGGTTGTGTCTGGTTTCCAGGGTGTTGTGACTAGTTTACACTGTGTTGCTAGGCTGTTATCAGGAAATTGTGGTTGGTTTCCAGGGTGTTGCTAGTCTATTCCCAGAATGTTGTGGTTGGCTACATTGGTGATGCTAAGCTAATGCCAGAATGCTATGGCTGCTTTCTAGAGTGTCGTTGCTGGGCCATTGTCAAGGGGTTGTGTCTGGTTTCCAGGGGGTTGCCAGGCTCTTGCCAGGGTGTTGTGACTAGTTTACACTGTGTTGCTAGGCTGTTATCATGATATAATGGGTGGCTTCCAGGGTGTTGCTAGGTTATTGCTGAGGTGTTGTGTCTGGTTTCCAGGGTTTTGCTAGGCACTTTGCAGGATGTTGTGGCTGGTTACAAGTTGCTAGGCTATTGCCAGGGTGTTAAAGCTTGTTTCCAGTGTGTTGCTAGGCAGGATGTTGTGGTTGGTTTCCAAGGCATTTGGAGGCTTTTTGTAAAATGTTGTGGCTGGCTCCAAGGGTGCTGCTAGGCCATTGCCAGAATGTTGTGGCTGGTTTCCAGGGTATTGATAGGCTCTTGGCAAGATGTCATGGCGGGTTACAAGTATATTGCTAGGTTCTTGCCAAGATGTTGTGGTTTGTTTCCAAGGTGTTTCTAAGCTATTTTCAGAATGTTGTGGTTGGCCACAAGAGTTTTGCTAAGCTAATTCCAAAATGTTGTGGCTGCTTTCTGGGTTGTTGCTAGGCTATTTTCAGGGTATTGTGGCTGGTTTCCAGGGTGTTGCTTGGCTGTTGCCATGATATAATGGATGGTTTCTAGAGTGTTTCTAGGCTCTTGCCAAGATGTTGTGGTTGGTTTCCAGGGTGTTTCTACGCTAATTCCAGAATGTTGTGGCTGGTTTCCACAGAATTGCTGAACTATTGCCAGGGTGTTGCAAGACTGTTGCGATATATTACCAAGTTGTTGCTAGGCAGTTTCTAAGGATGTTGTGTGTGGTTTTGCTAGGCTATTACCAAGATATTATGGGTGGATTCCAGGGTGTTGCTAGGCTATAGCTGAGGTGTTGTGTGTTACCAAGGTAATACCTGGTTGTTGCTAGGCTGTTTCTAGGCTATTGCTGAGGAGTTGTGCACCAGGGTGCTGTGACTGGTTTCCAGGGTATTGTTAGGTTAGTTGATTTCTATGTAGTAAGAGTCCACCCAAAGTCTCTATTATATTCTGGTCTCTAGATTTGTAATTGGCTTCTTTTTCTTTTTAACAATTCCAATGTAATTTTTAGGGATTTAAATCCGTAAATATGACCAACATGAATGCTTGTTTTTGGAAACACCACAAATATTCAATTAAATCAACTAAACAAAACCTAATTTGCAATGCACATTATGCTTGCAAAGTTGTTTATTGTGCTTTTGGTTGTTTAAATCCACAAGAGGCCACCTTAAATGTTAATAGATTTTGATGAGCCAACTGATGTCTTTTGAAATGAGCTTGGTTAATGTTGTTGTGTTTAGTGCACATTGTAGGCACAGCGTATAATTGTGTATATATTGCATAATACCTTTCTCATTTTGTCCACCCAACAAGCATATTGTAAGGTCTGCCTGGCTTTGAGCAGAACTGTGAATCTGTCTCTCCAGCATGAGTAAACAGCACTACCTCATTCATCCCCCAAGACAGAGTGTTTTTTAGTCTGTCAGTAGGTCTCATTCCACCCCGGTTTTCATGAATCAAGTCGAGCTCTTACCTTCAGTCTGACGTCACGACTCCCCGTGTTGCTGCGCAGAGTCACAGACGTGAGACGATTGCCAATATCTTGTCGGAGACAAACACTCTCTCAGGACGAGCGTTAAGCTCAGCCGGCGTGTGCACTGAATAGCAAACAGCTCTCCATTGACACCGAAGGCTTCACACAGCGGCTGTCAATCACTCGTCAGGATCTCTCCTTCGACTGCATTACATGCTGCGTTTAATGAAGTGCCCTTCAATGTGTTTGTCTCATCTGAAGTGCTCACAGTTAGACATGTGCACGCTCCAGAGACTGCTCCAATAGAGATGCACACAGCTGCCTAAGACAGTCATTGTGAATTAAAGGAGACGTGTCATGGAAAGCAGGATTTTTCTTGCCATTTAGAAACTAGAGTTTTTGTTTTGTGTAGACATGCTCACAATGTTAACAGTTTCAAGCTTCCTTCCCAGTCTACTTCATTTATCAAAACTAAACTGCAAAAAATGGTTTGCTAGAAATTGTAGGCCTGAAACTGCTCTGTGCAATTGCACAAGATCAATCGCACATTGTTGCATTACGAAATGTCAGAATGCAAGCACAAGTGCATGTTTGCATTCTCAACATAGTTTATTTCATTAGCATAAACTCTTCAAAGGTCAGTTTTCTTTTTCAGATCAACTACTGTCATGGCAGAGCACCATTTAATAGATATTTAAAGGAAGCACTATCACCCCTTTAAGGTTTGGAGTTAAAGGATGTATATAAAACATGTGTAATGGGACTAAGTGCTTGCACAAATGCTTGGCCAATCCATTGCATTTAGTATTTTTTTTTTTTGGTGTTTTTATCAACAATTTTTGGTTCAGTAAATCACAAAGTTCGAAGTGGACTTGATGATAATTCAAGTGTAGGGTATAGCCTTTTAATATGTTCTAAAAAACAAATCTTGCATGCACAGCATCGTTTTAGGTGTTGTATGCATGTTTAATGAATGCACAGACAAAAATAGGCATGAATGATGTGATTAACTAGCCGCCATGGCAAAGGTCCGACTGCTTAATCTCCGTGTTGCGGACAGCTGTGACACCTCCTAAAGTGAAGTATGGAAACAGCTGTTTAATTTAGCATTATGTGCTTGACCTTCCTCAACCCTCTTTGAGTTCAAGATGACTCGGCAATAAAACTTCAGATGAGAGGCATGTGAAATGGGCCGTTGAAGAAAATAATTCACACATAATCTCTGCGAGCGCATACGAGGAGAGACTTTTCTAATATGAACTGCAGTTGAAATGTCATTGGTCTTTTAAACGTCGAGTGATTGGTTTTCAAATATGGATAACGCCGGCTATGAAGAGAAAGAGGTGTCTGAAAGTCTCAAGAGTCTCTGAGGATTAAATGCTGATGGAGTTGTTAAATGTTTTAGTTCTGACATACGTAAGTGCAGAGAATCATGGGAGATTAAAAGGCTCATAAAAGACAACATTGTTATGCAGGATTGTCATCGCTTGTCTCGTTTGTCTCTACTACCTGACCTCTACTGCTGAATTTTTTACGATTTTTTTGTTGCACAGACAAAAAAAAGCACAGACAAAAAAATATATCTATCTATCCATCTAGCTAGCTAGCTGCCTGCACAGACAAAACCAGGCATGAATGACATCCATCCATCTGTCTGTCTATCTGTCTGTCTATCTATCTATCTAGGCATGAATGACATCCATCCATCCATCATCTCCATCCATCTCCATTTATCCGTATCCATCCATCCATTTCCATCCATCCATCCATCACCATCCATTTATCCATCTTCATCCATCATTCCATCCATCCATCTCATCCATCTTATCTATTCATCAATCTATCATCCATTCATTCATCCATACATCTCCATCTATCATCCATCTATCTCCATCTTCCCACCCATCCAACCATCTCCATCCATTTATCCCTCCATCCACCCACCCCATGCATTCATCCAGCCATTTCCATCCATCTTATATATTCATCCATCTCCATCCATCCCCATCCATCCATCTTATCTATTCATACATCTCCATCCATTTATCTATCCATCCATCCATCTCCATTCATGAGTTCATTCATCCATCTGCATGCATCCATCCATCCATCCATATCCACCCATTTATTCATCCATTCATCCATCTCTTTATCAATCTGTTCATTCATCCATCCATCAATTCACCTCCGTCCATCATTCCCATCCATCCATCCATCCATCTGTATTAATCATCCATCCATCTATCTGTATTAATCCATCCATCCATCCATGCATCCATCCAGCCATATTAATCCATGCATCCATCCGTATTAATCCATCCATCCATCCATCCATCCATCTATCCATCTATCCATCTGTATTAATCCATCCATCCATCCATCCATCTGTATTAATCCATCCATCCATCCATCTGTATTCATCCATCCATCCATCCATCCATGCATCCATCCATCCATCCATCCGTATTAATCCATGCATCCATCCGTATTAATCCATCCATCCATGCATCCATTCATCCATATTAATCCATCCATCCATATTAATCCATCCATCCATGCATCCATCCATCCGTATTAATCCATCCATCCAGCCATCCCCCATCTATCCATCCATCCACCTATCCCCCATCTCCATTCATCTATCCATCCATCCATCCACCCATCCCCATCCCCCATCTCCATTCATTTATCTATCCATCTATCCACCCATCCTCATCCCCATCTCCATTCATCTATCCGTCCATCCACCCATCCCCATCCCCCATCTCCATTCATTTATCTATCCATCCATCCACCCATCCCCATCACCCATCTCCATCCATTTATCCATCCATCCATCCACCCATCCCCCATCTCCATCCATTCATGCATCCATCCATCATTTTTCAAAGTTCAGTGCTTTTTAAACTTGCTTTACTTCAGTTTTATCCTTACATTTAAATGTAAATTTTGCATCTTGTTTGCAACCCCACTCCAAATCCAAGTCAAATTAATGATGTGATTTGAAATTCAAAAGACATTTTAAATTCAGTTTTCAATTCAGAATGGCATAAGTTATATTTGTTGGGCTGGAAATAATAAATATTTTGATACTGGGGTTGAATGAATATATAATTTTTTCGTATAGTTTTGAGTCCCAAATAACACACAAAGTGTGAAAAATTGGTGCAGAAATGCACTTCTTTAAATGTGTCTATATTTGACTCCATATATTTGACTAACTCGGCCGTCTTGTAGAACGTGACTATAAACACACACGAGACAGTGATGAGACACGTTCGAATGACAGAATAACCTCCAGGAAAACAGTGCAGCAGACAATACTGTGACCGTGAGACTTGCTGGATCTAAATTTAAACACCTGAACTTAACCAAGAGGAAGTATTTGGAGGAAGGAGCATTGTTTATTTGCATGTTGTTTTGCAACGTAAGAATTTCCAGTACGGACACACGGATGAAATGGGATGCGTGGTTTCCAGGGCTCAGAATAGCTTGGAAGATTCCTCCATGAGAGTGATGTTATGAGCAGCACAGCAGCATCAGGTTTCAACTGTAGTCACTTCCGCAACACAAACAATGCAGGCGGACATGCTGGTATGTCACGCCTGTGTCTGTCCGATAAAAATAAACGGCTAGACCGCTTCAGGCATGGAAAGTGTGTTGTTTCAAAGGACGCCCTAAAGAAATGCATACTTTTGGTGCACCTGAAGAGCAGTTTGCATGGAATTAGAGCTGTTCGGCATGCACAACACGTAGATATCATTACACGTACAGTTGCAGAAAATAGAAACGGAAAGGGTTTTTGTACCACATGATCTGTCAGTTCTTTTGCAGTGCTTTAGTAGGCTACATTTGCATAGTATTACTATATTTTAAAACATGCTTTGCATGGTCTGACAATAAGTATGGCTACTTTTATGCGTTGAAAACTTAAATGCTTGGTTTCTTGCGATGTGTTATGCATTGTTTTTGGACATTCTGTTGATTTGTCATTTCAAAAGTGACGTGGAATCGTTAGTAAGATGCATTAAAGCTATTTATTTTTTGCATGCAAAGAAAATATTAAATGAATGCATTTTTAATGCCTTTAATGCAAACATATATTTATTTCTAGCAAATATATTGCATTGCTAGAAACAGGCAGAAACGAGCAGAAACAGGTTTTGTAGCACATGATTTGTCAATTCTTTCGCTACAGTTGGCTGCATTTGCATATTGTATTGGAAATATTTTGCTTTGCGTGGTTCAACAATAAGAATGGCTACCTTTATGCCCTGCAAACTTAAATGCTTAGTTTCATGTAATGTATTATGTATTGTTTTTGGAGATTCTGGTATTTCGTGATTTCAAAAGTGACTTGTGGAATCGTTAATAATGTGTTGGAAGCTACAAACCAATCAGTAAATGTGTGTCATTGTTTTTCAGACAAAAGTATGAAGTTGCATTAAAGCTGTTTATTTTTTGCATGCAAAGAAAATATTAAATTAATGCATTTTTAATGCCTTTTTAAAACTTGAAACAAAAATATAATTATTTCTAGCAAATATATTGCATTGCTTATTTTTATTTTTTTATTTTTTTGCACTCTTGTCTACATCTTGATAAACTAGATTTTTTATTTTATTTTATTAGACATCCCAGTTGCAGAAAATAGAAACTGGTTTTGTAGCATGTGATCTGTCAGTTCTTTCAATATAGTTGGCTGCATTTGCATACTGTATTGGAAATATTTTGCTTTGCATGGTTTAACAGTAAGAATGGCTACCTTTATGCTTTGCAAATTTAAATGCTTTGTTTCTTGTGATGTATTCTGCAGTGTTTTTGGAGATTCTGTTGATTTGCCACAAATATTAGCTTAAATTTTAAAAGTGACTTGTGGAATCGTTATTAAAATGTTTTGAAAACTACAACCCAGTCAGTAAATATGTTTAAAGCTGTTCATTTTTTGCAAAGAATTCATGTAGAAATGCATTTTTAATGCCTTTTTAAAACATTGAGAAATATAATTATTTCTAGCAAATATGTGACCTTGGACCACAAAACCAGTCTTAAGCAGCACGGGTAGTATATTTGTAGCAAAAACCAAAAATACATTATGGGTCAAAATTATTGAGTTTTCTGTTATGCCAGAAATCATTAGGATATTAAGTAAAGATCATGTTCCATGAAGATATTTTGTAAATTTCCTATCATAAATATATCGAAACTTAATTTTTGATTAGTAATATGCATTGCTAAGAAGTTCATTTGAACAAATTTAAAGGCTGTTTTCTCAACATTTTAGATTTTTTTTGTTTTTTTTTGTTTTTTTTTGTTTTGTTTTTGCACCCTCAGATTCCAAATTTTCATATAGTTGCATCTCAGCCAAATATTGTCATATCCTAACAAACCATACATCAGTGGAAAGCATTTATTATTCAGCTTTCAGATGATGTATAAATCTCAATTTCGAAAAATTGATACTTATGACTAGGGCTGCACGATTAATCGAACGATGTCGTGAGGCGCGTTTAGTCAATGAAGCCGGTACTTTGATTAGTAGTAAAGCTCCATCACGTGCATTCAGTACAAAATCGAATTCGATTTTGAGCGCGATTTTGGCGTAGCTTGTCAGTGCTTTACGGCTCTGTGTATTGCTTGCTCTGTGTACTGAACGCACGTGATGGAGCTTTACTACTAATCAAAGTACCGGCTTCATTGACTAAACGCGCCTCACGACATCGTTCGATTAATCGTGCAGCCCTACTTATGACTGTTTTTGTGGTCCATGGTGTGGTCCACGCATATATAAATGCCCTGCTAATTTGTAAATATTTTTGTACTTTTGTCCACATCTTACTAAACTTTTTTTATATATATATATATATATATATTATTAGATATTTTATTAGATATTCTTCTTTCCTTTTTTTGCATGCAAGTGTAAACAATACTAACAATGATGCTTGTCTTTGTAAACATCACTAACTAGTGCAAAATCATTAAAACACCTTCTCCAACCTGCAAGAACTCTCTCGAAGCTCCCCGTATTACATCAGGCATTTCCTTATGCTTATAAAACGCGTTTAATTAGAGCCTATGCAGTTTTGTTCACACTTTCAGTGCGAGACTTAACAGGTCGTCTGTGAAGCACTGGCTGTCACAGACCCTACAGCCATTACAGAGGTGTTGAGAAAAGTGCCGTCACCCCTAGACTGATCCCAGACCTGTTAGAAGCTTCTTAGATCAGTACAGTTAGGTTTATGTAAGAACAACCTTGCTGTTTGTAGTGAGAAGTATTTATATTTATATTAAGATTTATGCTTTTTTCTTTTTTTTTTTTTTGCAAATGTTAAATATGCCCTTATGAAAAACAAGTACACTTTAGCATACAGTGCATGCAATTTCATAAGTACTTCTGCTGTCTTTGAAATATGGTTAAAGTATACTGCAGAATAAGCATTTATGGTAAACTAATGTCATTTCTAGTGCAACTTGAATGTAATGTATTTGTAATTTAATTTTTAATGATAAAGTTGCAATTTAGTACATTTCAAATAATAGTTACAGTTCTAATAAAGTACTTTTAGATGTGCTTTAGAATGTTAGTCAATACATTAAAATAAGTGTACTTTAAAGCATCACAAGATAAAAACATAATGTTTTAAAACATTTTAAAGTAAAACTTTTAATTTGACATGATTACAAAGTGCTCTTTTTAAAACTTAAGTGTTTTAAGAAACAGTCATGAAAATGTACTTTATTTGAAGCAAAGGATAAGTGCACATTCATTACAATTAAGTGCATTTTTTCACAAGGGTGTGTATCTTCAAGTAAGATCATTTAGTCAACTTATAGGAGTACAATAGCATATAGATGACCTCAAAACTAACGAATGGTCCCGTTTTGATTTCGTGGGGTCTCTCTTGAGGATTACGGTCCTTTTTGGAGGGTTTGGACGTGCCGTTCAGAACAGCTTAGTGTTGATGGATGCGATCGCGGCAGAGGGGATACTGGGTGTTGGCTGTGTTTCACAGCATTGTTCTCCAGCTATGCTTTCTCCGGTAGGAAGCCCCCGCCGCACTTTTTTTTTTTCTTTTTTTTTTTCTCCCCCAGAGTTCTCCTTGGCTTGCTTGGTAACACACTGTGGGTCTTTCAGGATGCCCCCTCCGTCCTCATATTTAACCCCACCGCCTTCCTCTCCTCACCTCCTCCCCTCCTCCATCGCAAGTGAAAAGCACTTCCTATTTCCCAGCCAAGTGGTATGGGGAAGCCTTGCCAACTCCACAGCTGGTACTGCCATCCACTTTCTTCTGCCAAGAAAGAGATATTTTTCCTGAGAGACTGTCACTAATACATTTGCATGTTGCGTTAAAGTGTTGGTGGTAACTTTATGGCTTGTTATAAAAGCAGTAAGCCATGTATTAAGGATATTTTATTACGGTTACGCAGTGTTGTTGAAATAGAAGTAAAATTAAATGCCATAATCACAAGATTACTCTAATGCACAGTAGTCTAGTAGCTTATTGCGCATATATATATATATATAAACCTAAATAAAAGTAATTAAAAACTGTATAGAATATGTAAAATAATAATAATAAAAATGACAATAATTAATCAAATTACGAAAACTGCAACTAAAAGGAAAATGGAAATATAAAAATAAAGCTACTTTAATTTTTTAAATGTATAATAATATAAATAATAAACACTGACTCAAAAATACTGGAGTAGTTTTAGACAAGTTATTAATTGTTAATAATTAACAGTAATAATTAATTATTAAAACCAAAATAAAATAAATTAAAGCTGTATAGAATATTTAAATAAATAAAAATAATAATAATAATAATAAATGACAATAGTTAATAAGATTACTAAAACTGAAACTAAAAGGAAAATGAAAACATTAAAATTACTTAAATTTTTTGAATATACAATAATATAAATAAATACTGGAGTAGTTTTAGACAAACAATCCCATTTTTGTCAGTAAATATGTTTAAAAAAAAGTAAATGTTTCAGTTTATTATAATTATTCATTATTAAAATTATATCTTATATAATAATAATCTTACTGACTTTTATATAATATTATCCTAATAATGAAATAATATTAATAAATAATTAGTGCTGGGCAGTGATTTTAATAAAACCCAAATAAAATAAAATATAAATATTAGAATAATGAAAACTGTAAATGCTTAAAAAATATGCTTTTATGCGATTATTTGTGATTAATCATTGCTCAGCCCTATAAATAATATTAAATGAAATCTTAAGAATAATAAAAATGTAATAGAGTAGTAGTAATAAGAATAAAAACATTTTTTCTGCCAAGTAATATAGTTTACTTGTGTTAAACTTGTGCATATATACTGCCTTGTTCAGATAAAAGCCATAACTACTGTATGCTCTGTTTATCTCATTTTACCTCCTTTTTTATCCTTTCTGTTTGCTTTTTTCCAATTTTTGCAGTTCTGGAGGCGATCCACATGTTAATGAACGTGTTAACACATCTGCTTAGCTGTCATAAGTGTGAGTGGCATGACTCACGTCCTCAGAGAACATCAGCAGTGACTTTAAAATGCAGAATCTCATTTATGCAGCAGCACTAAAGGAAGACATTACCTGTTTTATGCATAATTTTCTGCACACCTCCGTATCGGCCTCAGCGAGCTAATGATTAAACAGTGAAATGGGCTGTTACATCCTGAGGCCGGGGATTAGAAAAACACATGTTGAGCAGAGGATGTGGGATGGAGAAGCATTAAAATGTTGTCTGTTAGGGAATGTTATTGGCACAAGTAGATGGTGCATGAATTATAGATACAAAAGCGAGTGTGCGAATAAATATTTTTGCTTGCATTGTCTTAAAACCTGATTTGATAAAGGAATTAAATGCATAACAAAAAGTTATTTTATAGCACTCTTCATACATAAAATGCAGCTCAAAGTGCTTCACAAAGTAAAATAAAAAAAAAAAAAAAAAAAATGAAAACGCAACACTGGCAATGCAATTTTTATGAAGCCCATTTCTGACTTTATTCACAGAATTCAATTTTTTTTTCTTCTTTTGTAAGATATTGAGTTCATATCTTAGAATTCTGAGGAAAAAAAGTCAGACTTCTGAGTTTGTATCTTGCAAATCTGACATTTTTCCTCTGAGTTTATATCTTACTGTTCAGAATTTTTTTCAGAATTCTGAGTTTATATCTTGCAATTCTGACTTTTCTCTGAATTCTGAATTTCTTACAATTACAGTATGTTTATTTACCATAATTCAAAGTTTGTCTCAGAATTGTTTTTATTTTGTGATTTTGAGTTTATATTTATAGTTCTCACAATGCTGTTTTTGTCTAACAATTCTAAATTTATATCCCACAAATATAATTTTCTCAGAATTGTGAGAAAAAGAACATATGTGATGTAACCTCGGAGTCATGCCTTTTTTTCTCAGGGTGCATCTTACTATACAGACATTTTATTTTATTTTTTTTTTTTTTTAAATTCTGAGTTTACATCTTGCAATTCTGAGTTTATATCCCACAAATATTAATTCTTTTTTTTTTTTTCAGAATTCTAAGTTTTCATCTTGCAATTTTGACTTTTCTCTGAATTTACACAATTACAAGTTTATTTACCATAATTCAGACTTTTTGTCTTGCGATTTTAAGTTTTATATCTCTCAGTCCTCACAATTCTGAATTTTCATGTAACAATTTTGAGATTTTTCACCTAACAATTCTGAGTTTTTATCTTACAATTCTGAGTTTATATCCCGCAAATATGATTTTTATTTTCTCAGAATTTTGAGAAAAAAGAACTGTGTGATATAAACTCGGAATTCTGACTTTTTTGTTTTCTTAGAATTTTTGCAAGTTTACATCTTGCAATTCTGAGTTTTCTCTGAATTCTGAATTAGTTCACAAAGTTAATATACCATAATTCATACATTTTGTCCCAGAATTGCAATTTATATCTTGCAATTTTGAGTTTATACATGACAGTTCTCACATATCTGAGTTTTTATCTAACAATTCTAAATTTATATCCCGCAAATGACTTCTGAACTGTTACTGTATATAACCTCGGAATTCTGACTTTTTTTCTCTTAATTTCAAAATTACGAGTTTATATACAATTAAGACTTTTCGACTCAGAATTGCACATTTGTATCTTGAGATTTTAAGTTTATATCTCAGTTCTCAAAATTCTGAATTTTTATCTAACAATTCTAAATTTATATCATGCAAATATGATTGCCCCCCCCCCAAGAATTGTGAGAAAAAGAACTGTGTGATATAAACTTAGAATTCTGACTTTTTCACTGATTTCTGAGTTTACATCTTACTACTCTGACTTCTTTTTTTAATTCTGAGTTTACATCTTGCAATTCTGAGTTTATATTCCGCAAGTATGATTTCTGTCCTCAGAATTGTAAAAAGAACTTGTCAGAGTTTTCAGAAAAAGAATTATGCAAAATAACTTCTTAATAGTATAAAAGTCTTTTTCTCTGAATTCTGTTTATTATATATAATTCAGACTTTTCATCTCAGTATTGCAAGTGTATATATATTTCGATTTCCGGTTTCTATATCAGTTCTCACAATTATGAGGTTTTATCTTGCAAAAGTCAGAATTCCAAGAAGCAAAGTCTAAATAGTTCTATATAAACTGAGAATTCCAATATTCTGTGTTGGAAACAGGTTTCCATAGTTTTCACACAGTATCAATAAACAGTTTACTCAAGACTGTTTTGAGTAACTCTGAGTCAAGTCAAATGTCTTAACTTGCCTTTTAAAAATATGAATGCTTGAATTCATACTGAAAATACAATGACATCATTTAAATGTGTGTATCGGCGCTGATAGCATCTGTTAAACTTGCCTGCAGTTGTTTCACACCTCATGTTAAAGTTATGCAACTGTTCAGTAAAGCATTCTGTCATTTAGAACAAGCTGACATGTCTATTTGAATGATGATAACTTGCATGGGAATGGCTATTTTGCAACTTGCGTTCTTATCTGAGCTCTTGATCGTGCTGACGAGAAGGAAAGACATGCAGGGGAAAATGATTTAGCGGAATGATAGAGAATTGATCAATCTAGGAAGACTTTACCCACAGGAAGCCATTACCACAAAGAAACAAGTGTCCTGTATCTCGCACACACAAACACTCGGATAACTTCACGTTGGGTCTAGGTTTAACTCTCAACGGTCTCATTTCAACAGGCCTGTGATTGTGTTTTCCTGTTGCTGACCATGCTGACGTCTTCAGAGACGGGTAGGGAGCAGCTTACCTATAGATAAGACAGGAAGAAAATCAGTCAGAAAATGGCAGCGTGTCACGAGAGTAAGAGCCGTCTACGTAGGGCACTAATGTTTGGAGACCCCTCATTTCCTCACTGTGTTTGGGTTGCACGGTCCCACATATAAACACATCCGACTGTGTTCAACATGTCAGTCAAAGATAATTACAAGTGAATGTTGAACTTGCATGCTCAAATGATGAATGCTCAGTTAAAGAAACGAATGCTTCAAATCAGCATATTAGAATGATTTCTGGAGTAATGATGCTGAAAATGTAGCTTTGTCATCACAGGAATAAATTATATTTTTAAATATATGCAGATAGAAAACGGTTATTTTGGAATGAAATAATATTTCACAATTTTACAGTTAAGTGTGGAGTCTTGTTTTGCATATAAGGGTCAATACAGATATGCATAAAAATATTAAAGCATTAATAGAAGGTTGACTTTGGCAAATATTTAGCAAATTTGGGCATTCCTTTGCAACACTGAGTTTTCTGTGATGGTAAGTTTTCTGCAGGCAAACTTTTTCCAGCAAATGCAAAAATCGAATCGAGTTTTGATTTTTTTTTTTTTTTTTGAGGCCTGTCTGTGGTTTTGTTTTTTCATAAGCTGTTACAAGGTTTTGGGAAGGTTTGAAGTGATTATTGTAGGAATCTGATTTGTTTTGGAGGCAGGTTAGATTCTAAGAGAGAATTTGAGCAATCCGTGACTCACCAGATCAAACACATTCCCTGACGGCTTTCAGCATCTGCCTGCACGTGTGGAGGTGCTACAGAATTCCCTGGAATATGCATTCCTTCTAATCTGTTCTTTCATTTTCCAAACATAAGGTGTGGAAGGGAATGCTTTGTTCTCTTTGTTTTGTTTTGTTTCGTTTTGAAGGTAGATCAGGGTTATTACCGTAAACTAAGAGCATAAAAAAATTTTTGATTCTTGAAATAAACAAAGTCATTTTTATGTTATCTACAAACTGAAACTGAATCAAACGTATGAAGACAACAGTTACTTAAATGACAAAAAAAAAAAAACAACAACAAAAATACTGTCTAAAATATACATGAAAATATCTAAAATAATAAAAAAAAAGTCTATATATTTTTTTAGAAAAAAATATGAAACCTACTAAAAATGCTAAAAATGACAAAGCACACAACAAAAGTAAAACTGTAATATAAATTAAAAAGAGAAAAACTAATTCAAAATATTAATAAAAAAATATAATAGTCATACTAAAATAGCATTAACTTAATGTACTAAATTAACTAAAACTAAAACTGAAGTAAAGAAAAATAATAAAAATGATATATACATATTTTAAACAAATTATTAAGCAAAATTTGAAAGTAAAATATATTCAAAATATTAAATATAATACTAAAATGGTATCCAAATGATGCTAAAATAACATTTCTCATTTTAATGTTGTTAAAACATGAAAACTTGATGTACTAAAATAGCTAAGCTAAAACTAAAAAAAAAACTATAAAAATTACAAACCCAGCAAAATTAAATGAAAACAGAAAATGTAAAAATAAAAACTGATTTAAAATATTTGTAAAAACCTTTCTCGATAGTACTAAAAGAACATTTATAATTTGAATTTAGTTTACTTGGTGTACTAAAATAACCTAGAAATGTAAAAATAAAAGATTGTTCAAAATATGAAATATTGTAAATACTAAAATAGTGTCCGAATGATGCTAAAATAACATTTCTCATTTTAATTTGGTTGAACTTGATGTACTAAAATAACAAAAATAAAACTGAAATAAAACTTAACTATATTGGTATATTTAAAACAAAAACAAAAAACTAAAACTGATTCAAAATATTTGTTTAAAAAACAAAAACCCTCAATATCACTAAAAGTACATTTCTAATTTTAACTTAGTTCACTTGATATACTAAAATAACTAAAAAAGAAAAAAAGAGAAAATAAAACATGCAAAATGTTAGTAAAACTATAGTAACACTTAGATGGATGCTTTCACATGGAAACTTGGAGAGGAATCTCCAGTTGGCTCAGACTGAAGCTCCATATCCTCGCATGACCTGTAATTATAACAGACCGCAGTTTGTTGAAAGAGATTGAATAGGAAACCTGGATGCATTGTACATCTGACACAGTCATTTAGCTCCCGCTCAGGTTCCCTCCTCAAGAAGCGTCTTATCTACAGAAAAACACATCTTGAGGAAAGACCATGTGACCTGCAAAGGTGGAGGCAGGAGTGAGTTTGTGGATTCAGCCTGTCGTTTGTTTGGGCTTTGGTTTCCTTCGCCTCCCCGTGCGCACACACAGACACGCATTTTCGCTCGTCTTTCTTTCATCTGCACGCTGGAGGGTGTGCGCCACACCCTGCCCTCGCATTCCATTCTAGCAAGTCAAACGAAAGTAAGGTGAGAAAATGAGCTGGCACTTGATAGGACAAACTCCCCACAGGAAGCAGAAGCGCAGCCAAAGTGTGTCCACCCAGACAACCAAACCCACTGACATTCCTCCTCCATCCTTATGAAGTTACACACACTAGACCTATGATCTGCATTCATCAAGACGTGCCTCGCTGTGTCAGGTCCTCAAAAATCACTTGTTGCATGTTTCTATGGTAACAGGTCTTAATTAGCTAAACGTATTCACCCCTTCATAACACAAAATGCACATCTTACAGTTTGTTTAGGATATAATAATTGGGATATGAGATTTTATACATGTGTATAATCTAAAAACTGTTAGAACTCCCTACAAAAAAAAGTGCTCATTATTATTATTATTATTATTATTATTATTATTATTATTATTATTATTATTATTATCATTATCATTATCATTATCATTATCATTATCATCATCATTATTATTATTATTATTATTATTATTATTATTATTATAATTATATAATTCTATTGGGACTCCAAAAAGATACCATGCCATTACAATACATTTACTATTATTTAACATTAATTAATTAATTAATTAAAACTATGATGGTATGTCAATACTAAAATAGCATTACTTATTTTAATTTAGTTTGACTTGATGTACTAAAATGCCTAAAACAGTAAATATTATATATAATGAATAAAATAATTCATAAATAAATAAAAAAAAATCAATAAACAAACAAATAAATGGTTGAAAAATAAAAATATAATGATATGAATGATTAAATAAATGATTAAATTATTGAATAAATGAATGAACAAATAAATGCGTAAATAAAACAAAAAATGAATGAATCAAATGTTAAAAACAAATAAATTATTAGAAAATAAATAAAACTAAAATAATTAATTAGTGAATGATTGAGTAAAAAACTTGAATTAATAAAATAAAAAGATGAATAAACAAATAAAATGAATTAATAAATAAAAAATAAAATAAATTAATTAATTAGTGAATGATTAAAAACATGAATTAGTAAAATAAAAAAATGAATAAACAAATAAATAAAAGGATAAATAAAAGAATGAATGAATCAAAAAAATAAATGAATAAATGATTCAATAGAAAATAAAATGAATGATTGAATGAACAAATAGATGGATGAATGAATAAACAAATAAAAATGAAATGAATTAAGAAATAAAAAATAAAATAAATAATTAATTAGTGAATGAATGAGTAAAAACATTAATCAAATTAAAAATGAATAAAAGGATAGATGAATGAATGAATCAAAAAATGAATGAATAAATGATTCAATAGAAAATAAAATGAATGATTGAATGAACAAATGCATGAATGAATAAATAAAAAATAAAATGAATTAATTAAAACAAAGTTAATTAATTAATTTAATTAATTAGTGAATGAATGAGTAAAAAACATTAATCAAATAAAAAATGAATGAATAAATAAATGGATAAATAAAACAGAATGAATGAATCAAAAATTAAATGAATAAATGATTTAATAGAAAATAAAATGAATGATTGAACAAACAAATGGATGAATGTATAAATAAATAAATAAAAATAAAATGAATAAATAATAAATAAATAAATTAAATAAATGAATGAATAAATAACTGAATAAATTAATAAAAAAATAAATCTACCATATTATTATAGATAAATTGGTTGGGACAAAGATACCATTTTCCAGTAACTTAATATTAATGAAAACTATAAAGGTATGTCAAGCATGTAAAATTTTAATTTAGTTTAACTTGATGTACTAAAACGCCTAAAGCTAAAACTGTAAATAATGAATGAATGAATGAATGAATGAAATATAATGAATTAATAAATGTAAAACATACATAAATGGGTTAAAATTAGTGAATGAATGAGTAAAAATAAAATGAATTAATACATTAAAGATAAATGAATGAATAAACATTAAATAAATGGATAAATAAAACAAAATGAGTGAATAAACAAATAAATGGGTAAATAAAACACAAAATGAATAAATGAAATGATAAATGAATAAATAGAAAATAAATAACAAAAAATAAATAAATGAATGAATGACTAAAAATAAAATGAATTAATAAATTAGAAAATTAATAAATAAACATAAATTAATAAATAAAGGAATAAAGATTGAATAGAAAATAAAATGAATGAATACTTGAGTGAATATATGGATGAATAAATAAATAAAATGAATTAATACATTTATAAATAAATAAAAATACATAAAAATAAAATGAATGAATTAAAAATAAAACAAACACGTAAGTAAATAAATAAATGAGTGAATAAACACAAATATATCATATTATTTTATATAATTCTGTTGGGAAGATTCCATGCCATTACAAAACATTTACTATTTTTAATGTGAATTATTTAATTAAAACTATGATGTTATGTCAATACTAAAACTGTATTTTTTTTTTTTTTTATTTAAACTTTGTTTAATTTAATGTACCGAAAATTAAATAATATATAAAAAAAGATGTAAAAAAAATACTACAAATTTACTAAAACTTTACCTAAAATTGAAATGAAAGCCAAATATAAAAATAAAAACATAAAACATTAAATAATCTTATCACCATATGACATTATTTTTTTAGTTTTTCTGTAGTATCTTTAGATAAAACTACTTCTGAGCATTGACATTTTCCTGCTTTTTTTGTTAGAAAGGGAAGATAAATGAGTTTAATCTTAATCTGCTTCAATCTTGAACAGTTTAAACGGTTGAATTTGATTTTCAAAGCCCACAAACTTCATCTTTGGCTGCTTTGTTAGTATGCAGCAGTTGTTTGTCTTGTTTATCCTGAACGGAGAATGTGTCCTTCCAGACAGACAGACGGTTCCCAACACAGATAACACTGAGACATCTGATGAACTGATTCAAATCTTTTATGCTTATTTAGTATAAAACAATAACTCTGGGTTGCCCTGTACTGAGGTCGTCTATTCATTGCTGTGCTTTCGTTCTCATATGAATACTTCTGTTATCTGGAAGCAATCATTCTGTGTTGAGCTCTACCGCTCACGTGTCTCCTGTGTCCCGGCATACTAGTGCAGAACTAATGGCTGAAATTCACAGCCTCCAGGGACCGTTCTGCCCCGCTCAGGCACAGCTGCTGCTTCGCTCACCGCGGTAAATCACTTCGTTAACACACCGCAGGTTTGGGTGGAGAATGGAAGTGAGGAGAGAAATGTTTTGTTTGCTTCATACTGTAGTTGTAATCTCAGAAATGTGAATTTAAAGTAGAATAGACATGTTCCCATTTGTGTTTAATGCCATTTGAATTAGCGCTCATTACCAAAACGCATCTCGAGTACATTTCTAGTGCTCAGATTGCTGTTTCATAGCGCGAGAAACATTGAGTTTTCAATGTATTTGGAAAAAGTATCACTAGAATGTATTTTTGAATTTTGTCTTGTTTAAATCTTAAGTATTTTATATTTTTTTTTTTTTTTTTTTTTTTTTAAACTGTATATTAACATTTGTTATTCAGTTGCCTTAAAGATAAGCTTGCTGCTGACAAAAAAAAAAATTAATTAATTAATTAAAAATGAATGAATAAATAAATGAAAATAAGTGAATAAATAGAAAATAAAACAAGAATTAAAATGAATAAATAAATGGATAAATAAAAATAAAATGAATTAATAAAATAAAATGAATTAAATTTAAAAAAATAAATGAATAAACACATAAATTAATGGATAATAAGATGATTAAATGAATTAAAAATAAAATGAATGATTGAATAAGTAATTGCCAGACTGAATAAATGAATAAACAAATAAATAGATAGATAAAACAAAATTAATAAATTGAATAATAAATAACAATAAGTATAATATAAATAAATAAAAATAAGTGAATGAATGAGTACAAATAAAATGAATAAACAAATTAATGGAGAAATAAAAATGAATGAATGAATGAAAAAATAAATAATTAAATAAAATGAATTGAAAAATTAAAAAATTACTAAAAAATAAATGGAGAATAAAACTGAATGAATATATAAAAAAATAATGATTAAATACAAAAAAAAATGAATGGAAAAATAAATAAATAGATAATGATTGAATGAATTAAAAATAAAATGAATGATTAAATGAATAAATGACTGACTGAATAAACGGATAAATAGGCAAATAGAACAAAATGAATAAATTAAATAAATAAATGAATAAAACAAAATAAATAAAGCATAAATAAAACAAATAAATGGGTAAAAAAAACGAGTAATGATAAAAAGAATAAATAAAAATTGGATAAATAAAACAAAATGAATGATTAAATGATTTAAAAAATAAATTAATAAATTGAGTACAAAAATCCAAAAGAAGGACTGGATGAATGGATGGATGAATAAAAAATAAAATAAATAAACAAATAAAAATAAATTAAATAAATAAATAAATAATTAATTAATTAATTAATAAAAAGTGAATGATTAAATAAATAAATGACTGAATAAATGAATAAAAATTATTGAATTAAAAAGAAAAATGAATAAATTATTAAATGAAAATAGAATGAATTAATACATTAAAAATTAAATAGATGGATAAATAAATAAATAAATAAATAAAAGGATAAATAAAATGATAAATAAAACAAAATTAATGATTGAATGATTTAAAAAAAAAAAATGAATAAATTATTGAATACCTAAAACCAAATTAATGATTAAATGAATGCATGGATGAGTAAAAAATAATAAAAAATAAAATGACTTAAATAATAAAAAAAAACAAATAAAAAAAAATGGATAAATAAAAATAAAATGAACGAATTGATAAAAAATGAATGATTAAATAAATAAATGACTGAATAAATAAATAAATAAACATAAATAAATCAAAATTAATGAATTAAAAAGAAAAATGAATAAATTATTACATAAAATGACTGAATGATTGAATGGCTGGATGAATAAATAATTAAATAAAAATAAAATGAAATTAATAATAAATTAAAAATGAAATAGATAAATAAATAGAATGATAAATAAAAGGATAAATAAAACAAAATGAATGACTGAATGATTTAAAAAATAATAGAATAAATTATTGAATACATTAAACCAAATGAATGATTGAATGAATAGATGGATAAATATAAAAAATAAAAATAAAATGGCTCAATAAAGTAAAAAATAAATAAATAAACAAAAAATAAATGGATAGATAAAAATAAAATGAATGAATTGACAAATGAATGATTAAATAAATAAATAACTGAATAAATGAATAAACGAAACAAAATGAATGAATTAAAAAGAAAAATTAATAAATTATTAAATGAAAATAAAATGACTGAATGATTAAATAAATAAATGGATGAATAAATAATTAAATAAAAATAAAATGAATTAATAAATTAAAATATAAATACATAACTAAATGGATTTAAAAAAAAAAGCAACAAATTAAAATAACATAAATGCTTGTTCCCCAATGCTTTCTCAGAGAACAATTTTGATTTTCCCCATCTGTGGTTTTTCTGTCAAATTACACAAAATCAACAGGTTTTGTTTTACATTTGTAAGTTTTTGCAGAGAACTTTAACGTGCACCCGACTGACCCGCCAGACGCTGAAAACCACCGCCAACATTTCAGCCTTGATAAACATGAGAAAAAAAGCATTTTGTTTATCGCACTTGTTGATGCTCGGGTTGCTAATTGGAGGCTGTTTATAGTATCTGCCTGCTTTAAAAGCCTTCGTTCCAAATTACGCACTGGCATGAAAACACACTCTATCAGCATTCTCATCAAAGCCAAAAGCAAACAGTAATGTGCAGGATTTTTGGTAAGAACTCCTCCTTCACAGGTTAAATCTCTGAGGACCTCTGCATTCAACAGAAATGCTTCATTTGGCATTTCTACAGTCTTTTTAATGCTTTTATGTGACTGGCTCATTACAGGCCTCGTTTTCAGGAGAGTTTTTCTTTTTAGTGGTAGCTAAAGTACCTCCTTTTGCACCACATCCAAATATTTACTTGGCTTGAATTTGTTAAAATGCACGAGAGAGAAAGCCGCTGTGCCATTGGACATTTCACAAAGGCTTTGTATTATTTAGCTGTGTTGCATTCAAAGCTGCATGTAGGGTTTCTCTAGTTCTGTCCAGAACAGATTGATGTTTTGTTGCTTTATGTCTGTAAGAAACAAAATAATAGTGCTAGTATTTGTTTTGTACAATCACTCACATTTACCATGTTTTACATGTTTAACATTTGGTTTAAAGGTCATATAATGTAGAAACTTTTAATCACTAAGCTTTTTATTGCATTAAAAGTGACTTTAATTATTATTATGTGACTCTTAATTATTATTATGTGACTTAATATTTATTCATTTATTTATTTATTTATTTTTAACATTGTCTCTTCTAAAGAGTATTTAATACTAAATATTGAAGGACTACTGAAATGAAAACTGAAGCTTTTCATTTACTCACACGCATGTCATTATTTTTTTTTCTATACAATGACAGTGAATGGTAAATTATACTGTTTAAATAGGATGAAACAGCACTGCAAAACATCATAAAAGTAGTTTATATGACTTGATATACTGTATTTTTTGTTAATATTTTGAATTATAATTTTACTATATTTTACTATAGTGTTTAGATTTGTCTGTTAGTGTTTTTAGCTTATTTTTATTTTTTATATTTTTGCTGTATTTTATGGTCTTTTTTTATATTAGTATATTTATGTATTTATTTTAGTTTTAGTTTAGTACTTCAAGATTTTTAAATGTTCAATTTCAAATACTCAAACTACATGAAAATTCGAATGTTAAAATATTTAATGTTTAAATAATATTTAAATTATATATTTATTGTTTATTTTATTTTTATTTTATTTCAAATAACAAAAAATTTTTTTTTTTTTTTTTTTTGTTTTTTTTTTATGGTTTTAGTTAACTATAATAACCCTGACTTGAGAATTATATTATATTATATTATATTATATTATATTATATTATATTATATTATATTATATTATATTATATTATATTATATTATATTATATTATATCATATTATATCATATTATATTATTAAATTCTCCTGTTTTGTTTAATTTAGTTATTTTTTGTTTTTGTCTTTTTTACTTCTGTTTTTTAACATGTTTATTGTATTCTTTATTTCAAGTAATTTTTTTATGGTTTCAGTTAATAACTCAGACTTGAGTATTATATAATATAATATTATATTCTCCTGTTTTCAGTTTATTTAAAAAAAAATATATATTTTTTTGTTGTGTTTTATGGTCTCTTTAATGTGTTTTTTTTTTTTTTTTTTTTTTTTGAATCTCTGTTTATGTAGTTTATTTATTTATTTTAGTTTTAGTTTTTTAATTAAAAAAAATATATATATCTATCTATATCTATCTATATCTATCTATATCTATCTATATCTATCTATATCTATCTATCTATCTATCTATCTATCTATATATCTCAAAAACTGCTACTTGAAATAACATACAAATTATATATAATATTGTTACTTTAACTATAACATACAATATATATATTGTATGTTATAGTTAAAGTAACAAGTTTTAGACATTTACTGAAAATAGTCCCATTCATTACAGGTGTGTATTAATGTGTCATAAGGCACAACAGAAACAAATGAAATGAGGTGAAATTAATTAAGTAAATAATTAAAAAATAATAATTTTTGGTGAATGATGCAAGGTTTTGCAGTGACATTTCCTATATCTTGTTATCCAGAGCACTTTAAGTATTGCAATCTGGCTTGTACACTGTTGCGATATTATTAGCTTTGCTAATTTCTATTTTAGAAATTCGTATCAAAGACAGTTAGGTTTGCATTGAGTATAGTGTTCATGGTGATGGTCAGAAGGCCTCCGCCTCGCTGTCACAACAGGAGGATGGTGACAAGAGCATCTATTTGTGTCCATTTGGTGTCGGTTCTTAACTTTACACGCTTTACTCACTGTCTGTGTCCATCACACTCGATTGATCCGCTAACATTTACCACGTTACCATCAGCGGCTCATGATACGTCACTCGTTATGTGAGCGCCCACGTCCCAGACACAAACTGTTCAGCGTTTAGATGTTCTTTCACAAGTGAAGGCTTGTGCTACTGGACTTTTATTGAGAAAGTACAGTTGGCAAGATCCTCTGCTCATAGTTTAACTTTATAAAGAGATTATACAGTTGAGGTCAAAAGTGTACATACACCTTGCAGAATCTGCAAAATATTAATTATTTTGCCAAAATAAGAGGGATCATACAAAATGCATGTTATTTTTTTATTTATTACTGACCTGAATAAGATGTTTACATATAGTCCACAAGAGAAAATAATAGTTGAATTTATAAAAATTACCCCATTCAAAAGTTTACATATCCTTGATTCTTAATTCTTTTTTGTTTAGTGATAGTTGTTGATGAGTCCCTTGTTTGACCTGAACAGTTAACTGCCTGCTGTTCTTCAGAAAAATCCTTCAGGTCCAACAAATTCTTTGGTTTTTCACCATCTTTGTGTATTTGAACCAAGCGGCAACCTCCCGGTCTCCCTCTTGAAGCCAACATGTAAGTGACTAAAACTGCAAATCATCGACTGGCCGCTAGAGACTGGCTGCAAAAGGGAGTCATTCCCATAGACTCCCCATGTTAAAATGCCCAACTTTACAGCAGAAAAATATGTTTACAGCCTGGTGCAAAAAGTGGTTTTGGTCTATATAGCTAATTTTGCCCTTCATGTCAACTGTGAGGGGGTGAAATTTTTTTATAACTCATCCATTTAATTTATATTAAGCCTTAAAGTTCTGCATAATTTAGGGCGTGGCCACTTGACTGACAGGTGGATTGCCGCTGCGGTCACCACCGTCGCACTAGGCGGGCGTAGTTTCAGTAACCAGCTCCACCCACGTCCCACCTATTTGCCCATTTTCGATTATCCGAGAGTGATGTGCAGTGACGCGATTCCAAGATGGCAACGGCCGACTCCCGCCCACTAAGAGCTTCAGAAATGCTCTTCAGAAACCTACGGGTGACATCACGGACACTACGTCCATATTTTTTACAGTCTATGATTTGAACCCTTTCCAGCAATGATCAGTATGATTTTGAGATCCATCTTTTCACACTGAGGACAACTGAGGGACTCGTTGCAACTATTACAGAAGGTTCAAACGCTCACTGATGCTCCAGAAGGAAACAAAATGCATTAAAAGCCTGGGGGTGAAAACTTTTGAATTTGAAGATCAGGGTAAATTTAACTTGTTTAGTCTTCTGGGGAACATGTAAGTATCTTCTGTAGCTTCTGAAGGGTGGTACAAAATGAGAAAAAAAAAGATATTTAGGCAAAATAAGAAAAATGTACGCATCTTCATTCTGTTCAAAAGTTTTCACCCCCTGGCCCTTAATGCAACATTGCGGTTCAAGCACTCCTCAGAAGTGCTCAAGATGTGGGCCGAAGGGAAATCAAACTGCACCCCAGCCCAAATCGGCTGGACGCACTATTTTAAGGCATTCTTCATTCTGTTCAAAAGTTTTCACCCCCTGGCTCTTAATGCATCATTTTTCCTTCTGGAGCATCAGTGAGCATTTAAGCCTTCTGTAATAGTTGCATATGAGTCCCTCAGTTGTCATCAGTGTGAAAAGATGGATTTCAAAATCATAAAGTCATTGTTGGGAAGGGTTCATATACACAAAAATGCTGAAATACCAAAGAATTTGTGGGATCTGAAGGATTTTTCTGGAAAACAGCAGACAGTTTAACTGTTCAGCACAACAAGAGACTCGTGAACAACTATTACTAAACAAAAACACCGCTGTGGATCATTCAGATAACAACAGTATTAAGAATCAAGCGTATGTAAACTGGGTCGGGGAACTTGAACGGGGTCATTTTTTATAAATTCAACTATTATTTTCTCTTTTGGACTCTATGTAAATATCTTTTATGTGAAATATCTTTTTCAGTACTAAATAAAAAAACAACAACGTGCATTTTGTATGATCCCTCTTATTTTGATCAAATAATTAACATTTTGCTGATTCTACAAGGTGTATGTAAACTTTTGACCTCAGCTCTAATGGTCTCTAAATTATCAACGTGAACAAAACTTAGCTGTTGCTTACAATCTGTACATGCCTTCTGTTGTCTGATAGGTAGTTTATACTTATTTAGCAAGTAAAAGGCTTTTTAGTATGGTTTAAAATCATGCCCAAATACTCAAATATGATCTGTCAGGCTTTTGGGAACACTTATTTGTTTATCTCTCAATCATCACTGTAATGCATTGCATTACAGAGCTTTGATCATAAAACTAAGCATTTATAGTAAATATCGTCTTACTAAGATATTATGGGGAGATTTAGAGTGACCACTGATATTGGGCTTGCTCAACAAAAGCACATATGCAAGCTTTTAAAAAGTATTTTGTCTATAGGTTCAACAAGCTGTTCCCCAAAAAACAAGAAAGAAAGAAAAAAAACATCTGCCTATTATTTCATATATCAGGGTTTAATGTAATTTAGCTTCAAAAACATTAATTTTTAAATCCATCTCTCTCCATCTCTTTGCCACTGCTTATCTTCCTCTTCCTGTTGAACCTCAAACGAGATGCAATTTTCTGATTGCGGTTCAAGCACTCCTCAGAAGTGCTCGAGATGTGGGCCGAAGGGAAATCAAACTGTACCCCAGCCCAAATCAGCTGGACGCACTATTTTAAGGCATTCTCATGTCCTCATACGCTCCAAAAACAAACCCGGCCCTAAAGATAGCCAACAACAACAGCAGCGATACTGGGCTTGATCAAACCATCAGCACTGTGCTGCACCCAAAGGCTACTTCAAAGGGCAAGATGCTAATTGTAGCCTTGGTTTTGGTCGTATCATTAGTCAAACAACACCCAGTAATCAACAGCACAACCCTCGTGTCACTGGGCGTCCGGTGATGGCGTTTACATGCTCCAACTGAGACCAATGTTTTCCACTACTCACTGAAAGTTCATCAGTTGAATTACTGTACATGTGTAACTGTAACTGTTCATTAGTGTCAGCTTTAAAACAATATACTGGAGCAGTGCTGGTTTGAGTCAAGGATGTTTATTAAGCTGTGGCTTTTGAATCGGAGAGATGTTTTAGTTAATGAAACGGATCATCAAAGATGTAAATGAGTAGATGAGGAAGGAACAGATTTGGAGAAATTTAGCATTACATCACTTGCTTACCAACGGATCCTCTGCAGTGAATGGGTGCCGTCAGAATGAGAGTCCAAACAGCTGATAAAAACTTCACAATAATCTACAAGTAATCCACACCACTTCAGTCCATCAGTTAACATCTTGTGAAGCAAAAGAGGTGTATTTTTAAGAAACAAAATCCATCATTAAGATATTTTACTGTCAGTTTGTTGCTTTTGGCTAAAATATGAATCCTCTGTCCACAATAGTACTTTCTCTAGTGAAAAAGTTGTCTTGTCTGAATCAGGAGAGAAATACACTACCAGTCAAAAGTTTTTGAACACTAAGATTTGTAATGTTGTTGTTTTTTTTTTTTTTTTTTTTTTTTATTATTATTATTTTTTTTTTTTTTTTTAAGAAATCTCTTATGATCACCAAGTCTGCATTTATTTGATCTAAAGTACAATTTTGAAATATTTTTACTATGTAAAATAACTGTTTTCTATTTCAGTATATTTTAAAATGTCATTTATTCCTGTGATTTCAAAGCTGAATTTTTAGCATCATTACTCCAGTCACATGATCCTTCAGAAATTATTCTAATCTAATTTGCTGCTCAAAAAACATTTATTGGTATTATGTTGAAAACAGCTTTTTTTTTTTTTTTAGCATTTATCTGAAATAGAAATCTTTTGACATTATAAATGTCTTTATCATCACCTTTGATCAATTTAAAGCATCCTTGCTAAATAAAAGTATTTATTTCTCTAATTTCTGTCCCAAAAAGAAAAGAAAAATTATACTGACTCCAAGCTTTTGTATGGTATAGTGTATAATGTTCCAAAAGATTTTATTTCAGATAAATGTTGATCTTTGAATTTTTCTATTTATCAAATAATCCTGAAAAATTTACTCAACTGTTTTAAATCAAATCAGCATATTAGAATGATTTCTGAAGGATCATGTGACACTGAAGACTGGAGCAGTGATGCTGAAAATTTAGCTTTGATCACAGGAATAAATTACATTTTAAAATATATTCAAATAGAAAGCAGTTATGTAAAATAGTAAAAATATTTCACAATATTACTGCTTTTGTTATTTTGAATCAAATAAATGCAAACTTGGTGAGCAGAAGAGAGTTCTTTAAAAAACAAAACAAAAAAAATCGTAATGTTCAGAAACTTTTGTCTGGTAGTGTATGCACAGATCAAGCACCGTTTACATGTCCGAAACAGTTCTAAACAAATATGTTGGTGGATTTTGATGTGAGAGGACAACATGAGATAGAGTTTTACATTGGAAGAAGCATTATTATGGATTATAGACTAATATTTTGGCCAAAAAAGTAATGGTTTAAAGTTAAAAATGCCTTAATGATAAAATTGTTTCTTACAAACATGCAGCTTTTCGATTCACAAGATGTTAATTGATGGACTGGAGTGGTGTGGATTACTTGTGGATTATTGTGATGTTTTTATCAGATGTTTGGACTCTCATTCTGATGGCACCTATTCACTGCAGAGGATCCATTCATGAGCAAGTAATACAATGCTAAATGTCTCCAAATCATCTACATGTTGGATGGCCTGAAAGTGAGTGCATTTTCAGCAATTTATCATTTTGGGAGAACTGTTCCTTTTTTATTAATTTAATGCACCCTTGCTAAATAAAAGTATTCATTATAAAAAGTAAACCTTACTGTAGTGTACAATCGTAAAACCTAAACACTGCACATGTTAGTTTTACATTAGTTTTACAGAAATTTTTAAAGGTGAAGTTCACTTGCAGAACAAAAATTTACAGATAATGTACTCACCCCCTTGTCATCGAAAATGTTCAATTGTTTTTTTGAGGCAAACATTTCAGATTTTTTTTTCCATATAGTGGACTTCTATGGTGTCTGAGAGTTTAAACTTCCAAATTGCAATTTAAAAGCAGCTTCAAAGGGCTCTAAACGATCACAGTCGAAGAATAAGGGTCTTATCTAGTGAAACGATCAGTTATTTTCTATAAAAAATTGTCAATTTGAATACTTTTTAACCTCAAATGCTCGTCTTGTTAAGCTCCCATCCCTACTGTTTAATGTCATACTGTTTAATTAACGCTCGTCTTGTCTTGCTCTCCCTGAACTCTGTGTATTCTGACTCAAGACAGTTAGGGTATGTTAAAAAAAACTCCAATGGTATTTTCTCCCTCAACTTCAAAAATCATTTCGAAATCATCCTACATCGCTTCAGAAGTACCGATACAGTCTTTGCAAAGTGAACATGCAAAGCAGATCAAACACCCTTAACAAAAAAGGTAAAACGGCGATATAGGATGATTTTGAAGTTGAGGGAGAACATGAGATGGGAGTTTTCCGACATACCCTAACTGTCATGAACCGGAACAAAACAGTCCAGGCAGAGTAAGACAAGACGAGGGTTTGACATTACAAAGTACATAAATTGTATTATTTTTATGGAAATAACCGATCATTTCGCTAGATAAGATCCATCTTTCTCGGCTGGGATCATTGGAAGTAGCATTTAAACTGCATTTTGGAAGTTCAAAATCGGGGCACCATATCAGTCCAAAATGCTGAAATGTTTTTCTCAAAAAAACATAATTTCTTTACGACTGAAGAAAGAAAGACACGAACATCTTGAATGACAAGGGGGTGAGTAAATTATCTGTAATTTTTGTTCTGGAAGTGGACTTCTCCTTTAAAGGGATAAAATGTCTTTTGTTTACTCCTTGTCATGTTGTCTGAAACCTGTGTGACTTTCATTGTTCCCTGAAACACAGAAGGAGATATTAAACAGCCTATGTCATCATTCACCTTCACTGCATGGAAAAAAAGATGCAGTGAAGGTGAACATCTGCTTTTGTTCAGTGGAAGAAAGAAAGTTTCAAACAACGTGACAGTGAGTAAACGATAACAGATTTGTCATCTTTAGGTGACTATACCTTTAATGACCTTGTGCAAAATTCTATTCAATTTTTCAGCTCAGCTCATGCTGATTTTTGGCAGCGAAGTGTGCTTTAGGTTACAGTACATTATTCATAACTTCAAAATGTTAAATACAGACACATACTGAATATCATTCATGTAGTGAATGTTCTTACATGTGTTAGTGTCATTTCCACTCCAGGAGTTCCTGGAAGGCAGCATACTAACGCAGATGGCCGCGAGTTTCCCTGTCACTCCCACATCCCGTTTCCTTATGTTTATCATCAGACGTTTGAGGGAAGGATGCTTCATATATCCATATCCTCTACAGCTGCACTGTAAAGCTTTGCTTCACAGCTTTCTGAATCAAGGCCACGTGTTACACCCAGCAGAAGTGTCAGGAACTTCTGTACTGGAGGAAACTACATGTGAGGGCGATCACACTCCTTCCAGGATTTATGACAAAGTCATGGCCATGTTCCTGTAGCACATAGACCCTGCCAAAATCAACACGTAATCAGTTAACACAACATCTCCTGAGTTTTCATTGTTCATCACCAATGGTGGGCTTGAGTACTTGAAAGTACAGATACCCCAATAAAATATTACTCCAGTAAAAGTATTAAAGGATTAATTCCTTATCATTTACTCTCCCCTATGTCATCCAAGATGTTCATGCCTTTTTCAGTTGAAAAGAAATTAAGGTTTTTGAGGAAAACATTCCAGGATTTTTCTCCATATAGTGGACTTCAATGGGGACCAGAGGATGTGGAGGTCCAAATTGCAGTGTCAGTCTTATCTAGCGAAACATTTGTGTGCTTTTTTTTTTTTTGTTTTTTTTTTTGGCCACAAATGCTCATCTTGCACTAGCTCAACCTTACGTATTATGTAAGCATTCATGTGTGTTTACAAAGCAAACATGCAAAGAAAGACAAACGCACTTTGCAAAAAAAGGTAAAACGATGTCGGATGAATTTGAAGTTAGAGGAGAAAATGATATGGATATATATATATTTTTTTTTTACCAATGTCATTATGCTATGCATGAAGACATTGCAGAGCTAGTGTAAGATTAGCATTTGTGGTTAAAAAGTACATGATTTATTTTTTTTTTTTTTTTTTTCCCCCAAATGACCAATTGTTTCGCTAGCTAAGATCCTTATTTCTCGGCTAGGATCATGTAGAGCCCTTTGAGGCTGCATTAATTTATATAGTGGAGAAAAATCCTGTAATGTTTTCCTCAAAAACCTTAACTTCTGTGCTTAAGTATTCAAAGTAAAAAAATTATTACCATGGCTACCGTTGTTTGCGAACCAATTTAACAGGTCCATTAAAACGAATTTGCTCATTAATGAATTGGAACCGCTCTTGCGTCACGGAGCAGTGACGATTTCTCCAGTTAAAATAATGAGGAAGAACAACATGTTTTTAAGAAATGGAATGGAATAAACAGTATAATATTATGCTTTGGAATGTAGTAAATTAAAAGGAAACATTCCTCAGAACAAAAACTCTGATAAAGTACAGATACTTGAAAAAGTGTACTTAAAGAAGTTGTTCACTTCCAGCACAAAAATTGACAGATAATGCACTCACCCCCTTGTCATCCAAGATGTTCATGTCTTTCTTCAGTCGTAAAAAAATTGTTTTTTAAGGAAAACATTTCAGGATTTTTCTCCATATAGTGGACTTCAATGGTGCCTGCGAGTATGAACTTCCAAAATGTAAACAGCCAAATTTGATAGCCTTGTGGGCAGCGTGCCAACATACAGCGCCGTTGCGTCCCGTGTTCGAATCCCGACTCGAGGACCTTTCCTGATCCCACCCCCATCTCTCACTCCCACTTTGCTTCCTGTCACTTCTGATCTGTCCTGTCAAAATAAAGGCAAAAAATGGCAAGTAAATAAAACAAGTTACAAAAATCTTGAAAAAAATTAGCAATATTCTCTGCTCCCAAATGCTGGGGGCGTGTCCGCTGTCTGCGCTAAAACCATGCCCACTCACGGGAAAGCTGGCGCCTCTCTCAGCTGTCAAATACAAATAAATTTAAATAAGGGAAAGCTTATAAAATATATAGATTTTTTTGTTTACATGTAACATAAAAGATGACATACTTTTAATAAAGTTAGAAAAATGCCATTACAAAGGTAGAAACAAAATTCCACTGTAAATCCCTTTGTCAAATATCACCTCGTAATGGGAAGGCTAATTATTCATCAGATTTTTGGATTATTGATCAGAAGGTGCCCCTAAAATTTGACTGTGCTCCTAAATTTTGTGTGTTTAGAAACAATGATCTGAATTGCCTTTACACAGACTTTAAGTACAGTAACAAAGTTCTTGGTGGTTGCTAGGGTGCTGAGGGTGGTTGCTAGGGTGTTCCGGTGATTTCCGGTGAAAAGAGTCTGCTTTTAAGTCTTACTGATCTTGTGGTCTGTAGGCTCAGGTCCATATTTTAGTCTTTTTCTTAGGGATTTGTCACATGTTTTATGGTCAAACGATTAATCTGATCACTTAGTAAAATAACAGCACACTCTCCTCAACAGCAGGCATGATTTAAGGAATCATTCATCTCTGCATGACAAGAAATGCATTACCAATTTAAAGAACTTGGCATCCCATCAACTAGAATCCGTATGGAAACACCCATTATGTGAAAACTATCCCCCACATGAATGAGAGGAATGAGAGTCATTCAGGCTGTGGAGTTTTTCAGAAACAGGTTGAAACTGAAACAGACATTGCTCATTTAGGTCTTTGTTTTGCCTTTGGCACAGGCAGTGCTTCTGAAGGCCACTGTGGTGAGTTTCAGTAGGTGGCGCTGTTCATTCAGCCAAACTTGCTGACTCACAGATCGCAACGAATGGAGCAAAGAAGCAATCACTGCAGCCTTAAACCCTGAGATACAGCTGAAGGTGAAGTGAATTGAATGTTCTCCTCAGAGGAGAAACATTGTTACGCGCTCATATATTATGAAACCCGCAGCTCCCAGACCAATACTTACTCTGGTACAATTTTATCCCTTTTGGGAAAACTGCAGTCTATTTCTCTGATTGGTTAGCTTAATAGAGTAGAACAGACTTTGTGAATTAGGGCATGAAGCCCGTTTTGTTCATTTCGCCCCCTCCAAATTTAATAAGCACATTTCTCCTGGAAGAATGAGCGTAATTTAACGAAGAGAATCTGATAGAGAAGCACAGGTATATCTGACCATTTTCACTTCTTTTCAACTTAAAACAGTTTGAAATGAAATACTAGATTAATACTTAATACTATATGCAGTATATACAGTTTACTGACACAGTATAACCTATGTGTGTACAGTAAAGACAACCTTTGTCCAGTACATTTCGCCTGCTTCTCCCATTTGCTTTTGACTAATCAATCAGATAAAACAATAATTTCTCATATTAATTTGAATATTTAACATTCACTTAAATGGTATGAGATGACTGGATTTCAATCTTTTGATTCAGATCGGAACGTGGGTTTCGCGAATCATTTGATTTAGATCAAAACTTCGGAGTGGGTTTGTGAATCTTTTGATTCAGAACAGCGGGTTCGTGAATGATTTGAGTCAGATCAGAGCTTCGGAGTGGGTTTGTGAATCATTTGATTTGGATCGAAGCTTTGGAGCGGGTTTGTGGATCTCTTGATTCAGATCGGAACGTCGGTTTCGCGAATCATTTGATTTAGATTGAAACTTCAGAGCGTGCATCACAAATCATTTGAATCATAATGGAACTAAGCGGGTTTGTGAATCTTTTCATTCAGGTCAGGACTTTGAGGCGCATATGGTGAATCATTTGATTTCAATCGGAACTCCCCAGATATCTTCGGAGTGGGTTCACGAATCATTTGATTTAGTTCAGGACTTAGGAGCGTATCATGAAGCATTAGATTCAGATCGGTACTTTTGGGCAGGTTCGCAAATCATTTCAGTGCTTACAAGTCGCGTTCTGAATAATGGTTTGCGAATCATATGATTTGGATCGAAACTTCGGAGCGGGTTCGTGAATCTTTTAATTCAGATCAGTACAGCGGGTTTGCAAATCATTTGAGTCAGATCAGAGCTTCGGAGCGGGTTTGCGAATCTTTTGATTCAGATCGGAACATGGGTTTCCCAAATCATTTGATTTAGATCAAAGCTTTGGAGCGGGTTTGTGAATCTTTCTTTTGATTCAGATTGGAACATTGGTTTCGTGAATCATTTGATTTAGATTGAAAATTCTGAGTGGGTTTGTGAATCTTTTGATTCAGATTGGAACATTGGTTTCGTGAATCATTTGATTTAGATTGAAACTTCTGAGTGGGTTTGTGAATCTTTTGATTCAGATTGGAACGTCGGTTTCGTGAATCACTTGATTTAGATCGGAACTTCAGAGCATGCATCATGAATCATCTGAATCAGAACGGAACTAAGCGGGTTTGTGAATCTTTTCATTCAGATCAGGACTTTGAGGCGCATATGGTGAATCATTTGATTTCAATCGGAACTCCCCAATAATTTTCGGACTGAGTTCACGAATCATTTGATTTAGATCGGGACTTAGGAGCGTATCATGAAGCATTAGATTCAGATCGGTACTTTTGGGCAGGTTCAAGAATCATTTCAATGCTTACAAGTCCCGTTCTGAATAATGGTTTGCGAATCATTTGATTTGGATCAAAACTTCGGAGCGGGTTCGTGAATCTTTTGATTCAGATCAGAACAGCGGGTTCGCAAATCATTTGAGTCAGATCAGAGCTTTAGAGCGGGTTTGTGAATCTTTTGATTCAGATCGGAACATGGGTTTCGCGAATCATTTGATTTAGATCAAAACTTCTAGTGGGTTTGTGAGTCTTTTGATTCAGATCGGAACAAGGGGTTCGTGAATGATTTGAGTCAGATCAGAGCTTCGGAGTGGGTTTGTGAATCTTTTGATTCAGATCGGAACAGCGGGTTCGTGAATCATTTGAGTCAGATCAGAGCTTCGGAGTGGGTTTGTGAATCTTTTGATTCATATCGGAACAGCGGGTTCATGAATCATTTGAGTCAGATCAGAGCTTTGGAGTGGGTTCGTGAATCTTTTGATTCAGATTGGAGTATTGGTTTTGCGAATCATTTGATTTGGATCGAAACTTTGGAGCGGGTTTGTGACTCTTTTGATTCAGATCGGAACATCAGTTTCGCGAATCATTTGATTTAGATTGAAACTTCTGAGTGGGTTCGTGAATCTTTTGATTCAGAACAGAACAGCGGGTTTGCGAATCATTTGAGTCAGATTGGAACTTTGGAGTGGGTTCGCAAATGTTTTAAATTCAGATCAGAACTTCGGAGCGCGTATGGCGAATCATTTAATTCAGATCATAATACACAAAATATACAAAATGTCAATAAATTACATTATATATGTAATTATAGAAATTGCATTTACCATCACCTTGGAATTATAAGGTTCTATCTGATATTTTTGTCAAAATTAATTATTTACGTATTCTTATTCTGTGACAACTTACATTGTGTACATTATTTTGTGTGTGTGTGTGTGTACTTGTTTTTGCTACATTGTGGGGACCAAATGTCCCCACAAGGATAGTAAAACCTGAAATTTTTGACATTGTGGGGACCAGCCTGCGGTCCCCATGGGTACAAAAGCTTATAAATCATACAGAATGAGATTTTTTGAGAAAGTGAAAATGCAGAAAGTTTTCTGTAAGGGTTAGGTTTAGGGGTAGGGTTAGGGTAAGGGGATAGAAAATACAGTGTGGACAGTATACAAACCATTGCGCCTATGGAGAGTCCCCGCAAAGATAATAAACCAGACGTGTGTGTGTGTGTGTGTGTGTGTGTGTGTGTGTGTACATTTTGGGACTTTCTTATTTAGAAACCAAGGTACTATCTACAAAGTATATGGAACGCTTTGAAGCTCAATATATCAAAAGCTAATTTAATTTTGTGCATGTTTAAGTAGTTTAAATAAATAAAAGAAGTCAAGAAAGAAATGTTCAACATTCTGGATGTGGAAAATCAAATCAAGCCTATTGAATCAGAGGATATAGCTGTGGGATTTTTGCATCTAGAATCAGATTACTGACTGCTTTCCAAGCCTGTTGTACGTAATGAATATCACATAAAACTTTTGCACTAACATGTAGGCAGTTGTTTATTTAGTTGTTTCCCTATGTTGTTTCCCAGTCTGAAAAAAAAAACAAAAAAAACCTTATTTCACAAGTAACAAATTTCCCATGACGATCACATATTGCACATAAACCTTGTGTGCACTAATATGTCTTCCATGACGCTAATGTTTATTCATTTAAAGTAGCTTGTTTATCCATCGCAACACGATTCTGGGAACTTGTGTCAGTCTCCTTTTTGTGAGACGCATTTCAGCCAGCGGCGAATGGGTAAACACTATTGTTCCACTAAAACAGCCTCGGATAAGAGACCTCATTAGCTTAGTAATGTTATTTGGTCTGTGGCTTTAACTTTTCTGTGAATTTTATCAAACTAACCTTTGTTAATTACATTGCATCGCTTGATGGCGGAAGATAAGGTGCTAATTGCTGTAGGTGCTATTAGCGTGGCTCGAGCATCTAATGGGCTCGTGCAAGTCGCACATCAGGTGCCCTGCGCTGATCAAAGTCATTTGCCAGAGACATACAAGAGCTGTTATTTGAACCTATACGGTAAAGTTAGAAGTGCTGCTAGGTGTAAAGGTGGATTTTCTAAGCCTGTCTCTTTCCAGATGGCAAACAAGGACGCTAGATCTGGCTGGATTTGCTCTCTCTCTCCACGCTTCTCGGTGGCCTGTCACCTCACACGCCTCCCGAGACCTTCAAGGTCGAATTAATAGTCAAATTTGTAGCTCTCTGTCCAGCACGGGGATTTTCTCCTCAGCATTATGTAAATTTCACTGCATATATTTGAAATTTAGAGAGCTGTCTCGGTAGACTTTTGCATCGAGTGGCTGGTAGCTCGTTTTTTTGTTGTGCTACAAAATATTAGGCCAGGAACTAACTTTATGACCCTCCTTGTCAGGTTTTGGCTGGGAACAAGAAAACAATAGTGTGAACCTTGGACAACTCCCAGTCAGCGGTATGACAAAATGCGCCAGGAAACACCTCGTTACCTCTTCAGGAAATACCGTTTTCTCCTTCTACACCTTCTTTTGAAACGGCTGAAGAAATGTGTTTTATGCATTATAAGAGAATCTTGTTCATATGCAAACATGGCAGCTGGGCTCGCATTTTGACGACATTTTATAATGCAAATATCAAACTGATCAAAAAATCAGATGCACCCACAGTCATATTCTAATATAGTACATTTATAGTAGGTTTAATCGCGATTAAAATAAAAGTTAGAGTTTGCCTAATGTGTGTACTGTGTGTAATTATGTATATATAAATACACACAAATTAATGTATATATTTAAGAGAAAAATATTCTAATATGACTGTGGGTTTGACAGGTTGCCAGCCCTAATTTATAGTATTTATATATAGTGCTAACTGGTAATTAAATAGGAATTTTAAATTCTAAAACACTTTCTTCTTTGCATATGAAGGTAGATAGAAGTTGAATGTACATGTGACCACATGCACTGGAATAGCACTGTGCCATGCTTATTCAAATTACATCAGTGTCATTCTTTTCTAGGAAAACAAGTGAGAAAGAAACATGTAAACGAGGCTCATGTGCTGGATCCATTATTTGCCTGACACAATTAATGTTGCATTAGTGCTTTGTGCTATTACCTGATTTGCATCATATTCAGTGTCACATGATCCTTCAGAAATCCTTCTAATATGCTGATTTGCTGCTCAGTAATTTTCTTATTATTAATGCTGAAAACAGTTGTGCTGGAGTTGGGCTGCTTCACAATGCAGAGATTCAGCATCATTTCGTTTTGTGTCTGGATGCAGCAGAAAGAACATGAAGTTCAGGATTTATTGATTCGTCAGAGGCCTTTGAGCAGTTTTTCTCTGAAATAGTTATCTGACGAAGAACATTTTGAGTAAGAGCTTAATTGTGTTCCCTGGGTTGGTTGGGTACTTGGGTTATTTTTGTAATTGCAGCCTCTTTTGGAAATGATGCAAGTGTACAAGTACATGTAATCACAGTGCTTTATTCGTCAGTAGGACAGCTGTACAATCAGATACAACAATAATTTCTCATATTAATTACAATATAGGCTTATATGCTGATTTAGCATTTACTTAAATGGCATGAGATGACTGGAATTCAACTGATTTCCTAATGAACTGTCACCAACTCACCTGGATATGTTCGTAGATTGTGGAAAGTAGTTATTTTTGGAATGGAAATATGGATATTTTGTTTTTAAACATCATATTTTTTCGCTTATTTTAGTTAATTTTATAAAACCGGAGAGCTATGCCGGTAGTAGTGCTGATATTGTCATGTAAACATGGCTGAAGGCAAGAAAAGAGTAGGCACAGACGAACCGATTCAACTGAGTGAGTCATTTACGCCGAAACGGCTCCGATTGATTCAAACTGGTGACTTCAATCATTCTGTTTTAGCTATTCACTAGAGAAAACCCATTCAAAAGAACCATTCATCGAATTTTGACATAGCTTTTTGAATCTCCGAATCAGTTTCGTTGTAAAATTATTATTCATATCAGGACTTTGTGGTGCATATGGCGAACCATTTGATTTCGATCAGAACTTCGGAGCGGGTTCATGAATCTTTTGATTTAGATCGGAACAGCGGGTTCGCGAATCATTTGAGTCAGATCGGAACTTCGGACCGGGTTTGTGAATCTTTTGACTCGGATCAGAACAGCGGGTTTGCAAATCATTTGAGTCAGATCGGAACTTCGGAGCATGATTCAGGTCGGTACTTTAGAGTGGGTTCGCAAATCATTTCAGATCGGGACGCGCTCCAAAATCCCAATCTGAATAATGGTTTGTGAATCATTCGTAAATCGGTACTTTAGAGTGGGTTCACGAATCTTTTGATTTAGATCGGCACTTCGGAGCATGTATGGCTATATAATTACATATAAATATATATTAACTATATAAATTACATATATATATTTACCATCAACTTGGAATTATAAGGTTCTATCTGACATTTTTGTCAAAAATATGTTTGTTTTTTTTTGTTTTTTTGTTTTTTTTTAACATATGGTGAACATGGAGTTCAGGATTTATCGATTCGTCAGTGGTCTTTGAGCAGTTTTCCTCTGAAATGGTTATCTGGCATAGAACATTTTGAATAAGAGCTTGATTGTGTTCCCTGGGTTGGTTGGGTACTTGGCTTAGCCTATTTTTGTAATTGCAACCTCTTTTGGAAATGATGCAAGTGTACAAGTACAAGTAATCACAGTGCTTTATTCGTCAATAGGACAGCTTGTGTCGTTCATTTAAATAAAGCCTTTTGGATTGCTGTCTGTCACCTGATGTTTTTCACTTTGTGTCAAGTGCATATGACTGATTAATGTGTGATTTCATCAGGTCATTAACCGTAGATATAAATATGATTTCTGCCAAAGGTTTCTGTGTCAGTGTGTATCTTTCTCTCTCTCTCTCATTATATGAGTCTGTATAAAGGTCAGTGTGTGTTTTATCAGTGCAGATCTCAGAGTGTTTGTTTGGTATATCTAACAGCGCTTTCCTTCTGTAGCATCCGCAGGACGAGCCCTCCACCCTTATCAGTCAGGCTCAGATAACTAGATTCTCCATTTCACCCTGACCAGCGGCAGATGCAATACATGAGAGGAGTGTGTGTGTTTGAAAGCGCAATGATTGGCAGCTTTATCAGTCATGTTTAATGCTGGTTTAATGATCAGTTCCATCCACGCCGTGAGCAGAGATAGACAGATATGTGTCAAATCTTGTGGGTCGCTGCTCTGTTACAGGCATTTTATGTTTGTCAGGAACTGTTAGTCCTCAGACAATGTTTACAAACCATTTACTTCCATAACGTGACACATTCCCAATATTGAAATAATATAATCCAACAGGATATTTATTGAGAATTTTATTTTGTCGTTTTTTCATTGTCTAAAGACAAACAGATACAGCTTTGTAGAGATAAGAGTCATTCTACAGAAATGTCCACGTTTGGTATGTCTTAAAATTAATTCCTTATTAAAACATTTAAATTTAGACGACTTTATTAGATTACCTTTTGATTTAATAAATACATATAAATGACAGCTTAATGATTTTTTTTTTAATCTTTTTTGTGCAGTTATTTAAAGACCACACTGGTGTTACCTTCTTTGGCAATATTAAAGGTTTTTATGAATTTTTTTTTTCTTTTTTTCAGCACATTTGTCAGAGTTACAGAAAAATAATGAAAATGCAAGAAATAAGAAGATTATGTTTTATTTATTTAATATGACAGAAAAAAACACAGTAACACCAGTGACGTACATAAGGCCTGATATACTGATCTTCACTTTTGTTACCCATAAGGTAAGGTAATTTTCATGAAAAATGCATTTTACAAAATGACTGCTTTAAGGTATCAAACCACATGTTGTCAGTCATGGTATACTCACTAAATTAAGTAGTTTAATCCATTTGTATTGTAGTTTTTTACAATTCCCTAACAATAAAGTAGGTCACGCCAGTGACTTAAACTAAAAGCTTCATATGAAATCATGAGATAAATGAGAAAATTTCTGATAACTGAAAAGAGACAGTGGACTTAACATGGGCACTTTTTAAATAAATCTTTAGGAAATGGGAAGAAGGAAGTTAAGTGATGTCATCAGTGTGAATTTTTTTTTAAATTTATTTATTTTTTTATTTTTTCCCCCAAAATACTCTTTTTGTTAAACAGTAACACCAGTGGCACAACTCCAGTAGAGGACTTTTATTAAATGGTTCATTCTATAATTGTGGGTACATCTCATGCCTGTAAAGTATATTTTTAATATATTTTCATCAGTATAAAGCCCTGATACTTAATTTTCTAGTACACACTTATATTTTTCCCAATCACATTACTATATGTTAAAAAAGCCATATCTTTTGTACAAAAATGACGTTCATATCACATACAACCCTGGTATTCAGCTGTCCGATTTTGTAGTTGCTTATTCTACTCTACATTTAAGCTTGAAAATGACCTCAAATATACATTTATTTCATAGTTTTGCCTTAAGTTAAATTAGGTTGTCAAGACAATTGGGTATGTGCTTAAAAAAAATAATAGTTTATTGTGATATAACTTGTTTTATTTGTGCCCGAAAAACCATTGTCAACTAAGTTACCCACTAGAATCCCCCTCACGCAAAAAAAAAAAGGAATGGTTTGTCCCATTCTCGCATAATTTGCACAGTATGATGATATTTCCTCTGGAAGTACATGGATGAAACACTACTAGTTATGTTCTCTCCCTTTCCCCTAATATTGGTTAAACTAGCAAACCTGTGTCAAGAAGACTGGATTGGAACAATGAATTGACTGTCAACAGTGTTACCCAAGTATTATTGGTGCAAATTTTAAAAAGACAGTTTAACTTTATGCTTTGTTTATGAAAATATATTTATAAACACACCATATGTTTAGTAGTTCTAGGTTTTCATGTTGAGGATAGGCCCATAAGAATAAAAATGTCAACTAAGTTACCTGTCAACTGTGTTACCCAGTAAAGATAACATGGTGGACAGTAGCAAACATAGATGGAATTTTATGCACATATTCCTACAGATTACCTTTATTTATATAGCACTGTACCTGTTTGGATTTTTGGGAAAAATTAAAACTTTTTTCTTCACCTTGTCAAATTCTAAATGTACCCCTAATTATAGAATGACCCATATGTTTTATAATATTTATTCAGCATGCCGTTTACATCATATATGTGACATCATATAAATAAGCTTTCAATTGATGTATGGTTTGTTAGGATAGGACAATATTTGGCTGAGATACAACTATTTGAATATATGGACTTGAGGGTGCAAAAAAATCTAAATATTGAGAAAATCACCTTTAAATTTTGGAAATGAAGTCCTTAGCAAAGCATATTAGTAATCAAAAAATAACTTTTGATATATTTACAGTAGGAATTTTACTAAATATCTCCATGGAACATGAACTTTACTTAATTTCCTAATGTTTTTTGGCATAAAAGAAAAATCAATAATTTTGACCCATACAATGTATTTTTGGCTATTGCTACAAATATACCCCAGCGACTTAAGACTGGTTTTGTGGTCCAGGGTCACATATTTGATAGTTATGAATACAATATTGCATTTTAAATGGTAGAAAAATCTGTTTTTGACCTCAAAATAAAGCACTGTATTACTATATTTTATATATATATATAATATTAATATTATTAAAATTATAGTGTAAAACACTATATATACTATACAATAAAGAGGCAATCTGTACATGGCTGTGGGGACGAGTGGTTTGAATTCTGTATAATTAATTTAAAAACAAATGTTCCCAAATTAATGGCTCAAGAAGGTGTTCAAATAACATATTGTTTCATTTAAAATATAAAGAAGTTGTAACCCTAAAGTGTTTTACAAGTGTAACATAATATTTCCGTACAGGCTAGGAATAGAAAAATTGACATTTCCATAGAATGACCCATAAACAAACAATTATACAAATAAATAAATACAGGGCAGACAATAATATAATGTATGTGGAAAACAGAAAAGGTTAAGGGAAAGTTTTTAATATAGTCTAAGAAAAGAGAGCACTTCGTTTTATTTATTAAAAAGTATATGGTAAGTGGTTAAAAGTAAAGGGAACGGATGACGTAAGCTCAGAAGAAAATGTGTTTCAGAACTGCGGCAAACTGCTGCATTTAAAGAAAGATTATTAAGACCGTTATTTTCTTTTGGAATAATGTGCACCAGGGGTGTGTATTAAAGTAATAGTTCACTCGAAAATGAAAATGTGCTGAATATGTACTCTCCCTCAGCCCATCCTAGATGTAGATGCTTGTTTCTTCATCAGAACAGATTTGGAGAAATTTAGCATGTTTTGCTCATCAATGGATTCTCTGTAGTCTGTAGTGAATGGGTGCCGTCAGAATGACAGTCCAAACAGCTGATTAAAAACATCACAATAATCCACAATTAATGTGCACCACTGCACCCCATCAATTAATGTCTAATGAAGTAAAAAGTTGTTTTTTTTTTTGTTTGTTTTTTTTTTGGTTGGAAACAAATCTATCTTTAAGATGTTTTTAACTTCTTAATATTTGCAGAGTCCATAACCCATAATAAAGCAGTAAAAAGTCCTCTGTTCTCCTTTCAAATAGAAATCCACCCACATATTTGTTTAAAACGGTTTGGAATTTTTCACTTCTAAACGGTGCTTGATCTGTGCATATTTCTCTCCTGATTCACAAATTCTTCACTGGAAAAAACAATCTTATGGATTATGGATATAGCTGGAAGCAACTGTTTGTTAAAAACACCTTAATGATGGATTTGTTTCTTACAAACAACTTTTCTCTTCACAGGATGTTAATAGAAGGACTGGAGTCAAATGGATTACTTGTGGATTACTTGTGGATTACTTGTGGATTACTTGTGGATTACTTGTGGATTACTCGTGGATTACTTGTGGATTACTGTGATGTTTTTTTCGGACTCTCATTCTGACGGCACCCATTCACTGCAGAGCATCCATTGGTGAGCAAATCTGTTATGCAAATTTTCATTTTTGAAATTTTCTTTAAAAAACAACAGACCCCGTTGACTTTCATTGTATGAAACTTTCTTCAGAATATGTTCTTTGTGTTGCGCACAGCATGGTGACAATGATGACAATGTTTACTTTTGGGTGAGCTATCTCTTTAAGAAAGCTACAGTAGCTACAGTACAGTAGGTTTTGTAACATAGCTAATATGTGCATAACCCACTAACCTATGGCATGCTCTTTTAGCTTTATTTTTATAATAAGCATAAACTGAGTAGATTTCTTGGCACTTTTTCTCACATAAAGCAATTTTTACTCAAAATTGGAGAGTAAATAATGACAGCGTTCATTTCTGGGTGAACTGTCTCTTTAAGAAGGTAGCTACAGTACACTAGGTTTTGTAACAGAGCTAATATGTGACTCTGGACCACAAAACCAGTCATAAGTTGCATGGGTATATTTGTAGCAATATCTATCAATACATTATGTGGGTCAAAATTATAGATTTTTCTTTTATGCCAAAAATCATTAGGATATGAATTAAAGATCATGTTTCTTGAAGATATTTTGCAAATTTCCTACCTTAAATACATCAAAACTTTTTGATTAGTAATATGCATTGCTAAAAACTTAATTTGGACAACTTTAAATGTGATTTGTTTTCAATATTTAGATTTTTTTTTTTTGCAACCTCAAATTCCAGATTTTCAAATAGTTGTATCTCAGCCAAATATTGTTCTATCCAAACAAACCATACATCAATTGAAAGCTAATTTATTTAGCTTTCAGTTTAAAAAAAATGAGCCTTATGACTGGTTTTGTGGTCCAGGGTAACATATGTGGATTACCTACTAACCTAATGACATGCTCTTTTTGCTTTATTTTTATAAGAAGCATAAATTGAGTAGATTTGTTGGCACTTTTTCCTTTTCTACTCGCATAAAGACACTTCTGAATGTGGAAATGGGTATTAAACAGTTTATCACACACATGAGTCACTTTACAAAAGACTATTCATTATGCATGTCTGCTTTCCTGTTTGCTGATATCATTAGTGGTGTTTGGTAAGGAAAGCAACTATTGCTTATATAAAGCCTGAACATGATCTACGCAAGCATGTTAATGCAAACGATTGCTTTTATGTGTCGTTCAAGTCTGAATTGTGTCAGATTTGGGTCTGAGCAGCATAGTGCAATGCATTGTGGCAATGCATTTTGGGTTAGCACTGTTTGATTTTAGTTGATTAAAATGTGCAGTTGCATTGAAGGAACTGAAAACATGCCATCAGTATCTGTGCATTTCAAAAACAGAAAGAACGATTTTATTGAACCATGACAGTTAGTGTAATTCACATGAACAGCCTTTTTAAGGAGGTACTTGGCGAGCGGAGCTTCCGTTTCTTCTGGATGAGAATCTCTGAAGCAGTGAGCAGCCTCTCATCTTTGTGAGACGGTGGAGTTTGTTGCCATGGCGATGGAGGAAGAGACAGAAAGGGAGACGAGCATTAAAGTGCGAAGTACACTGCAGCTGCCACATGACGCCACAATTGTTACCACAGCAACATACTCGGTCAGTATTTCCATATGAATGAAATCAAATAGAGGTTAACCTCTGTGCATTTCCTGAATGTTGATCGGATTGACAGTCTTATTGCAATGAAAGAAAATGTCCTAGCAGATTACGTCATTAATCTCTCATTTTTAAACCACTATTCATGTAGAGACACTTTTTACCAACCAATCAGATCCTGAAGGATAAGTCATGCACTACATTTATTCCCATTGTATATCAATCAGTTCGAAATACAAGTAAAATGGTTTAAAAACATTTAATGTTCACTTTTATGAAGTAAAAAATTCGAAGTTCAGTCAACTAAAATAAGTTTATTAAACTTGAAATGTTAAGTTGTACTAAGTAACAACTTAGATATTTGTGTTTGCTTAACTTAACCGATGGGTAAGTAACCCAGCTGCCTTAAAATTTTAAGTTGATTCACCTCAAATATCTAAGTTGTCACTTAGTATATTTTAACATTTCAAGTTTTTTTGGAGTTGACTGAACTTAAAATTTTAAGGCAGCCAGGTTACAAATTATTTTAAGTTGACTCAACATCTTATGTACCATGCAGAATTCTTTGTTGTATTTTCCTGTCAAAATAAAGGAGCCCCTTTGGATTTCTTCAGCTTTTAAGAAATGCCGGTTTCTCCAGTAGTAGGCGGAACTAATGCGCAAACGACAATCTCATTGGATGGCACTCACCTGTTATCGTCCCTGATTGGATTTCAGCAAATCAGTTTGAGCGAACGCAGACATGATTAATATTCATGAACCCAGCAGCCCATTAATAGCCCATAGTGCATTTTCTATTGTTATTAGTAGTAGAATTTGTAGTAGTTTTGTTATCTTATCATCATTATTTTTATTTTTTTATTCCTTTTTTTACAGAAACACTAAATGACAAACAATATCTTAAATATTACCACCAGTCCTAAGATCAGTCAACATGATAAATATGCAATCATACATGGTTATTCTAATTACTAAAGTTTTAATTACTAAAGTTTAATGCTAAATTATTATATCATATTATAATGCTTTGTCTGTAGAAGGCTTATAATATTTACAGTATTTTATTTTTTATTTGATAGGTGTCTCTCACAATGTCCCACAGCAACATTAAAATACATTATAGTAGATTAGTGTATGTTTTATAATAAAAATTTATTCTATTTAGTGTCCATTTCATTCAAGTTATTTGACATCTGAACTTTTTTTTTCTTTTTTTTTTTTTTTTTTCAAAGTAACACGACAGTTACTTTCCCTGGTATTAGTTACATTTATAATGATGTAACTGATGTTACTAACTCAGTTACTATTTGTGAGAACTAACTAGTCAGAGCAAATGGGTTCAAATTGAGCATCACAATGCTGTAAATAAATGGAAAATTTAAAATTATGCATTTTTATGCAATTCAATTTGATATTAGCGTTTCTCACAAATGCCTTTGATTTAGTGTAAGTTTAACAAATGCCTGACAATGGACGGCAACGACTCTTACGCTGTAAATTGCTGAGCTGATTTATCTGTTTTAATAATCCTCTGGTCATCAACAGTGTTGGGCATGTTACTTTCAAAAGTAATTAACTATAGTTATTAGTTACTTCTCACAAATAGTAATTGAGTTACATCATTATAAAAGTAACTGATTACCAGGGAAAGTAACTACTGTGTTACTTTTTAAAAAAAAAAAAAAAAGTTAAAATATGTCAAATAACTTGGATGCCCCCAATATTAAATGTTAAATTAATGAAATTTAAATGAAATAAATTAAATTTTTCCAAACTAATATTAAATATCTGATATCCTGTATATACGAAAAATAATACTGATAAGATAACAAAACTGCTACGAATTCTTGTACCAATAACAATGAAAATAAAGACGTTTACATGGTGCACTTCAATTCTGCATGTTATAAGACTCTCTCGCTCTGTATCTTTCTTTCCATGTGTATGAGACAAAACGACAGCTCGTGTGTCTTCACATTGGAATATTATAATAAATTTTAGTAACACTGCATTTTATTGTCATTAATAGTAATGGCGTTGTAACGGGGGAAACAGTAATTTGTTTGATTACTCGTTACTGAAAAAAAAACGCTGTTTATTTAAAACGCCGTTATTCCCATCACTGGTCATCAAGCTAATTAGATGGATGCAGAGGCTGTTCAGGCCAGATGGAATCTACAATCTCTGTTCGTTTGCTGGCTTTATGGCTGCAATGCTATTGCTGTGATTTGGTCACACAGACCAAAACAAAAACAGACATTCTGTCACAAATCGCACATTTCAAAAGTAGAATTACTGCACCTTTTAAGTTATCAGGTCTTTGATAACATTCTCAAAACCACAGCACAAAAACATTATTTACGAAATGTTCTCAAATGGTGCGTTTTTCTCAACAGTTTAGTTAGGTGGTGTTCTAACGTATTTAAACGTTACTTATTGTTTCGGAATGTTCAGAGAACATTCAGTGTAACATTCCCGTGTTTGCAAAAGGACAAAATGTAACATTAATGTTTGCCATAACCAAGAAAAAAAAAGCAGTTTAAAAATGGCAGTTTTAAACATTCAGAGAACAACGTTTTCATAACTGAAAAGTTGGAAAACCATTCTTAGTACACATTTTTGTTGTTGAACGCAGGGTTTAGCCGAGCATTCAGCAGACAGATGAGCAGTCAGAGATCTTCGGCTCAGATGGGTTTGGGGAGGCTGTGAACTCTCTCTCAGCTGCTGTCACAGATCTCCTGTTACCCTCCTCCTCTCTGACATCAATATTTCTGTCACATCAGGGTGCTTTAGTCAGGCCAGTTTAGTCATTTCTGTGTTATTGCCAGCTTTAAGGCAATCTGGGGCCGTGCAGCCATGTTAAAAGTCTCAGATTTCAAAGGCCTTTGCGTCTGAGAAATTCCCAAGACTTCACACACATTAACTTTGTGTGACCTCAGGAGATTTTTCTTACGCCATAACATTTACTAACTGCATTTTTACATTTATTCACAATAGCGCAGTTTTCAAAAGGTTCAAGTGGCCGTTTCATAACCATCTGCTGACTTGAGATGCTCGTCACATGTGTAACTGTTTATTATCATGCGAGGGAACCAACTGACATGGACAGAAAAGCAATTCATGAGGAACAATGTACCACTGAGATATATCATAGTAGGAATGCCAACGTCGTCGTCAGTCTGAATTAATGATCATGAAATTCATCTTTACTGTCACAGACTGAAAGAAAAGTCACAGTGAGGTTTTTAATATCTCAAATACTTCTCCAAGACTAAACGGGGAACAAATCAAGACTTTTGCTTACTGTAAGTCTGAACAATGATCTCAACAATGTCTGAAGATTTGGCAAGAAAAGAAAAGACAGATCTCAAATGAATATTAAATATAAATATATAAATATATAAATATATATAAATAAATAAATAAATAAATATATAAATATATATATATATAATTTAAAATGAAATTTTCTATGTAATATACTTTAAAATGTAATTTATTCCTGTGATGCCATGTTGAATTTTCAGCGGTTTGTGAGATTGCTAATGACAATGGCAAATTTAATTGCATAAAATGTATCATTTTTAATTGTATGTTTATTTAAAGCATTATGGTGCTCAATTTGAACCCCATTTGCTCTGACCTTTGCATTTAGCCAGTTATTACTGGTCCAATTGTACAACTTAAAACAGACCTTTTCTGTTTAGTTAAAAGGTTTTTTCTTTCATTTACTTTTCAGTGTTTACTGTGTACGCTTTCTGCTTTCTTACAGCCTCATTATCTGCAACACTTTTCATGTGGAGGTCAAAGCAGCGCATCTGTAGACTGTTTATGGATACCGCATTATTATAGTATTCAAAAGATGACTATTCACTCGCTATTCATATAGTGAATATATGAATATAGTGAGACTATAGATCTCATGCTCGTACCTCAATTTTATTTAGAGCTGGAAACTGATAAAAAATTAGCAATTTGGAACAGAAGTAGGACTGGGCGATTATGGCCAAAAAATGATCTCAATAATTTTTTTTCATATCACTCAATATTGATAATTATCACGATAAATGTCAACTTTTTATTTCTTATTTAAGTTTAAAGGCAGATTTTTGCTACATTGTGAAAGTTGTAAAAACCAGACAGTTAAATGTGGCTTTGAAATATTATTTTTGGTCAGAACAAAACACTTCATGTTTTTTGAATTCTTCACACTTTTTCCAGTAATATTGTTTCAAATCAAGAAACAGGTTTGTGTTACCTGATAATATTAATAATAAATAATAACATTATTTTGTCTCTTAGAAATACACATTTGATAGTAGCTTCAGTTAGGATGCAGATGTAGATTTATGTTCATTAGTAAAATCAGTAATATCTGTTTAAAAAAAAAAAAAAAAAAAAAAAAAAAAAACTGTAGCAACCTAATTTTTATATGGTGAAATTTTTGTATTTGTAATTAAGTTGGCTTGAGAAAGCCAACACTCTTCAAACTCCAACTGACAAAATTCAAATCTTAACTCCCAGAATCCCTTGAGGGTCAATCAAGCTTCCCTTCTGTGTACTATTTCTAATCCATTTACACTCATTTAAGCTTCCACTCTAATATTTCTAATCTAACTATCTAAGTCATGCTAGCAACATGCTAGTAACGTGCTAATCATGCTAACAACATGCTAGTAACATGCTAATCATGCTAAAAACATGCTAGTAACATGCTAATCATGCTAACAACATGCTAGTAACATGCTAATCATGCTAACAACATGCTATTAACTTGCTAATCATGCTAGCAACATGCTAGTAACATTTTAACATTTTAATCATGTTAACAACATGCCAGTAGCATGCTATTCATGTTAGAAACATGCTTACAAAATTCTAGTAACATGCTAATCATGCTAACAACATGCTATTACCTTGGTAATCATGCTAGCAACATGCTAGTTACATGCTAATCATACTAGAAACATGGTAACAACATTCTAATCTTGCTGGAAACATGCAAACAAAATGTTAGTAACATACTAATCAAGTTAGAAACATGCTAACAACATTATTAATATGTTAATCATGCTAGCAGCATGCTAATCATGCTAATAACATGCTAGCAACTTGCGTATCATGCTAATCATGTTAGAAACATGCTAATCATGTTACAAACATACTAGTACTTTACTAATCATGTTAACAACATGCAAGTAACATGTTAATCATGATAGAAAAATGCTAGCAATGTGCTAGTAACAGTCTAGTAACAATATTCATGTTAACAACATGGTAGTAACATGTTAATCATGCTAGCAAAATGTTATTAATGTGCTAATCATGCTAGCAGCATGCTAATCATGTTAGAAACATGCTAACAACATGCTAGTAACATGATAATCGTGCTAGCAACATGCTAGTAACATGCTAATCATGATAGAAAAATGTTAACAACGTGCTAGTAACTTGATAACAACATGCTAGTAACTTGGTAATCATGCTAGCAATGTGCTAGTAACGTGCTAATCATGCTAGCAAAATGCTATTAACTTACTAATCATGTTAGCAGCATGCTAATCATACTGGAAACGTGAACATGCTAGTAACATGCTAATCATGCTAATCATGATAGAAAAATGTTAGCAAGGTGCTAGTAATATGCTAACCATGTTAACAACATGTTAGTAACTTGGTAATAATGCTAACAACGTGCTAGTTACATGCTAATCATACTAGAAACATGTTAACAACATGCTAGTGACATGCTAATCATGTTAACAACATGCTAGTAACTTGCTAATCATGTTAGCAGCATGCTAATCATGTTAGAAACATGCAAACAACATGTTAATTGTGCAAGCAACATGCTAGTAACATGCTAATCATGCTAGAAACATGTTAGCCATGTTAGTAACATGCTAATCATGTTACAAACATACTAGTACTTTACTAATCATGTTAACAACATGCAAGTAACATGCTAATAATGATAGAAAAATGCTAGCAATGTGCTAGTAACATTCTAGTAACAATATTCATGTTAACAACATGGTAGTAACATGCTAATCATGTTAAAACATGTTAACAACATATTAAATCATGTAAGCAATGTGTTAAATCATGCTAGCTGCTATGCTATGTTATGCTATGCTAGTTGCTTTCATACTTTTACAACTGCTTCAAACTTTCAGGCTAGGCTTTCTCAAGCCAACTTAAAGTTTTTTTGTTCCGCCTTTTCCGCAAAAACATTGTATCAAACTCTTGGTATCGTTTATCGAGGAAATTCATATCGTGCGATAATTATTGTTATTGATTTATCGCCCAGCCCTAAGCAGAAGCTAATATTTTCAACCCAGTAAGCATGAAATTCCGATATCTTGTAATGTAAATCAATGAAATATTTATTAGCACTGAGAATTGTGACTGCATGGCCAGTGTTTGCATTCACATAACTGGATGAAGTATGTATCAAGACATGGGGCATGATTACAGTGATAACTACAGTAGACATACGGATCCATTTTAACAGTCGTCTCATTTATTCTGTGCTCTCGAGGGTGAATTGTTTATCTCTGTGTAACATTAGTATTCAAATGCATTCAGAGCTATTGGGTGACACTATGAGATCATTCCTCATGCTTTATTCATTTTTCAACCAATAATTAGTCTTAAACAGCTTTCCTGTTGAATGTAATGATGCGGAAAGACTTTAAGCTAAATATGAAATGGCTCTGCATCACGTACCGCTCAGTTCATGAGTTCATGCCGCTGTGGTTTAATGTGCGTTCGTTTCTGTGGAAGTGCGTTATGATAAAAAGTGACAATCTAAAATGTTTGGGACGGAGTAATAAATAGAATAGTCTCTTGTCTTATATTGTTTTATTAGAAATGAGGATGATGCTAATGGAATGATATCTGAAATAAACAGGACTAAGTTTGTGCTAGTGTCTTTGGCATGCAGATAAAGAGAGTTTGAGAATCAAATCATTAGTAGTCATGTGACTCACATGTGACATGATGAATGAGACATGGACAGGATGTGTTTATTTCACATCTCTTTCATCATTTGAACCCTCATGTTTATTTATTTATATGTTGGATAAATTGATTATATTATAGTGGATCTAAATTTTTTTTTGTGGTATTCATTTCATTTCATTTCATTTCATTTTTCATTTCATTTTCATTCATTCATTCATTCATTCATTCATTCATTCATTCAATCATTCATTCATTCATTCATTCAAAACATGCTGTATCTCCCCCAAATATTTAAATATTCAATATCCACTTAATAAAAAATAAAATAAAATAAAATCCACGCTACCGTTAATTTATAAATATTTATTTAATGTGTGCTGTATTTAAACATTGGATTTCCTTTTTTTTTTCCATTTAATATTCACAAAATACAATAATTCAAGAAATTAAACAAATAAAAATCCATTCTACAGTTAATTTATAGATATTTAATACATGCTGTTTAAAATTTGAATTTCTTATTTAACATATATATATATATATATAATTTCACAAATCCACTGTAAAAAAAAAAAAGTTTTTAAAAATTAAAAAAGATAAGTCCATACTACTGTCAATTTATTGATATTTATTAATGTATGCTAATATGATATATGTAAATATGATATATTTTAAATATATTTTAAAATAAAATTTGGATTTTCTGTTATTTTTTTAAAACGTAATATTCACATTTCCACTGTAAAAATAAAATACAATAATTAAAAAGTTAAATTCATACTACTGTTATTTGATGCATTGTGTATTTAAAATGTGGATGTCCTTTTTAAAAAAAAAAATTCACACATCCACTGTAAAAAAAAAAAAAATATATATATATATATATATATATATATATATATATATATATATATATATATATATATATATATATATATATATATATATATATATATATATATATATAATAAAATAAAATAAAATGGGGAAAAAATGTTAAAAAGATAAATCCATACTATTGTCAATTTCTTTATATTTATTTGATGTATGCTATATTTAAAATTCGAATGTACTGTTATTTAAAAAATAATAATATTCATAAATCCACTGTAAAAAAAAAAAAAAAACTTTTAAAAGTCAAAAAATTAAAAGATAAATCCATACTACTGTCAATTTTTTGATATTTATTTGATATATGGTATATTTAAATTTACTATATTTCAATATTTGAATTTACTGTTAGTTTAAAAAAAAATAATCTTCACAATCCACTGTTAAAAAAAAATAAAATGAAATAAAAATAATTTTCAAAAAGTCAAAAAATTAAAAATAATCTATAATACTGTAAATGTATTGATATATGCTGATATATGCTGTAAATATATTTTAAATAAAATGTGGATTTCCTCTTATTGGTAAAAATATTTAATATTTACAAATCCATTGTAAAAACAAAATAATAATATAAAAAATTAATATATAAAACAAAATAAAATACTGTCATTTTATTGATATTTATTTGATGAATGCTGTTTTCCGATTTTAATGTTGACAAATCTGTAATATCAGTTTAATAGTCACAAAATAAAATAGTCACATCTGCAAAAAATAATAGTAAAATCAAATAAAATCCATTCAGCTGTTAGTTTATGACCTGACCTGAACTGAACAGTGAGCACAAGCAGTGGTTTCAGTTGAACCTGACCTCAGCTGAAAGCAACCGCAGGGCTTTTCCCACAATGTCAGCCAGACCTACGCATTTGATCCTGGAAATGTAGAACGCATCCCTTGTAAAAACACAAAGAAACAGGAGAAGCTGGGCTGTCCTGTCTGGGTTTGAGGCCTGACCCGACGATGTGCGGCTGGTCTTTTTGTGCCATCTTATCTAGAGTGACCGAGAGCGAGATACGACCTCTCTTTGTTGTGCGCTGAGAGCAGAGCCGTAACGGCAGATGTTTGCAGATATCACAGCGAGATTGTGAGAACAGCCTTGAGGGTGACATGGTGTTGTTTTCAGCGGTGAATTTAAATGAAAAAGCTTGGAATGTGACGACACGTCCTTCACCCGCATCAGACTCTCTTTGTCTACAATATTTAGTATACAGTCCAGAATATGTACATCTCCTGTATGCATAAAATATCTGCTTTATGACATGCTTTGTATGCATAAATGTGCAACACACTGCATGCAATACAGCATCCCATGATGCAATGCACTTATCTCAGTTTTGCATTTCGAGTGTTATGAATTGGAAGTGATGGCAACTCTTTCTTGAATTATTCAGGATTAGATATTGTAACACAAAATTGGATTAAAAATAAATTGTTGCATTTAATTTTGCATATAATATATAAAATACAATATATATTATACTATTTATTTATTTATTTTAGGGTTGCAATCACTGAATTAATCATGCAACATGCAACTACATTGCTACATTTTCTAGCATTTTTTTTTACTATTGTGGTATTTATAAATATTTTGTATGAGCTTTTTTTATTGCATTTTCAGTTTTCATTTTAAGTTAAATAATTTTGTTCATGATTATTTTTAATTAGTATATATGTAAGTTCTAATCATTTTATTATGTGCAATATGCAACTACATTTTCTAGCATACTATTTTTCACTATTATGGTATTTATAATTTTGTATTTGTGCTTTCATTTTTTTTATTTTATTTTCAGTTTTCATTTTAAGTTAAATTAAGTTCTAAATAATGTTATGTTCTTGTAATTTTGTTTTAATTAGTGTTTATATTTATTTCAGTTTTAGTTTGTTTTTTAAGTATTATTTATATAAGTTTTAATAATTTATTATGTGCAACATGCCACTACATTTTTTTTTTTTTTAGCATACTATTTTTCACTATTATGGTATTTGTTAATTTTGTATTTGCTTTTATGTTTTGTATTTTATTTTCCGTTTTCATTGTAAGTTAAATTAATTTAAGTTTTAAATAATTCGATTTGTTTTTTTTTTTTTAGTAGTGTTTTAATAACTGCTTTTCATTATAGGTTTTTATATTAAGCTTGACTTTAAGTTTTAGTATTTTTTGTTTTCTTTTTTTTTTCCTTTTTCTTTAGTACATTTTTTATTTTTTTTATTTTTAAGTAATTTTACTTTATTGCCAAGGCAGCATTTAAAATTTTTGCTGAATGTAAGTTTTTAATCAAATATTTGTTTTATTTCATCTCCTTTTTATTTAACAAATCACTTTAGTTAAAATTATAATGAATAATTTTGGCTTTAGTTAACAATAACAAGACTGTTTGAGGGTCTGTCTGAGATTGAGATTCGTCTGAACTGCCTGACCTCATATTGTGCTTTACAACTACTTTAGAAATCCTCATCCCATGATTGCACAACAATAAGCTGTCAGTCTGCGAGTGCTGGCACATCTGTGTTGTTCGCACCTCACTGAATAACTTAAAACACAATTACCTGAAACATCTGTTTGGTGATATAATCTAAAAAAAATAGCACAGTTTATATTCTTTCATAATGCAAATGTGTTCCTTTTTATTATCACCTAAAATAAATGTGAAGTTCAAGACGCTGCATGCAAACTTTTGGAAATGAGTCTTGATAATCATCTTATCATTGCATTATTCACATGTAGAATTACTGTACTAACCTGTCTTGTTAATTCAGCTGCAGGCAATTATGAGTAAATGACACGTAGTAGGCAACAACCTCTTCAGTGTCTTTAAATATAGATGCTTTGATGTTTGCATGACCTTCTTGATCTAGTGGAGGTGTCCTCGTTCTTGCAAAATTTCTTTTGTTCAACTTCTGGAAATTTAGTTCTTGAATTATGCAGCAAGAGAAACATTCGTTTGCAGTTTGTGTTGTTCTCATGCAGGTTTAGAGAAGCCTGATGTTATTTCACAGTGGATGCCATCCTTTGAGGTTATGAAATGAATATGCCTTTTTTGCTTCCCTGGATAATTGGATCAAGTGTTCTGAACCCCTCGTCACACAGCTCATTACTGAGGTCCAAACAGGATGTTATCTGTGGAGAAATGAAGTGATCAGCATGAGGATCTTCAGGCCTAATGTTCAAAAACAAAGTAAATAGTGCCATTTAAAACCAGCAAAGAGTAGCTCACCCAGAAATGAAAATCAGCTGAAAATGTACTCACCCTCAGGACATCCAAGTTGTAGATGAGTTTGTTTTTTCATCAGATTTGGAGAAATTTAGCATTGCATCACTTGCTCACAAATGGATCTTCTGTGGTGAATGGGTGCCGTCAGAATAAGAGTCCAAACAGCTGATGAAAACAACACAATAATCCACAAGTAATCCACACCACTCCAGTCCATCAGTTAACATGTTGTGAATGTGCATGACGAGGTCTGAATAAAACAATAATTTCTCAAATATTTATTACAGTATATACTGAAATTCAGTATTCACTTAAATGGTATGAGATGCTTCAAACTGATTTCCTTTTGAACTGCCACCAACTGAACTGCAGTGGTCAAACGATTTAAAATAATAGTGAATTAAGCTACAAACTCGATCATAATGTTTCCATCTAACCTGTATTTTCATATGTTAAAGAGCTTACCTGAATATGTTCGTAGATTTGTGTTGGATGTCGTCTTTGGAATAAAAATATGAATAATTTTTTGTAAACACATTTTTTAGCTTATTTCTGTTAATGTCATTAAACTAGCAAGCTAAGCCAGTAGTACTTACTTGTCACTACGTGCTTTTTAACTGGATGTAGTGTTTAATTAAAACACACTAATCATTTTCCTTGCATTTTTCAAGATTTAAACACTTTGGAACAACATCTGGATGACAGTTACAGACCTCGTCATGCACATTAGTCTTTATCTCTTTTATGCACTTTACCTTTATGCATTCATTTCTTAATGTAATCAACATTAATTTACTTTTTTTTCATATTATATTACTATGATTAACCATGTTTAATCTTATGTTGAGTTGTGATGTAAAAATCTTTGAGATTACAATACACAAGAGGATGTTGGTTAGCAGCAATTGTATTTGCTTGGTAATAGTTGTGGAATTTATGCTGGTCAGACAAAGACAGACTGATCATAAAAAGAAATGCAGCAAAGGGTATTCAGTAAACTTTATTCAAGTTCCGACTTGTTTTGGATGTTTTAATTCTGACATAAAACCAGAACATTTAACAATGCATAACAAAGATTTATGCCTTAACAAATACAAAGTCAAAGGGTATGTAATAATAATGCATGACTTAAAAAATATGTTGAAACTGTCAAAATAGATGAGTTGCAGCATGACTGTTTTGAAAGAGTTACAGTTCCAAATGAAACTTCTAGATTCACATCACCTCATAATTTGTGGCAGAGGTTGTTTAAACGACCGATTTTACTTCCAAATTTTAATTAAGCATGCAGTAGAAAACAATACACCTTTACTAGGCTAGTTACCTTAAATGACGATCAACAGCTGAATCGTAACTGGAACTATGGACTTGCGCTGACGTAACGTGAGGTAGGAACGCCCACAGCGGGTTATGATTGGTTGATTGACAGGTCAAATCTGATTGGCTAAATAGTACGAGTGACCAGTGTGGGAGGAGTTCGCTGCCAGGAAAGTCTCAAAAACACACACGCAAGTCTAAAAAATACACACGCAAAAAAGGCTATTCACACACTCACAGTCTGTGATAAACTCGTGATTTTGAAACATTCAAAATTGTTGTACACAGTTGTAAATCTGTGAATTGTGTTTTGCAATTTGTGAAACATATTTTATGAATTTATATTCTTATTTTGTGCACGTGAATTGTTTTTTGTAAATTTTTTTTTTTTTTTTCGTGCACGTGAATTGGGTTTCATGCATGTGAATTGGGACACGCATGTGTGCATCGTGTCTTTTGCGTGAATTATTAATGGGTCTAATCTGCTTCCATATTTGGATGCCAAGTTCACTTTTTCATGTTGTTTGAACATTAATGTGTGTTGGCAGTGTATGTACAAATCTACCCTATAATGATAAAAATCCATGCAGTGGTTTTTAATTAATCTGTAAAAATAATATCCCCTTTTTCAAATCAAGCCATTCTCAGATGCCTGTCGGTGTGGCGTCACACCCACAGAGGCCGCTCCCACGATAGTTGATTGACATGAGCTCGTACCTCAGACCAGCTGTCACAGTCCAATAACTTTCCTTGTTTTGATGCCAGAGCAGGGATGTAAGTTAGACAAGAATATCTCAGATTGAGCGATTGAGGTGTTGTGTTGCTGGATGTAATAATGAACATAGTGGTCGTCATTTATTCCCGACATCTGAGCCGCTGAAGATGCAGTAGATTACGTTTGTTTGTGAAGGGAATGCCCCTCCCGATCTACATATATCAGTCTATGTTCGCGCAAATCATTCATGATCCAGCTTCACTTACAGCAGAAGTGAGTATAAGCGTTTTTTTATGAATCTTTGCAATCACCTTTCCTTATAACGTGGTAGTTAGGAAGTTTAGCGGCTAAACGCAGCTAATGTAAACAAGACCGTCTTTCCACAGAGAGAAGAGAGGGGCGGGGTGAGCAGAGCTCATTTGCATTTAAAGGAACAACCCCTTAGAATGAGATGATTTTTGCAGAGCTGATTTTGGCAAGGTAAAAAGGGTGTTGTTTTACAAAACCATTGAGAATTTTTAACCAAAGTATATTATAGACTTTTCATTAAGACCCTAAAGAATCATATCAACTTGTGGAAAATGGGCATCCGATGACCCCTTAAGAAAAAAAACGTGCTTTTACTATAGTAAAAGTGTAATAACCATGTTTTTTTTGTGAAAAAACGATATTCGAAAAGAAAAAGATAAGAACGAAAAGATATTCTACAAGTACATTTGTTAAATTATGGTTAATTTTGTGTAGTTACCATAGTTTAACTACCATGTTTTCACTTTAAGAGGGCACATAAGTTGAATATAGAGATGCAGTTTTCACTGCTTTAGCGTTAACTGAACTTTGGATAGTTTTCATGTACTTGTCTAGATCAACTTTGCATAATGAAAAGAGAAAGTTAGAGCCAGATTTTTGTGTATGTATGTGAAATTAAGTTATATTTTCCTATGTTCTTTTTGAAGTAGTTAAATAATCCAAAGAAAACATCTTTAAAACAGAAAGAAAAGTCATTTACAAAAAGAGATTGGATGAACATTGATCAAATCTGGCCAAAATGACTCTGTATGTGCACATTGCCAAGTGAATGACCTCAGAAGAGTGACAAAAACAGCAACTGACTTCAGCGTCTGAATAGTCTATAATTGCGTCCATAGGCATTTTGTGCAATTTGTATTAACTCATTAATCTGTTGATTAACTCTTAATCTGTTGTTTGTCCTCTTCATATTTAAGGAGAGAACTATAGTTTCCAAAGTGGACATCATTTGTTATGATTTTTCAAGGGACTAGAATTTAGTAGGGATGCTTTGACATCCCTACCAATATCCAGCGACTGCTAAATTATCCCTAGCAATAGTTTTGATCAAACAATTAAATGTCTGTTGTCAGCCATTGTTTCCCCATCAATGCCAAACCTATTCTCTTGATGGATTGAGGACTCCCTGTTTTAGCCAGAAGCAATGGTTTAAAGTTAAAACATCTTTATGGTGAATTTCTTAAAAACACACAGCTTTTGGCTTCACAAAGTGATGGACTGGAATGGTGTGGATTACTTGTGGATTATGTTTTTATCAGCTGTTTGGACTCCATTAGTGAACAAGTGCTAAATTTCTCCACATCTGATGAAGAAACAAACTCGTTCTGAGGGTGAGCACATTTTCAGCAAAACTTTTATTTTATTTGGGTGAACTATTCCTTTAAAGAACTAGAAACTATATATATTGATTAAAAGAACATCAAGAACTTTTTTTCGAGAACTTGGGTCTTTTGCAATAAGAAAGAGCTTTCTTTGGTGGTACAAATAAGTTTCTGCTGCTCTCATTCTGTGGTCTTATCTGCTCTGGTGTTTGTTGCCGGTAAGCAATTTGCTGAAAATTTTCAAGGCCTCTCTTGATGTGCCTCCCGCCCAATGGAAACGGCCTTGCGATTAGATTCTGCTGCGTGCAGCGTTTGGAAATCACAGGCACAGTCAGAGAGTTTGAGACTTGATAAGCGCACGGGCCTCTGATGCTTTAATCAAACTCTTTACTGAGTTTAATTTCAGATAAGATATATCATGTGTTCAACTGTGCTTTATCATGAACGGAAGCAAAGAAAAAGTAAATCAAGGTCATTTGGGGGGTTTTGTATTTAGGTGTTTGCATGTTTACATGCACAGTTCTTTAATGGAAATACTGAACATGTTTTTCACATTACGCTGCATTTAAGTTTATTATTCAGCATGGTCATTTAATTAACTCATTAATTCTTTTGCATGGCCTTAGTGCAGTAAGCACACGTGATGCAAAATGTAGGTCGTGTTGATTTATGTTGATTAATTTTATTGTTTGTGCAAAACTGGTTCATTGAAATTAATTGCTGCATTTCATAGTGCTTGTGTTTGGAGATTTCAATGAATGTAATTTATCCCAATAAGCTGACCTAGAATTCTGTAATAGACTAATATTGGGATATTAGCGTGCATGCAAGCATGTCACTGCATATTAAATTATATTAGCATAATAATAATTTTGCCCTGCATTATTACCTGCCGAACAGTCTGTTTCACTTAAAAATACTGTATATGATATTATGGCAGTGAAATGCATGCTGCTTTTTTAAATAATTGCAGGTTGCTAGTGAATATAGTTGATGGAAGGAAAAAAAAAAAAGACATCTGTTTTGTTTTTCAATCAGTCATTTGCAATTGAAATGAAAAGTATTTAATTGCATTTGCATCCCAACAAATGCTTTCATTTCGTTTTTTTTTTTTTTTTTTTTTTTTTCTCGCATGGCAGTTTCTCACAGGATGTCGAATGTAAAAGAAGTGTCATGCAGTGTGAGCGCTGAACGTGTTGGAGATGCACCTGCAGTGGGCCGCAGGAAGCGCACACAATAGAGTTTGTGTCAGCTCTGAGCATCCTGTTTGGGAGGAAGTCAAGATTCCTTTGGATACGTGCACATGCACATTAACGTCCCATTCACTATTTACACTTTTACACACATGTAAGCTTAACGTCAACAAGAGATTTCTTTATTAATGCACATTTCTGCTTGTATTATGCATGAATCCTCAGTACGTTTGATTTCTAATCTTTCATCAAAATGAAATAACTTGCTCTGAAATGACTTTTCTTTTCAGCTGATGTCATCAGCACCTCTTACTTTTCATGACTATTCACCATCCAATCAATTCTTATGGATAAAATCAAGTCTGGTCCGACATGTTTGTCTTTTACCCCAAAAAATAAATAAATAAATAAAATGTTGAAATTTAACAATTCAGTCAAAGGTTCTTTAACACAAAGGTTCTTCAGATGTTAAAGGTTCTTTATGGAACCATTTAGACAAAAAAGGTTCTTCTATGGCATCGTGAAGCACCTTTATTTTTAAGAGTGTAAATCCACTGACATATTTATTTAGAGCTGTTTTGCAATAGAGGACTGGATGAAAGCAATGGTTGAAAATTAAAAAAGACTTAAAAACGCATAGTTTTTTGCTTCACAAGATGTTAATTGGTGGACTGGAGTGGTATGGATTACTTGTGGATTATTGAGATGTTTTTATCAGCTGTTTAGACTCTTTTATAATGACGGCACCCATTCACTGCAGAGCATCCATTGGTGAGCAAGTGATGCAATGCTGCATTTCCCTAAAGCCCTTTAATGCATCACATACGAAGTAAACCAGGTTGCGATGCTGTTCAATATTGACTTAAATGGAACTTAACTTAAAATAAAAGCATTGTAAGTGCTGGATGTGCATCACTGATTTTAAATGTTCTTTATATTTAAGTGTATTATAAAACGAATTTGGGACAAATCAATTTCAGTTCCAGTGGGGCAGGGAGCTTCCAGTCAATGAGCAGCTATTGATTTATGTCTGGCCCTTTAAACTCCAGCATAGTTCAATAACAGAGAGGTTACAGGCCGGATGTTTGGGTGACGTGATGTTTTGGTTTTCTGTTGACGACAGTTGCATTTTGTCATTTTCTATTTGTAGTCCACATGTGTCCGCAGAGGTAGTCAGGGACCTTCCAGTGCCGGATAGAACAGCAGCAACACTCTAGGAAACATGAAGTCAAGATCGTCACTCTCTCCTACTGTGCAACAAGAGGCTGTTGTGTCAATATTTTTAGCTCTTTAGTAATTATAATGTCCTGTTGATTTAATGCAGAGCCAGTGGTTTGAATGAAACGCACAGTATGCAATTTCATATACTGATTGAGGGCACGAACCGTTAATAGCTCGCTGTCATCAGTGAAACGCAGTTATAAAATGTTCTAGAGCAGGATGGGTCAAACAAATCGAACGAGACGGATGTTCTTGTGATGTAACAGGCTTTAGTTTGTCACCTTCCGAAATCACCTGGACTGAAAGCCTCTAAATGCGTGTTAATTCTGATGTTTAACACAGGTGATGTAACTCTGTTGTGGATGCTCAGGTTCATATAATGTGAAATTACAGTGATGGCCAAAATTATTAGAACACTAGTATTTTCACCAGCTAAAAAAAGTCTGTAGTGTGTCAGTAGGAAATAACAGCATACATTTCCAAACATTTATTTTGCCATTAATTGTAATAATCCAGTGAGACTTTTGTTTGCACAAGGTGTTTGACAAATGAATCTAATCTCATCATCATCCAGTCTGTCTGGAATGACGTGAAGAAACAGAACAGTTGGCTAAATCCAGAAGAACTGTGGCAATGTCTCCAAGATGTTTCAAGAGACCTGCAAATCTACCTGAAAAAGTATGCGCAAGTGCACCTAGGGCAAAAGCTGCTTTAAATGCAAACTAGCAAAATAAAATAAGTTTTGTATTTATTTAAATATAATATTATATTTTGTTATATTTCAGGTGGTGTTTATTTTTATTAAAAAGTAATTAAAAAATGTTTTTTTATTACTATAATACAATCTACTGATAGATACAGTAGATTTAAAGTAATAACTGATGCTATGAAGACATGAGGAGCTATTTTTAAATGTGGTAAATACATTTAATGTAAATCTAAAAAAAGTATAAAAGTGGTTTATAAATATGCAAATACAATATTTAAACATACAAATCAACAGTTGTATAAACTGCATAAAAACATCCTGTTTTAGTAAGTTTAACTGAACATAAAATGTTGTTTGTGTGCCTGATACTTATTTTGTTTTATAAAAAAAGCATACGATGTGAAAGATAATGTTGATAATTCACAGTAGGTTTAATATTTTCGATGTTTGATTTGAATTTGAAATCAAAAGTGGTGCCGATGCTTACTATATGCCTGCAGTGTGAATATTGTAACCTATTTATATGTCCGCCAGTATAAATAAGCTGCTTTTGTGTGTGATGTGAAACAGACCTATTGTTTTGCTGCCTATAAATTGTGCGTATTTCCTTCTCTAAATGTAAAACTAGTTTCCTAAAGGAACATTTCCAGTTGAACCAGTGGATTGCTTTCATTTTCCCTCTTCAGTAAATGTGCAACAAAGTTGTATTGCATTCTGCTTGTACAGTGGATGGGTCATTGAGTGCAGGCTGATTCTTTGAAAGCACACTGATCATTTTCATTATGCTCTGGTTTTAGTGGCCGTATCTTGTGATACATCAAGCCTCAAGTGTTCCTGAGCTAATCTGGACCCGATGAAGATCTCCTTTTGTCACACTCACCTCATTAATGGACTCTAACTAATGGACGTATGTTCTCATACGGCAGAACACAGTAAGATCTTGGCAGTATCTAAGATAAGCTTTTGTTCGGAGAGTTTCATTACTGGATTCAATGAAACATTCATAATAGGGTCATTTGTCTTTTCGGTGTGCTGTCAACTGTGATTTTTGATTCCGGCCTAAAGATATTTTATCACCGTCCCTGTGTGCCAGAGCAGAACTCTATTTGTAGAACGTCCCAATAATGAAACTATTCTCCAGTCTGAAAATGAAGTGTCAAATGTCTTGCCGGTCTGCCGTGTGAGGTCTGCCTCCAAGCTCTGTTAAAATAAGATGAAATTCAGTAAGAATACATCATAAATAATGTGGCAGGGCATAAAAAAGGACAAATAATTCAAGTAAAGCAAAGAGAACAATGTTCTGTGTGTGTTTTTGTAGTGTATTTTCTGTTTCTCCAGTTTCAAGCAAATCACTGAAGTGTGTAATTTGGTCTTACTGTATATGATTTATTATTATTAATTTGTTGCTGTTGAATGCTAACTGCCTTATACTTGGTTAAAGAAATAGTGTACCCAAAATTGAATATGCATTCACTCTCAAGCAACCCAAGATGTAGATGAGTTTGTTTCTTCATCAGATTTAGAGAAATTTATTGCATTGCATGACTTGCTCATCAGTGGATCCTCTGCAGTAGTGAATGTGTGCCGTCAGAATGATATCACAATAATCCAAAAGTAATCCACACCACTTCAGTTCAGCTAGTTGCTCTTTTCTAAGAAATTACAGTCATGGGAATCAAATCATTTTAAGCTTCAAAAGGGCAAAAAACACCTTGAGTGGATCAGGAAGGAAGTCATACAGGTTTGGAACAACATGACAGTCACTACATAATAATCCCACATATCAACACCCGGGCAACCACCCAGAACAACGCATGGAAAAAGTGACTTTTGCAAGGCCAGAACGTGTTAAAATCTAGCTATTTTGCTGTTTTTGCATGCAAAAATGTCAGCTATAAACATGCACATACCTGCTGACTTGTCTCAGCGTTTCTAGTTGACACTTTAATTGTACCGTTAAGTTTATGTGGATATTTTTATAGCCTCCCTAAGGATGTGAATAAAATTCTGAAATCCTCTGTTCTGGTAAAATAACACCTTTTTAAGAGGGACTGTCAACACTCGCTCACAGAAGCACTGGGAATTATTCGCACAAAAAGATGAGAGCAGAAATTATATGCGAAAATTAAACCAAAAGCCTGGTTAATGCAATGTAGTATGATTATGTGAAATGCATCACTGCACTTTGCACGTGAATAAACTCGTGGCATGTCTTTGAATGTCTCTTTGTCCCGTTTGTTGCAGGGCGATTGTTCTAGTCGTGAGACTTTTTTTTTTTTTTTTTTTTTTTTTTTTTTGTTGTTGGTTTATGGCGGCTTTTGTCTGGGCATGTTAGTGAAGGTGTTTTCCTTTTGTGTGATGACTCAACCCTTGGCCCGGTGTCCTTTGATTTATCACAGGCGGTTATTGTTGCGACCTGTGTGTTTCAGTGCCGGAGGTTTCCCACCGCATGCCTCGGTTTCGGTGGAGGCGCTCAGGTGTTTGGAATGTGATTGCAGAGGGAGTGTCGAGCAGAAACCTTTATACCGTAGACACAAGATCAACAACTGAATTTAATGACATGTTTACATAGAGAGAATCTTTTCATGCATGTCACACATTTAGCTTAATTACCACTTCCTATCTATATCTGTCGTTCTATCGTTCTATCTATCGTTCTATCTATCTATATCTGTCATTCTTTCATTCTATCGTTCGTTTGATTGTTTGTTCATTCATTCTATGTATCTATCTATCGTTCATTCGTTCTATTGTTCATTAATTCATTCTATCTATAGTTCTATTGTTCTATCTGTCTATCTATATATCGTTCATTCTATTGTTCATTCATTCATTGTCTATCTATAGTTCTATTGTTCTATCTCATGTTGCTCTGTCTATCTATGTATCTATATCTGTCGTTCTTTCATTCTATCTATCGTTCATTCGATTGTTTGTTCATTCATTATGTCTATCTATCTATCTATCGTTCGTTCGTTCATTCGTTCTATTGTTCATTCATTCTATCTGTAGTTCTGTTGTTCTATCTGTCTGTTTATCTATGTCTATCTATCTATCTATCTATCGTTCATTCTATCGTTTATTCTATCGTTTGTTCATTCGATCTGTCTATCTATAGTTCTATCTCATGTTGCTCTGTCTATCTATCTGTCTATCTATATCTGTCGTTCTTTCATTTTATCATTTGTTCAATTATTGTTCTATCTATCGTTCGTTTGTTTGTTCGTTCATTCTATTGTTCTATCGTTCGTTTGTGCATTTGTTCTATTGTTCATTCTTTTTCTATCTATCTATCTATCTATCTATATCTGTCGTTCTTTCATTGTCATTCGTTCAATTGTTCATTCATTCTATCTATCTATCATTTGTTCGTTCATTCGTTCTCTTGTTCATTAATTCATTCTATCTATAGTTCTATTGTTCTGTCTGCATCTATCTATCTATCTATCTATCTATCTATCGTTCATTCTATTGTTCGTTCATTCATTCTGTCTGTCTATAGTTCTATTGTTCTATCTCATGTTGCTTTCTGTCTGTCTATCTATATCTGTCGTTCTTTCATTCTATCTATCGTTTGTTCGATTGTTTGTTCATTCATTCCATCTATCTATCGTGCGTTCATTCATTCGTTCTATTGTTCATTCATTCTATCTATAGTTCTATTGTTCTATCTGTCTGTCTATCTATCTATATATCGTCCATTCTATTGTTCGTTCATTCATTCTGTCTATCTATAGTTCTATCTCATGTTGCTCTCTGTCTATCTATCTGTCTATCTATATCTGTCGTTCTTTCATTCTATCGTTTGTTCAATTGTTCATTCATTCTATCTATCGTTCGTTCGTTCGTTCGTTCTGTTGTTCTATCTATCGTTCGTTTGTTCTATTGTTCATTCATTCTATCTATCGTTCATTCGTTCGTTCATTTGTTCTATCTATTTATCTATCTATCTATCGTTCGTTTGTTCATTTGTTCTATTGTTCATTTATTCTATCTATCATTCATTCGTTCATTTGTTCTATTGTTCATTCATTAATTCTATCAATAGTTAGTATCTATCGTTTGTTCATTCAATTGTTCATTCATTCTGTCTATCTATAGTTCTATCTATCTATATCTGTCGTTCTTTCATTCTATCTATCGTTTGTTCAATTGTTCATTCATTCTATCTGTCTGTCTGTCTGTCTCTGTCTATCTATCTATCTATCTATCTATCTATCTATCTATCTATCTATCTTTTGTTCAGTTCTTTTATCTATCCTTCTATCTGTGATCTTGTCTTTCTGTCTGTCATTTATAAACACTTGTGCATTTTAAAAATTTGTTCATTAAAAAATAGAAATATCAGTTGATTTATACAATTTGACATTTCTGTTTGCATATTTATAAACTACTGATCTGTTAAGATTTACACTAAATTTATTTAAAGACCACATTTAAAAATTGATTTGCATGTCTTCATAGCAATGTAAAATTATTTCTTTAATATTTAAATATTACATGACTATTATTTTCATTTTTTTTATAATCACCGAAACTTACAGCTGTTTTAATTCCAGTGAGTTTCTGTCATGTCATGATCTGAAAAAAAAAAACCTTATTTAGCCTACTGAAAACAGTATGAATAATCTTGATTATGACAGGTGCTTTAGAGTTATCAGCAAATCATAATTATATAACTTCTAATCTGCCACATCCTGTGATGGATGGTTTATCCATCTTGATTGATTAATTGTGCCTGTGTGTTTGTAGAAATCCTGTTCATCATGATGCTCACTGACCAGAAACAGGCTTTTTATTTTTGTTCTACAATCCTCCACGCCTCCAGCTTAAATACTGAGAATCTGAACTTCTAGCAAACCCTTCCAGTTGGAGGATTTAATTTCCGTGACTTTGTGCTATTGAGCAACATGATAGCATTTTCTTATGCTTTCGTGTCTTTTGCATCATTGCAGAAACTGTCAAATGAAACTATACACCTGTGGAGATGAAGACTTCACAGGAATTAACCACCCACCTCGTAGACATCCCATAATACCTGCAGGGCTGATACAGATGATGTTGATGTCAGTAAGGCTTCTGTTTTATTACCAGGAAAAAATCTGTGAGTCTTGACTGAGCGCATGGATTCAGGATGTGTTGACAAGAGAATAAATGGAATTTATTAACTGTAAATCTGAGCCAGATCTGCAGCAGCGATGTTACTAAAGCACATCCTTCTACACATGGTTCTCTGGTAAAACACTACTATAATGTTTTTTGTCAGGCGGGGAGAAACAAGAAATAAATCATGTTTATTGTGCACAGTCAATTCTGTTTAGACTGAATTCAGCCAACTGAGTCATATTTCACCTAAAAGCAAAAGAAAGAAAGAAGAAAATATATAGTGCATAATGAAAATTGCATTGTGATACTGTATTATTTTTATGACAATTAAATCCCCAGTTCTCATAATTGCAATGCATTTGGATTTTATTTCATTTTATTTCCTCATTTGGGGGTAAATGTGACCTGGAGTTCCATCTGTCCATCCATTCATCCATCAAAACATTTGTCTGTTAATTGCATTTATTTAGCATTTTATTTTATTATTTTATTTTTTTTTATTCTGATCTCAGGGTTTTCATGAGATTCGTCCATGTATCGGTGTCATCCAAGGTTGTCCTCAAAAGTATGCAGTGTCAAATTCACTTCATTTTTCACCTCTGTGAGTTTTTCTCGAGTCTGTGTTACATCACGGTCCCTGAGCTGAAGTGAAACACCCGAGCTGAAATCAAACAGTCAAACGTGTTTCCTCACCAATTACTGGCACTTCCGGGAATTCTGTCTCCACTTTTTTCCACAGAATGAACCCAACAATCCTAAGTAATTGTGCACCTAACAAAAACATCAACAACTGTGGCATGTGCAGTCAAATGAGGCCTTGCATTGTACATGAAATCAATAGAATCAGTTGAGCTTTTATGAGGTTTTGTTTTGTTGAAGCCGAACCAACGTCAGACATTTCTGCCGAGTTCAGCTACCCTAAAGTGCAACAAAAGCCTAATTATTTTCTTGTTTTACTGGAGTATTAAAGAATGTTTTTAAAGTATTTGGACACCTAATAAAATGTCATTGCATTAGAAAAAATGTCAAAGCAAGCCAAGTGCATTCTAAAGTACAAACATATTTATTAAGCAAAACATTTCTCAAAACAAAACAGCAAATGTAGTTTTAAGACACATGTAGACATGGTTAACGTGTCCAGATAGTTTAAGCAGCCCATTGTGTCTTGTGAGACAAATCTACATCCATTGGTTAATGGTTAATGGATCTGTCCTTCTAGTTTGTCTTGTGGTTTAAGTGGTTACTGTTGGCCTTGAGTTATTCACTTAAACATTACTTAAAGGATTCCATAGGTAATAGTTTAATCAGTCTGAATGTAATTACAGTAGACAACATACTGAAAAAATTCCTGCTGTCTGGGAGGCCGGCCGTTCCAGATCAGGAACTGCAAATTCCATCTGTTTTATCGACAGTATCTAGATTGTAAACATTCAATGGCATTGTTGGAAGTGACTAGAAAAGTTTAGGCAACACAAATGTCATTTTAATAAGAGACTCTTTTTTCTGGCTCGGAAGCAAATACGGATTTGTGTATTAAACAGCATAACAGATCAAGTCATCTGGGATTTAATTAAATGATTTTAAAAATACAGTAAAAGCAGGAAAATTGTGAAATATTTTTACAATTTAAAATAACTGTTTTCCGTTTGAATATATTCTAAAATGTAATTTATTTCTGTGATGCAAAGCTGAATTTGCAGCATCATTACTTCATATCTTTAGTGTCACATGATCCTTCAGAAATCATTCTAATATGCTGATTTTCTAATTAAGAAACATTTCTGATAGTTATCAATTTTTAAAAACAGCTTCATATGTTGTGAAAACTGGTTGTTTTTTTCATACTGCAAATACTGCATCCACCATCTTTCTCTGTTTATTTTCAGAGTATTTTTCTAGCCATCCACCTATCCACCATCAGAAATAATGCCAGCCTGTCTGCCAGTCGGCCAGTCGGCCGTCTGCCCAACGGGAATGTCACCAATGACGTACCATAATTAACAATGTCCATCAGCCTGAGCTGAGCCGGGAGAGATGCCTGCGTGTTGGCGAGGTATTGATGGGTGTTGTGATGTTTTTCTGTGTGGTGAAAGTGTTTGGCAGCAGGATTCGCTCCATTGCTGACCAGCGGCTCTGTCTCACAAGAGATTTGGCGGACGGTGGAGCTGAGATGGATAGATGGGTGACAAATCTATCCTCAGAGGAACAGACTCAGAGGTTTAGCTTTCAGAGCTGTGGAGAATTAATACAGTTAAGGCTGGAATACACTATACAACTTTAGCTCCGATTTCCCCTGATTTACAGTCTGGAGAAGTAAGCTGCCAAAAGTCAGAGCCAGTCTGGAGATTTGAATTGACAGAAGGAGCTTTTGCACTGCAGGAACCAGGACTGTATTTAGTTCTAGGAACTCCGTTTGGGGAAACTAAATTAGCTCATATTTCAGTTCTATAGGAACTATCAGTTTTGTACGCTGATTGGCCAAACACATAGGAAACACCGGCTACCCAGCGTTTTTAAAATGCAAACATGGCAAAACGACAATAAAGGCATTTACCTGTTGTCGGCAGCGTTGTTATTTTCTCAGCCCCAAAGATATGTAACACTGCAAGTTGTCATAGGAGATTTAAGGCCCGTTCACACCAATAACGATAGCTATAAAGATAATTAAAGCTGCGCTGAAAGGGCTCTCGCACCTAGGCTCACCTCCACCTTGTGGTTTTAGGAAAAGGGCGAACGGAGAGCAATATGCATTTAAAGTGATAAATATAGGAGGAATATGTCAAAGTCAATTACATGTGCCAAATTTCCTGCTCCTAGAACTGAATATTGGCATGTAGATGTGTTCAGGCCAGGACTTTGTTTAAACATATGAAGTTTGGTGCAGATTGAACATGGTATGCTTGAATTACTGTAAAGCATGACACTGTTGCCAACAGGTGGCGCTATGGTTATACCGAATATTGGCCCTTGAGATGTCTTCAGGCCAGGGCTCTTACTAAACGTGAAGTTTGGTGCGGATTGGACATTGCATGTTTAAGTTAACGCAAAACAAGTCATTTCATGTTGCCAGCAGGTGGCGCTATGATTATAACAGAATATGTGTAAATGTGTTCAAGCCAGGGCTCTTATCAAACGTGTGAAATTTGGGGCCGATCGGCCATGCACGGCTGAGTTACAACAACTTCTTTTTCCATGATCGAACTTTGTCACGCCGCCACAGACACACCCTATAACGAAAACTCAAGATCTTCGTAATTTAACATCGCAAAGGCCTTTAGAGTAGACTGACCACATATAATGTTGATGTCATTAAATCTCTAGGAGGGGTTTGTTACAGCGTAGAACGTCACTTCCTGTTGCCAGCAGGTGGCGTTATGGCTATAACTGAATATGAGCATTGGCATGCGTTCAGGACATGACTCTTATCAAACATGTGAATTTTGGTACGTATCGGATATTGTCTGAATTATAATAACTTCCTGTTTCATGGCGAAACATCAAAGTTTGTCAGGCTGTAACTTTTTTACTATTTTATTGAAAGTAGTCACATTAAAAAAAGGTTAACCACTAGGATTTAAAATGAAATACTATTACCAACAAACGCTTGTTCCATTTATACTTATCTTTTTTTATTTCTTAGGTGAAATGTTGAATCAAAGAATAATGTACCCAAAATAAAGTTAAGAAACCCCCAATGTCTTTGAAACTTCTCTCAAAAAAACAAAAACAAAACAAAACAAAATGTCTTAGCTGCTGAATGATGAACCTTTAAGTTAATCATCACGGAGAAAAAAAAACTGGTCACTGAAAAAAACATTGAGTGCGTTGAAATATGTTGATCTACTTTTGCATTGATTTAACGACTGTTAGATGATTGAAGAAATGAAACTTCACAATGGTATCCAAAAACCCACATCTCATTCAAACAGCATACCAAAAAACATTGAGTGCGTTGAAATATGTTGATCTACTTTGCGTTGATTTTAACGACTGGCAGATGATTGAGGAATGAAACTTCACAATGACGGTATCCAAAAAAAACAAATCTCGTTCAGACGGCGCACCAACTAATCAAACAATCATGTACCTGGACAACAAAGAAGTCCTTAAGCTGAGCTTAAAACGAAGGGTTTCTCAACCAGGACTTCCCAAGACAATACAACAATTTGAGGTAGCTTCAAGGGACCATGCGTTCCCTCTACCACAACTGAATCTCTTCCTCATCCAACCACTCACCTAATATACCTTCTAGGTGTACCTAACCAGCGCCCTCTAGTGCCCTGTAGTTCCATTAGATCAGCCTATTTCTTTCCATTATTCAACAGATAATAAAAAAAACAGTGACAGACATTTCATTCTGTTACAAGGCTGTCACAGACACGCCCTTCAATGAAAACTCAAGATCTTCGCAATTTAATGTCATAAAGGAAATTAGATTAGACTGACCAAATTTGGTGTTGATCTGTTTAAATCTCTAGGAGGAGTTTGTTTAAATACAATGCCTGAAAATGGCAAAAAACGACACTTGCAGAGAAAATTCAAAATAACAGACTTCCTGTTGGGTTTCGGACTTCGTGCTGGGGAACTTTTTTTGTAGGTATTGGTGTGTTACATGTATATACTGAATTTCATCGTGTATGTGAAACATAGTTCGAGGGGCACTTCGCTGAAATTTTATAGGTGGCACCATCAAGCCATTTTGCCACACCCACTTTTGAATCCCATATCAGATGTAAAGTGTAAATGTGATTCATTTTGGAGAAGAAGAAGAATCTGAACAATTCCAATAGGGTCCTCGCACCACCGGTGCTCGGGCCCTAACTATTTATTCTAGCGCACACTCATCTGCTGCTTTAAATTCTTAAGCTAGTGATTGCACGATTCCAATGATATTGTTTCTCTGTGGCTTTATCAGTACAGCTGTGGTGTGGACTCTGCTATACTTTAATACTGAGAATGATTTTTAGAACTATATCTTTATTGTTATCTTTATAGTTATCATCCTTGGTGTGAACAGGCGTTTAGTCATATTTCCATGCTCTTTTAATCACATAGATTGTGTTTACATTCCATCTCCATTATCAAGAAACCCATGACACACAACAAAAACCGCAACCGGTTGTTGACGTTTGTAAATGCATAAAGATGTTGGTCCCTTTAGAGTTCCTGCTGCTGGTGTGAATGCAGGAAAGGAAAGGACATGTGGCCAAGTATGGCCACATACTTGTGTCCCATACTTGGAATTTGTGCTGTGCATACTAGGGTACAACGGGGCTAAAGGCACCCTGGGGGTAAAAGGCGCCTATGATATTATTTTCCTCCGAACCACTAAATGGCACAAAACAGTGCGTAGCACTTTCCAAAACATCCACTTTTCAAGATAACCGTGCAAATTTGTGGGCACGATCGTGGGCAGCAGCACAAAGTCGCTTCTGTGCTTACTTGATCTAATAGTTGATGTTTTTAAAAATGTTGTAGATGTAAGTAGCAAATGAGAATTGCTAAAAGACTAAGAGACAAAGGTGGTCTTAATGATTTTCAGTTTCAAGATAATTAAAACAGCAGTTTTTACATAACGAAAAAACATGTAAAAGTATGGTATTTGGGGTAAAAAGCGCCCCTGCTGTCGGGGCTGAAAGGCACAATAATTAACATGATAATTCATAGAAGGCTGACTTTTCCATTTGTTGACATGACATTGTTAGATTCAGATGGTAAATGTCATATATTATGTTGAGTGTCCATATTCACCATATTTAGAATGAAACCATCATATTTAAAAACATGATATTAATCGTATCATATAATAAAATATAATTTGTTGCTACTACTGTAAAGCTATATTAAATTGCTATGAGATCTCATTCAATGCTTTCATAATCTTTACATTTTTAAAATGATTTTGTTTCTGTATTTTAAAATGTTTTATATTAACATATTTTAATGGCAGTATATTTATTGAAAAAAAAATTCTTTTATTTATCAAAATAAGCCGAAAATAGTACAAACTTTGTTAAAGTGACTGTTTTGAACAAGTATTTGTATCAATGCTGTGTGCCTTTTACCCCATGCTGGTGAGCCTTTTACCCTGTGTGTGAGGTAAAAGCCCCCCCCCCCCCCTTGCCACCTCATGTATTTATAAGATTTTTAAACAAAGTAAACGACTTGTATGATTTATTTTCTCACAAAATCTGTTGCTACATAAATGTTAAATAAAAATGTATATATTTTTCTGCAATCATACACTTTGGATGCAGTGAAAAGCACGTTTTTTTTCTTAGGGTGTGCCTTTAGTTCTGTTGTACCCTACCCATTCAAGTGCACACACAGCAGTGAGTAGTGAACAAACACACACATACCGTGAACACACAACCGGAGCAGAACAGTAAATTGCCGTAAAATTACCAGAACGACTTTACCAGTAAATACAAAAATGCGCTGTTCACAAAGGCAACAACATGCCATCTTTTTACTGGTAATGCCCCATTCACACATCACTTTCAAAATACGGTAAATTCTGTGGCATCATTAACCAGAAATGACCTCTAAACGGCTGTACCTCCCAGTATTGTGTTTGTAAACATGGAAGGGTATACGTGGTCAGTGTTTTTGTTTGTTTTCTTTTTTGTGTCAAACGGTCACATATTTGCAGCTGCTTTTGGCCTAGAAACATTGCATTAGGCCTGGAATACACTACACGATTTTGCCCTGATTTTCCATTGATTTACAGTCTGGAAAAGCTGACGCTGGTAGCTGAAAGTCAGAGCCAGTCTGCAGATTTAAGTCGACAGATTCTACAGAAAATCGCTTTTTTAGCTTCAGACTCTGTTTCCAGACAGTCGGGGTATATCAGACATGTTTGATATTTTCAGCTGATTTTAGAACACATTGTTTTTATTTGCCAAGTGTCTCCTAGCAACAAGGTGCACATTTCTGCGTGAGTTTGTTGTGATCGGAACGACTTCAAAAATTGTCTGAAAAATGGTCCTCAGTCGTGTAGTGTATGAAGGGGCAGTTTTTCTGTCACTACTTACAAAGTCAGTATTTGTATGAAGTGTTTTAAAGGGGCGCTATTATGCTTTTTCACTTTTTGAACTCTAGTCAGTGTGTGGTGTGCATCTTTGGGCATAAAAAAGATCAAAGTTACGAATCTCAAAGTCCACTCCAAAAGGAGATATTTCGTTTTTAAAAAATCCCTTTTCAAGAACTACAACGAACGTCTCCTTTGGACTACAACGTTTGTTTTCCGCATGCAATGATGTCACAACGCCGTCCATTAGAATATCATTGAAATAAATCCCGCCCACGGAAATTCTAATTGTTGTGGGATTAGCCTAACTTTAGCGATGCAGTGCGGAGAACCACTTCAACAAGCCACAGCACGGCGGGTATAAACACAAGCATTGACCAGAGTGGCCGCTTCAGAGCTGTAACACACCGCAGATGTGGGCAGTACAGGGGGTCAAAACACATGCCGAAGCCGCGATCTACTCCGCTTGCGCGTCGGAGCTGTAACGCACCGCAGTGTGTGGAAGAGATTTATTCATCATACAGTGTAGATAGCTTCACTTATAACGCGAGTGTTTTTTAAAATGCAAAAACTTGCGCTAGGCTAGGCTAATCAGTGATGATGTTCTTTGATAATGTTAGGCTGCTTTTAGACTTATGGTGAAGCTGGTTTCGGGTAATGAAACTAAGTATGTAAATAATTAAATACATTAGCATGATAATATCATGTATTGGCGATCTCGCAGGCTGATGATAGGACCCAACAGTACTGTTGCGTATTATTTACTCACCCTCCATGCATCCTAGGTGTATATGACTTCCTTCTTTCAGACAAATGCAATCGGAGTTATATTAAAATTTATCCTGGCACTCCCAAGCTTTATAAAGGCCTCCTGTAGCGAATTGATGCGTTTTTGCAAGAAAAATATCCATATTTAAAACGTAAGAATCACTGTAATCTAGCTTGTGCTAACCAGTCACAACACATTTTCTTTTTCGGAAGGCGGGCCTTCATTAAACCCGGAACTAATCGAGCCTTATGTGCCAGGCTGGGAGAGATGTATTGTAATATTGTAAATTATGTTAGAAATAATGCGTTTTTCAAACCACCAAGCATGAAAGCATGTTCTAGTACACCCCCAAAACAAAATCAAGACTTTGCAAAAGAGCATAATAGGACCCCTTTAAAAATCTGTTCAGGTTTTAGAAGTTGTGTTTTCCAGGCTTTAGACGACTTCAAAACCAAACTAATGAACTATCCACTTTTATCCTGAAGGTAGAAGTCTTGCCCAATTGGAACGATGCTTTACATTTCTGCTCTCTGGTGTTTCTGGTCAAATTAACTTATTTTCCGTGCTAAAAATGTTTTTAAAAAACACATGGCACCATAGTTTCATCACTTTTTCACAATGACTGTCTTTTTGCAGTAACTCACCTGTCACCAGTGTTGCCAAGTCTGTGGTTTTCCCGCAGAATTGGGCTACTTTAACACTGTTTCTGCAGGTTGTTTTTCATGTCCGTGGGTTGAAGTGACCCCAATAACATAATATTTAGCCTCTGGAATGCTAATTTTACCAGGGGAATTTCACCAAAAAACAAGTACAATGTTAATTTTCCCAGGGGACCCCCCTTGAAATGTGATTGGGCTACTTTTGGGTTAGTAGTGTTTCCCCTAGGTTTACAGTTTTGTTTCAACATTTTAAACAATAGGGCCCTACATTCTTATACTTTTTTCCCCAGAAATTCTTGTTTTAATTGTTCTGATAATCAAATGAAGGCATTTTTGTAAGAAAAAAAAGTCAGAATTGCGAGTTTATATCTTACAGTTCGGAGAAGAAATCACAGTTGCGAGATATGAACTCGCATTTGTGAGGAAAAAAGTCAGAATTGCAAGATACAAACTTGTTTTTGTGAGGGAAAAAGTCAGAATTTTCATATTTTTTTAGTCTGTTTTTAGATATAAAAAGATATTGCGAGATTATAAACTCGCAGTTGTGAGAAAAAAAAGTCAGAATTGCAAGATACGAACTCAGTTTTGTGAGAAAAAAAGTCAGAATTGCATGAAAAAATCAGAATTGTGAGATACAAACTTGTTTTTATGAGAAAAAGTCAGGATTTTTATCTCAGTTTTTTTAGTCAGTTTTTAGATATAAAAAGATATTGCGAGATATAAACTTGCAGTTGTGAGGAAAAAAAGTCAGAATTGAGAGATATAAACTCACTTTTGTAAGAAAAAAGTCAGAATTGAGAGATATAAACTCACTTTTGTAAGAAAAAAGTCAGAATTGCGAGATACAAACTTGTTTTTGTGAGAGAAAGTCCAAATTTTTGTTTTTTTTAGTCTGTAGATATAAAAAGATATTGCGAGATATAAACTCGCAGTTCTGAGAAAAGTCAGAATTTCATGAAAAGTCAGAATTGCGAGATACAAACTTGTTTTTGTAAGAAAAATCTCAGTTTTTTAGTCAGTTTTTAGATGAAAAAATATCGCGAGATATGAACTCGCAATTGTGAGGAAAAAAAAGTCAGAATTGAGAGATATAAACTCACTTTTGTAAGAAAAAAGTCAGAATTACGAGTTTTTATCTCACAGTTCTGACTTTATTTCTTGCAATTGTGAGTTTATATCTGTTTATATATTCATAGTGGAGAGCTATAAAATAGACAGTAGATGGTTGCTTTGGGTGGTCGCTAGGTTGTTGTTTGTCTCTATGCTGTGGTTTACACAATGACGTGAAATATACTGTGTGTCTTTTATCTGCTGGTGACGTTCACCAAACTTCAAGCACACCGTCAGTGTTTACTTTGTTTGAAGAGATTACACTGTGCAGCTTCACCGAAACCACTGAGTTCTTTGAATGAACACTAAGCATTTGTGAAAGAGGTCAATGTATAGCATAAGAGCGCTGGCGATGACAGTTTTATATGCTTCTGAGCTTTTTGGTGGATTTAGTCTTTGTTGAGATGGGCAGTGTCAGCTGGCACCCAGCTAGTGTTTGCTTATGAGTCTTTGCACCTGGCGTTTGTCAGTAGCTGCTGTTTGACATTTATTTAAACCTTCTCCATATTAAACTGAGGGTGCTGCAGGCACATCGCTGCTGAAATTAGAGATGGTTCCCCTGTGTGCCTTATTTTATAGTTTTAGTAACGTTTTAGCCTGTTTGTGCACCAAGTTTAATAATTTTGTTGATCTTGTCTTTGACCTTTAGAAATAAATAGCCTGATTTTGCTGTTGTCCCCTCAAATAAATGTCAATCTTATTGGATTATAATAAGTAATACTAAAAATAATAGGGCACTATGATTTCTGCGTTTTTTGGACAATAAGATTTTTAATGTTTTTTTTTTTGTTTGTTTAAGAAGTCTCTTCTGCTCACCAAGCCTGCATTTATTTGATCAAAAATCAATTTTGAAATATTTTTACTATTTAAAATAACAGTTTTCTATTTGAATATATTAAAATGTAATTTATTCCTGTGATCAAACCTGATTTTTCAGCATCATTACTGCAGTCTTCAGTGTCACATGATCCTTCAGAAATCATTCTAATATGCTGATTTGCTGTTTAAGAAGCATTTTGTGTTATTATTATTATTATTATTATTATCAATATTTAAAACAGCTGAGTACGTTTTTTTCAGCATTCTTTGAATAGAAAGATCCAAAGATCAGCATTTATTTGAAATAAAAAGCTTTATACACTATACCATTCAAAAGCTTGAAATTAGTGTAATTGTTTTAGGGAAATTAATGATAGAAACTAATACTTTTACTTAGCAAGCATGCTATAAATTCATCAAAAGTGATGATTAAGACATTTATATATTACAACAGAATTTTATTTCAGATAAATGCTGTTCTTCTGAACTTTCTATTCATCAAAGAAATCTGAAAAAATAGAATTTTAGAATCATTTCTGAAGGATCTTGTGACTGGAGTAATGATGATAAAAATTCAGCATTTAATCACAGGAATAAATTGCATTTTAAAATATATTCGAAAAGAAAACAGCTATTTTAAATAGTAAAAATATTTGACAATTTTACTTTGGATCAAATAAATGCAGGCTTGGTAAGCAGAAGAGGCTTCGTTAAAAAACATTAAAAATCTTACTGTCCAAAAACTTTTGACTGATAGTGAAAAAAGACTGATATTTAATTATGAAGTCTGCAAACTTGTAGATTAAATCATAAAACACAGAATCCATAAAAAGAAATAGACAACACAGAAAATACTAAGGGGGAAAAAACTGTAATAAATGATAAAATTGTTAACTTTTTCACAATTTTAATTGATTAGAGATTTAAAAAATAAATTACATTTTTGTTAAACAATTTAAGAAGGATTCCATAAAAAAATAAAATGATTTCATAAGGCTGTATAACATCATATATAATATCATATAATGCACTATAATATAATATATTATAATTATATTTGTTTGTGTGTTTGTCTGCTTGCATTAGAGTCATGAGAATGTAATGTGCTTAATTGGTTGAAGATGATTCATGATACAGTTTGTTACAAAGAATCTTCTTCTATTTGAATAAGTTTTTGGGGTGAAACATGACCAGGGCATGTTAATGTGACCTTAATGTGACCTTAATGTGCGAGGCACACCAACCAGGATCCCGTTCACGTTTGCCTGGAGCGTGTCACGCAGATGTCAGTAGAGCACGGTCTGATATCAGTGTGCATTTGACTGATGACTCAGTCGTTTAAAACCACATAGGTGTGTATAATGATTAATGTGCAAAAATCTTGCTGCATTCACAATCTTTACTGAAATATGGTGGATTGGTTTTAATGTGGTGGTTTAAAGGCATTTTGCATTCACAGGGCACAAGTGATGAATACATTTTTCAACGCATGTTGAAATAATGCCGCCAGGTTTGAGATTCATTCAGAGCGAGTGAGATTAATGGAATACTGTATACAGGAAACGGAGACGATCCCTGAGCAAATGTTAGCAGGTTTAGTGAAGGTGGTGTCGGAGATATTGCACAAACTGTGTGTGGGAGAGAGAGAAATGCATAGGATAACTGTAAAAATTGTTTGTACTGATCCAAACTGATCAATAGATCGTTTCATTTCAGTGTGGGGTGTTTTGGGCTCTAAATGCTCGAATTAAAGCTTGAATCTTCTACTTTGGAATCAATACTCGAGGGCTCTTTTTAAATATAACAAACAATCCTTGAACTGACTTAATTTGCTAATTGAAGTTTAGTTTCTACATGAATGAGAACAAATGTATATTTTTTTCAATGAATTTAAGTGTAATTTGTACATAGTGCTGTCAAATCAATTAATCATGTTTGTGTCTACATAGCATATGTGTGTATGCTGTGTATATTTCGATTTTATATATATATGCATATATAATAATGCAGTATATTTAAATATTTATATATGAAGTACATATAAATATTTATTTTACATTAAAATTTACTTAGTTTGAGCTTTAATTTCTACACGCATGAATTGAGTAGAACTGTGTATATATGTGTATATATGTGTATATGTATATATATACACACACTTAAACTCAATTTATGCATGTAGAAATTAAAGCTCAAACTAAGTTTTATTGTAAAATATTTATATATACTTCATAGTTATATACAGTATATAGTTTGTTTTAGTGTGTGTATGTGTGTGTATATGTATGTGTGTAGATATATATATATATATATATATATATATATATATATATATATATATATATATATATATATATATATATATATATATATATATATATATATATATATATATATATATATATATACATATACATATACATATACAATATATACATATATATATATATGTGTGGTATGTGTATATATACATATATGTGTGGTATGTGTGTATATATACATATATATATATATATATATATATATATATATATATATATATATATATATATATATATATATATATATATATATATAATATACATGCACACTCATACACACTCAAACACACAAACTATGTATAGCTATATACTGTATATAACTATGAAGTATATATAAATATTTATTTTACAATAAAATGTACTTATGTATATATGTATGTGTGTATATATATATATATATATATATATATAATGTAGTTTCAATTTATTAATTCAGTGTAATATATGCATATTAATATAGACAGTGTATATAAGTACAGCATAAATTACTGTTTAATATAATTAATATATATTTAAAATAATATAATTTAATATATATAATTTCTACATGCATGAATTGAGTACAACTGTATACATTTTCAATTAGTATATACAGTGTAATAAATATATTTTTTTTTTTTTACATATAATTTTTTTTTTTTTTTTTTTGATATTACATGATTCGCTTGGAGCATTAAATAGATTTTAGAAATTGTCGTTGGTGGTGCATAAAAAAACTCATGTGACCCGGGACCACAAAACCATTCATGAAATTTGAAACTGAGATTTATACACTATCTGAAAGCTGAATAAATAAGCTTTCCATTAATGCATGTTCTGGAATCTGAGGATGCAAAAAAATCAAAATATTTAGAAAAATCAACTTTACAATTTTTATATATTTACGGTGGGAAATGTAAAAAATATCTTCATGGAACATGATCTTTACTTAATATTCTAATGATTTTTGGCATAAAAGAAAAATCGATAATTTTGACCCATTAATTTATTGATCAGTTTTTTTCATTGTTCGAAACTCCCTCCTCATGTGATGGATTTCCCCGTTTCCATTTTTTACATGCTTTGATTTGGATGTCTGTAGAGAAAACTGTAATGTGAGATGGGATGATGTAGAGCCTTATGAGAATTTGACCATAAATAAAAAGATAAATAAATCATTATTTCTAATATTGGCTTTTACTCCCTCCCTCCCAGAGCTTATTTATTGAGCTGTTTGTGCCCCGTGGGTCCCCAGATGTGTTTGGAAACCCTATCCAGGCGTAAATACATATCTAGAAGAAAATCAATGTTTTAATAATCTCTTTGCAGATTATATTACATGAACAACTCACTTCTGCAGCACATGATAGATGCCTTTGGGTGACTAGGGCTTGAAATCTAGACAGCAAGCCAACTTAATTGTATATTTGCATTCATGAACTCTCAGCCTATTCTTCAAAGTGCATCTTTTCTCAGGAGGGTCGTGTAAATCAATCCCAGCATCAAACAGATCTCATCCTGAAGGCAAACCATCAGCTTTATGGAAAGCAAAGGCGCGTTATTGTATAGTATGAAATTTCACATTGCTGTCTGCCACGCTGGATGCTCTTCTGTCCGTCTCTTTAAACCCTCTCCAGCTGCACAAACATCTCTCCCCAGTAAAAACACATCTGTTTAATTAGGGTGGCAAACCTACAGTGAACCCCGAGATCAGAAATGCAGAGGACTGTGAATCTGTGAATAACAGGTATGTTGTGAAGTTTCACAGAGCGACTGAGTGCTTATGAATTTAAACAGAACATTGTGTGCAATGTACAGAACAATCTGTGAAATAACCCAGAGGAACATTTCTTTACTTATAGTTTGCTTGTATGCCCTTTTCTTTTTTTTTTTTTTTTTTTTTTTATAGGAATAATTCACCCAAAAATGAACAAATCCTGAGAATGTACTCATCCTCAGGTCATCCAAGACATAGATGAGTTTTTCTTCATCAGAACAGATTTGGAGAGATTTAGCATTCACTTGCTCACCAATAGATCCTTTGCAGTGAGTGGGTGCCGTCAGAATGAGAGTCCAAACAGCTGATAAAATCCACAAGTAATCCACACCACTCCAGTCAATCAATTAATGCATGTGAAGCTGCGTGTTTGTAAGAAACAAATCCATCGTTAAGACATTTTTTAACTTCAAATGTATTCATGCAAATTGCATCTGGCTAAAATATCCATAATCCATAATAATGTTTCCTCCAGTGAAAAATTCATCTCGTCTCAATCAGGAGAGAAATCTGCACAGATCAAGCACTGTTTACAAGCCAAAACCAAAGTCCAAAACAGCTCTAAACAAATATGTAGGGCCCTATGATTTCCGTGATGCAGAAAACGCGAACAGAATCACGGAATCCAGTCATAAAAAGGAATTTACTGTAAAACAGGGAATATCACAGAATTTATAAAAGTTTGGATGAATAAGTCAACAGTAGGTCATTACACTTAAATCGCAATATGGACTAGTAGCGGAGAGTAAATAATAAATAAATAATTAAAACAATTCAAGATTGTACACTCAGGTTTTGAAACATTTGATGAAACTTAAATTTAAAAGAAAAAATGTAATTTTTTTTGCAAAGATTAATGACAAAATATGTTTGCATGTATATTTCATAAAAACAAGAGGAACACAAAAAATCTAGCTTGTATTACTTTTGACCCACCCGTGTGTTACCTTCTTCCCAACCAACGGGGTCGAAAGTAACAAGTCGACTTGCTTTTTGATTAATAACATGTAATTTAACCATTTAAAAAAAGAGTCCAGCAAAATTTACATGGACAAAATGGAATCCAGAAAAATTAAAATGGAAAAAACGGAATTTGGGAAAAAAATAAAATAAAATGGAATTTGGGAAAAAATAGAACCCTAAAGATGTGGTGTATTCTGATGTGAGAGGACAACAGGAAATTTACTTTTTCACCAGAGGAAGTGTTATTTTGAATTATGAGTTCATACTTTGGTCAGAAATTACAGTTCAAGGTTAAATGTCTTGACGATGAGTTTGTTTCTTACAAATACACAGCTTTTCACTTTACAAGATGTTAATTGATGGACTGGAGTGGTGTGGATTATTGTGATGTTTTTATCAGCTGTTTGGACTCTCGTTCTGACGGCACCCATTCACTGCAGAGGATCCATTGGTGAGCAAGTGACGGAATGCTACATTTCCCCGATTCTGCTGAAGAAACAAACTCATCTACATCTTGGATGGCCTGAGGATACATTTTCAGCAATTATAACAAAGTATAACCTTGCTTCGTTTAAAATTCTTTAAAGGAAATAAAAATAGTCTTAAATGAGAGAATATTTTTACTCAGTAAGAGTATAGAGCTATAAAATAATAGCAGCTCAGATAATTTTTCCTTGACTTTGGATTGCAGAATTTAGCATTTTGGCAAATTTTAGTACTGTTTTAGACATTATTGTGATCTGTTCTGAGAATTTTTTAATATTCTAGGAGTGTTTTTCACACTCCTAGAAACATCCGAGAGGCTGAAAAGAAGAATGAGTTTCAAGTGAAACTTGATATTCAGTAAGAAAAACTGCAGGGACTTGATTTCATCAATCAACAATTGACTAGATGGTGACTCAGGAATCACATTAAGAAGGAAAATTGATTTGTATGTCAAGTTTAAGCAAAAGTATCCATTTGCTTTATTTAATTTAATTTCTGTTTGTCAGGGAGAAACAATCCAATTTTTTTATGTATTAATTTGTTTTGGTATGAGAAACCAACATGAAAGTCTAGCAACAGAAGTGTTTTTGTATTTTCTCAGCACTCATTTTTGTGTGCATCTATTAAGATTAAGATTGCTTTTTGTATGCATTTCTCATTTTCTTTCAATTTCGAAAATCATTATTCTATTTCTTCCAACTATACAAGACTGCGCTGATGTTTTAGTCAGCCAAGTTATTGATTTGTGCCTTCTTGTTTAGCTTCCTCACAGACCATTAGGTCAAATGTAAAGATTTATATTTTCATAACAACGTGCAAAGAGTACGAACGTGTTCGAATGCTCCTTTGAAAGCTCTTTTGTGTCAGTGAAATCTTCACTCCTCCACAACCACAAGCCCGCTATTCTGCACACGCGAGCTACTCCAGAAGCCCCATTGTGTGGCAATGTACATTGCATACAGTACCGGTTGTGTTGCAACAATTGTCTGCATTGTGTTTGCTTCTCTAGGTAACACACAGACACTGAGAGCAGTGTTCATGCTGTACATACTGTCTGCTACGCTGAGCTGCATCAGCAGTGATTTCCTCAGAAATGAAGGCATGCAGACATCGCAATTTGCCTTGTCTGGTTTATAGAAAACTTGCAACAAAATCCTTATTCTCAGTTTTAACCCTGTAAAGTTTAAACTTTCAGTCAGACGACAGAAGGCATGTAGTAGGTTGTATGCAACAGGTTTTTCAGCCAATTTTTGGTCATGTTAATAATTTAGATGCTTAGCAAATTGTGTATCAAATACAGTAGCAAAACATTATAGCATTTGAATTCCCTACTGCCCCAGGAGATAAAAGTGTCAACGTCAGCTTCAAAGCAATTTTTACTTTTTATTATTAAAATACTACTACTAATGCTAATTATAATTATTATTAAAATTTTTTTACCCAGTTTCTTTTGTATCTTGAACTGAAATGAATTGCCTTCATAATCTCATGAATTGAGATCTCTTCTGAAACTCTAGAGGAGATTAAGGCTCTTTTTCTAAGGCGAAACATCAGGCCTGTAAGCAATGTTAAATAGACTGTTGTTTGTGATTTTTATTTCCTGTAGTACTAGATGCAGTAAATCCTGATGTATGTGGGTAAAAGGTGGAATATTGTACAAGTGAATGTCAAATTTTTTCTTACTTGACAATGTCAAGTAAGAAAATCTGTGAGAAAAAGCCGTCAGGTGTGTTGAGGAATGTCAGGTGTGGTCGTGTTGAGGAAACCGGGCGGATGGAAGATATGTGTTAATTTCCCACTGTGCCAAACGGCATGAATGAACTCGTTGCAAAGCCGCAAATATGCAGTAAACAGCATTTCTGTTGAGGTTTCCTCTGTTTGTTCACTTCCTCAAAGGCAAAGCGTTGTAATTAACAACGTTTGTAAAGTCAGTATTATGCATGCATCATGTTTGTCATACAAAATTTGATTTACTCTGATTGTTTAACGAAATTAAAAAAAATTGTGACTTTTTTGCATTGTAATAATGAGAATTGAGGTGAAGGCATGGTGAAACATGCACCATTAGTACTTGGTTCTCAGTATACATATGCAGATGACTCCAAGACCATGATGAATCTTCTTACAGAGGAGAGGTTGAAGTGCTGGATCTCTGATGCAGTCACAATACAACCTGGAGCTAAACACACTCAAGACTGTAGAGATAATAGCAGACTTGAGGAAAAACCAGGAGAGGCTGCACAGCCACTGCAGCGGACTGTTATGATTTCTGTGCATTACATCTAGAGACAAAATCAGTTTCCCCCCAGGCTATCTCCACCTTAAATAGCTAGCATACCAATTGCTATCAGCATGTTTTTATAATTCAGTAAGCTTAAGGTGTTTATGCATGCTGAGTGTTAGATAGATACTATGTAAACAATTTTTTTTTTTATTTATACCATTGGATATACAGTACATAGCGTGCACATTTGTACAAATGTCTTCTGATTCTAGATGTATATTACTTTATTGTTCTTAATTTTCTTTTTTTATACTTAATCCAACTTTAGATATTATTTCTACCCTTTTGTGTTATATATGTGCATTTACAGTATGCATGTATGCATGTACCCAGAGCTCCTGGTAACTAAAATTCAGATACTGAAACAGTTTGCTCAGCTTTTATTTTATTTTATTTTATTTTATTATTTGTTTTAATTAGCAGTATATTAAAAAAATTGTCTGTCTGTTATATTCCTCCTTTTACAATATTGACGCATCAGTCATTTATTATTTTTATTATTATTATTATTATTATTAATAAAATACTTATTAATAATTAAAATACTACCAATACTACTAATTACTATCAATTTATAAAAGTTATTGTCATTTTAGTGCATAATACAAATTATTATTATTATTATTATTATTATTATTAATATTAAAATATTTTGTAAATCTTATTATTGACATTTTAGTGCGTAATACAAATACTAATAATAATAATAATAATAATAATAACAATTCTTATTATTCTTCTTATACTACTAATAAAATATTATTAATTTTCATAAATGTTTTGGTATTTTAGTGCGTAATACAAATGATTGTAATTTTTATTATTAAAATATTTTGTAAAAGTTATTATTGACATTTTAGTGCATAATAGAAGTAATAATAATAATACAAATTATTAGTGATTTTCAATACAAGTTGTTATTATTATTATTATTATTATTATTATTATTATGATCAAAATAATATTTTCACATTTTTATTTAATATTATTATTATTATTATTATTATTATTGTTGTTGTTAATAATTTGTAAATGCTATTGTTGATATTTTAGTGTAGAATACAAATAATCATAATAATTTTAAAATACTACAACTAATAATAATGCTAATAATAATTATTGTTAAAATATATAAATGTTTATTAGTATTTTAGTGCATAATGCAAATTATGTATTGACATTTTAGTGCATAATATGAATAATAATATAAAATATAAAATATTATTATTATTATCATTATGCTAATATTATTATTAATATTCATAAATGTTTTGGTATTTTAGTGCATAATTTTTATTATTATTATTATTATTATTATTATTATTATCAAAATAATAATATTTTTTATTTTAAATATTGTTGTTAATAAAATTTGTAAATATTATTGAGAATTATAATAATTAAAATACTACTACTAATAATAATGATAATTATTATTATTAAAATGTGTAAATGTTATTGGTATTTTATTGCATGATGCAAATTATTTTTATTATTATTAAAATAATATTACATTTTATTTATTTATTTATTTATTTATTTATTTATTATTATTATTATTATTATTATTATTATTAATAAAATAATGTGTGAATGTTATCATTGATATTTTAGTGTATAATACTACTACTACTACTACTACTACTACTACTACTACTACTACTACTACTACTGTAATGTACAAATGTTATTGGTATTTTAATGCATAATACTAATGGTTGTTGTTGTTGTTATTATTGGTAACATATTACAGTAAGGTTCATTAGCTAATTCTTCTACAGTATTTATTTCTTTTAGTTAATGTAATTTCAGCATTTACTAAGCATTATTAAAACCAAAAGTTGTGTTTGCTAACGTTAGTTAAAGCACTGTGAATTAACATGAACAAACAATGAACGACTGTATTTTTAACAACTAACATTAACAAAGATTAATAAATAGTGTAATAAATTTATTGTTCATTGTTCGTTCATGCTAATTAATACATTAATGTACATTAATGTAAATGACACCATATTGTAAACTGTTACCTTATTATTATTATTATTATTATTATTATTATTATTATTATTATTATTATTATAAAAATATTATGCAAATTGTCATAGTGCTCAAAAATCTTAATGGCCCTAAAATAGACTTTGGCTTATTTATCCTAAACTTAATTTCTTATTCTTTTTTTTTTTTTTTTTTTGCAACGTCTCCTACAGTTTAGTGCCATTCATTCTTTAGATACAAGCAGCTGCATTCACACGACTATCCTGTAAAGATCTCTCGACTTTCTGTGCTATTGATCGTGTGATTTTGAGCTAATGTGATTGTTCATGCAATATGAAATCTGTTGTGCACCGCCTTGACGAAACCCTCTAACTTGAATTTACTGAATCGAATTTCTCTGTGAAACGAAGCCTGTTTAGACACGTCAATGAAAGGCCGGAGTGGCTGCATTAGCCCTAAAAGCATCTCAGACTACTCTGCATGCAGTCGCCCTCTCCGTTCAAGACGGAAAAATCTGCGTCTGTTGTGGCTCAGATCTGACGTGTTGAGGTCTTGCATGGACAACAGATTCAGACACGGACAAGTACGTGAGAAACTGGGGCAAATGTGTGATGTGTCCGTGTAATGTAGGACACTTGGACACACTACTGAAGGATGCTGGATTTGCCAGCAGATTGGTGTTAAGTAATCGGGCGTGATTCATTGTCTTCACATGTTGTTTGCCATCTTTTGAGAAATAACATGGAAGAACTGTATCCTCATTTACCACACAATTCACTTGTTTAGATCAGGATGAGCTTCCTGTAACATGCTTTATGAACTGAATTGTTTTTATGCATGTGCAGTGCTGTACTCCATGTTTACAGTGTTAAGTTGTGGCTTAGATCCCTCAGAGTGAAATATGTGTTGACTGTTCATGCTGGAATGAAAGACATGAACCACATGAACACTATGTAGTAATACTGCATGTCTGGAGGTATTTGAGGTCTACAGTATGATGACATTATGGAAAACATGCTGTATACAGTAGCTCATAACCACTTATTGTAATCTAGCATTTGTGCATAGCTTTCTTTGTCCACACCTAAGGATGCAATTCTGCAAACAATTATATCTAATTATATCAGCGGCACTTAAGAGAGATTTCATTAAGAGAACTAGCACAGTGCATTTTCATTACAAGAACAAGCACCAATTTGCAGCTATAGCTACAGTTTTGATGTCAACAGATCTAAAGCAGAGTTGCTAGGTGTGTTCTTTTGTTTTGAAAAATCATTTAGTTTGTTGTGTTTCTTGATTTGCAATATTGAAGTGAATGTAATATTTCAGTTTGAGTATATAAGTATTATTATTCAAATAATGTATTTATTTATTATATTTTTATGCAAAGATCTAGTCATTTAATTTACGATGTTAAAGCATCAGTAATAATTTGTTGTTGTTGATAACAGTAATTTTAAATATTTTTATTTTAGTTTTACTACTACTACTACTACTACTACTACTACTACTACTACTACTACTACTACTACAAGTATTATTATTTATTTAATTTTTCATTCGTTCATTCAATTCTTTAATAACCTTTTAATTTTTTATTTAGAGAACTAGTTGTTTGCTTTACAATAAAGCATATGTAATTTTATTATTATTAATAACTATTAATGCTGTTGTCATTAATGATAATATACAATAAAATAACAACAAAAACTATTATTATTATTATTATTATTATTATTATTATTATTATTTTATATATATAATTTGTTGTTGTTAATGACAATATTAATAATTATTTATTTTAATTATTTTAATTTACTACTACTACTACTACTACGACTAGTATTATTATTTATAAATAATTTACAATTATTATTATTTCATTATTCATTCATTAATTTTTCTTTAATCACTTTTGTTTTTTGTTTTTGTTTTTTTATTATTATTATTATTATTATTATTATTATTATTATTATTATTATTATTATTATTATTATTATCACTGCTGCTGTTGTCATTAATGATAATAATAAATTGAAATAACAACTAAAATTATTAATATTCAAATGATGTATAAACATTATAGTTTATTATCATATTTGTTATCAATTATTATTGTTGGTTAAGTTTTTTTTTTTTTTTTCTCTCAAAGATCCAGTCATTTGTTTTACAATATTAAAGCATCAGTAATAACTGGTTGTTAATGATGATGACTATTTATTTATTTATTTATTTATTTATTTATTTATTTAATAATTGTGAATTATTTATTTTAATTATTTTATTTTAATCCTCCTACTACTGCTCTTAGTGTTATTATTTATTTTAATTTACAATTATTATTATTATTGAATTATTCATTCATTTAATTTTCTTATGACTTTATTACTAAGAGATCCAGTCATTTGTTCTTGTGTGCTGAAGGTCTGTGTAACAGCACAGATAATTGTCCTGGTCAATATCGGGGGCCGTGTACGTGTTATGTAACTCGAAAAGCGTTATTTTGTGAATTCCGCCTATTAAGTAATCTGGCATTGACTCAGACAAGACAAAATGGCCTACATTTCAAAGTGACAGATGATGCTAGAAAGAGACTCCAGGCGGCCAACTGTGGGGCTATACTGATCTTGGACAACAAACGCCTCTCTGTTCCTCGATTCTTTCCTCATCAGGGCCAAGAGAGACGACATACCAGCTGGCTTGATACTGACATGAAAAAATGAAAACTGAAGCTTGACATTATAACCGTGTGACATAAAGGCCCAATGTTCTTCCTTTCGCTTCTTTTCTTTTTTCCTATCCATTAAATACATATTCACATTGACTCTGGATTGCATCATGTGCCACCTCCTTGTACTGTAAATAAAAAAGCAAGCCAGCAATGGCCAGCATTGATTACTGTTTTCACAATGAGATTTGCTCCATAGATGGTTGCTATGGAGCCTTGGTTATTCCAAGATGAAATGTTTTTAACTTAAAAACAACTAGCTGGGTGATGGTTTCAGATACATGTTTGTCATACCGTATGTTCATATGCAGTGGTACAGGACTGTTCATCCAAAAAATGAACACAATAATAACAATTTTCCACCCTCGTGTTTTTCCTAACCCATGGCGTGCATGGAAACAAAAGCTGTTTCTTAGGATGACAGCTTCAGTCACCATTCACTGTTGTTATATGGAAAGATTCAATGAAATTGAATGGCAACTGACCTAACATCTTTAGTGCTTGAAAGCAATGAGAAATGGGGTGAAAACATGGTGAAACTGTATGAAAATAAATTTTACTGGGTCTAAAATATGCTTTGTTTTCGTAAACACTTCAGGACCAATTCTCACTATTCACTAGTTGCTTATTAGCATGTATATTACTAACATATTGGCTGTTTATTAGTACTTAGAAAGTACATATGACCATATTTTAGATCCCTTAAACGTCATAGTTAATAGTGAGATTTTATGCAAAATGTGTATTTTTATTTTTATTTTGTATGGTAAAATCTGGTTTAGAAAAGTTAAATAAATCCTTTGTGTTCCTTGATTTGCAGTATTGAAGTTTAATATAATATTTGAATTGGAACGTAAGTAGTATTGTTTAAATAATTTATAAGCATTATTATTTTTATTTATTACTGTTATTTAATTAGGTTTAAATATATATTTTTCATAATTTTAAATATTTATTCATTTAATTTTCTTTTTTAAAGCATCAGTAAAATTAGTTGTTATTGTTAGTGATAATAATAATTTAAAATAAAATTATTTATTTATTTTAATTTTGCTACTACTACTACTACTGCTGCTATTATTATTTATTATTATTATTATTATTATTATTATTATTTATTGTTATTTTAAATATATTTAAATATATATTTTTCATAATTGTAAATATTTAATTTTGTTTTTACTTTAATTTTTACTCAGAGAACTAGTCAGTTGCTTTACAATATTAAAGCACACATACTTTATTATTATTATTGCTGTTATTTGTTGTTGTTGTTGATAATTTTGTTTAACTATATATTTTTTAAAAATATATTTTAAAATATCAAAAAATTTATTTTAGTTACTTTACAGTTTTAAAGCATCAGTAAAAATTAGTTATTATTGTTAGTGTTAATAATAAAATTATTTATTTTAATTTTGCTACTACTACAACTACTACTGCTATTATTATTATTATTATTATTTATTGTTATTATTTATTGTTATTTAATTATATTTAAATGTATATTTGTCATAATTGTAAATATTTAATTTTCTTTTTACTTTAATTTTTACTCAGAGAACTAGTCAGTTGCTTTACAATATTAAAGCACACATACTTTATTATTATTATTATTATTGCTTTTTTTTTTTTTTTTTTTTTTTTTACTCAGAGATTGTCATTTACTTTACAATTTTAAAGCATCCGTAATAATTTATTATTGTTAATCATTTTTAATAATTGTTAAAAAAATTTTACTACTGCTAGTATTATTATTTATTTTAATTTACGATTATTATTGTTGTTGTTGTTATTTAGTTCATTCATTCATTCATTCCATTTTCTTTTAATAACTTTTATAATTTTTTTTTCTGAGCACGAGTCATCACTAAAACAATCTAAGTTTTAGTGACGTTCGTTCTTAAGCCACAAGAAGCTGCATTTACAAAAAATGGCTGGACTTTTTGATATTGATCATGAGATTTTGAGCTAATGTGATTATTCATGTTATATTAAGACACCAAAATTGAAGTCATACAGGTTTGGAATGACTTTAAAGTGAGGAAATGATTAAGATTTCATGTTTGAAGGATATTACAGTCATGGTTGTGTCCTAAACATGATTTTTCATGGTATTTGTTCTAAGGAACGGATTTAGTGTAGCTCACAGTCTATACAAGATGCAATTGTAAGCCATCTGTGTTCATACGCTTTTGGTTTGATTCATCGTGTAAACCTTTCATTTATCTTTTGTGCACGCTGTTTATCTTTAAATTACGACTAATTACAACAAATGAGTTAATTAGTGCATGATGATGAAAAGACCAACAATTTGTTGTCTGTCAGAGTGAAGGTGTAAAGCGTCATTATTTTTTTTTCACTTGACCCAAATGCAAAAAACTAAATGCTATTAAGTGGTTTTAAGCATTGCATTATAAAGTACAAAATCAAACCAAGTAGTGCATGTGAGGGCTTGACGGCGTAGCGTAGGGAGTTTGTGCTGGGCAGACAGTAGGTGGTGAAACAACACTCTTTTCATGTTTTTCTTCCCTTTTGTGAGCATAATGTGTGTTTTTGAAGTCGCTTCATTGAGCCCCTGGAGATTTACGTAATCGACTGCTTTGGCACTCAGATGTAGGGACAATGGGGGTAATTGCGCTTCAAAGAAGAAACAAAATACAACACCTCCACCATTATTATTCATCTTTAATCTTCATACACACATCAAGACAAGACAAACGCCGATTGCGGTTTTGCCACTGGCCTTGCATAATGACACCGTGATGGCCCGGGAGATTGACGTACAGTAAGGACAAAGCGCCAGTCATGATTATTGTAACGAACAATTAAATAACGTGTGCTCACACTGACGTAATTCTAAGATCGTCTTTATTAAATAAATAAATACTGAGTTCTTTCTGATAATAAGTTACGTCCATGGCATCGCAGGTCATGTCCACAGTGAAACGCAGCCCGGTTCTGGAAGAACCGAACGTGCAGAACTACAGCATCGGATCGTTTCGCTCTGCAGCCCGTGTCCTTAAACAGGAATGTTTTCACAGTTAAAATGAAATCTGCTCTCAAGAGAGCTACATCCAACCACCCTGCCTTGGTGAAACCTCCTTTCCTCACTGTTCGGCTTCAACAAAGCAAGATTTCTGCATTAAAAAAGAAACACCTAAACGCCTCTGGTTCCAGCCCAGCTCGGTTCAGTCCGTTCGCAAAACTCATAATCCATGACGTCTCCTCCCATCTTCGACACTCCCTCAAGCCTAAGTACTCCACATTCTTGTCCTTTTGAAGTATTCCAGTCTTTCGTTTCAGTTGCATCTCTGCAACAGCATGTTAAGTGCATAGTCCATGCGGCTGCGCAGGTCCGCCGAGCAGCCGGAAACGAGCAGGGTGCTGAGCCGCAGCGTGGTGGACACGCGGTCCTCGTTGATGTACGTCAGGAGGTATTCTTCACTCTGATTGCACAGGATGATCTTGGTGTGATCGTGGTAGAAGTTCACCTGCAGGAATAGCACGTGTTTAGCGATCAAGTAGCGAACAGTGTGCATGTTCTTGCATCCTGGAAGTACAAAAGCGAAGGCTTACCTGGAAAGTGCCATCGTTGAAGAGCATCATAAGTGCTCGATCAGATTTGAGCCACTGGAGAAGATACAATCTGGGTTTGCCTGCATCTGTTACGTTGGGTAAATCACCTCCCTGTTGAAGAAGAGCAAGTAGTAATCAGAAAATCTGATGGAGTCTGATAGAACTGCTTGAATTGACACTGACATTGTTTTTGAACTGAATTGAATAAACGTTGAACTGACTAGCTAAATAGCTAAATGACAACACTATTGTGTTCTGTAGAGCTGCTTATAGCTAAATTGAATTTCAGTGTCACATTAAATAAGGACAATACTTTTTTTTTTTTTTTTTTTTTTTTTTTTTTTTTTTTTTTTTTTAGAGCTTAGAATTTCTCATATGTGATCCTGGATCACAAAACCAGTCTTAAGGGTCAATTTGTTTAAATCAGGGTTCATACAGATAGTGTAAAATGAAATTCTATGTTACACTATCTGTACATCCATGTATGATGTATGGTTTGTTAGGACAGGACAATATTTGGTTGAGATGCAACTATTTGAATATCTGGAATCTGAGGGTGCAAAAAAAATCTAAATCTTGAGAAAATCACCTTTAAAGTTGTCCAAATGAAGTTCTTAGCAATGCATATTACTAATCAAAAATTAAGCTTTGATATATTTACAGTAGGAAATTGATAAAGTATCTTTATGGAACATGATCTTTACTTAATACCCTAATGATTTTTGGCATAAAAGAAAAATCGATCATTTTAACCCATACAATGTATTTTTGGCTATTGCTACAAAGATGCCCGTGCTACTTAAGACTGGTTTTGTGGTCCAAAATTTTGCATAACTGATTCTGTTTTTTTCCTGTTCAATACTGAAAAGCTGCTTTGAAACAATCGGTATTGTATAAAGCGCTATAAACAATGGTGATTTGACTTGATAGCATTCACAGCCCCCCATTCACACCCATTTCAACCAAGCGAGGACACTTACATCCATCAGATTCTCCTCCATGTAGTGAGCGAAGTATTTTAAGATGGTGACCTGGCCGACAAACTGCTCTGGGGCTTCGGTAGTGGAGAAGACTGAACATTGCCCCAGCTCTGCATAGTAATGCACCGTCCTAAAGGTCAAAAAGACACGTTAGTCTTCGAAAAATCAATGATTTTTAAGCTCAAAAGACATCTGAGATGTTCAACGTACTTTTTGTCCGACAGCAGGCTCATGTGTGTGCCGTTGTTGAAGAGAACGCCAACTGTGTGATCTGACAACTGGTAGCCAAAGCCGTACTTGTTGGAATAGTCCACCCACTTAGTCACCCACTGGAAGCTGCTGTTCACGCTCTCCTTTGAAATGTTATTAGCTGTGAATAAGAGATTGAAATGGATTATTAAAAGCGACTTTGCATTTGAGAAACAGATGGAGTTCAGACCGTTGCCAGATACGCACCTTCCGGCATGTTCTCCAGACAGCCTCGCAGTACTCGGGCCACGGTGTCCGCTACGCTTCCCATTGTGCTATCCTCAAGACCTGAAGACACAAAAACCACCAAACCCATTAGATATCACATTGAAACATCCACAAGCATCCTCACTTTGGTAAAAACGTGCCAGCTCTTACATTCGCTGCTGCTACTGCAGCTCCCGAGGGTTCCTCGCACTATCATTCGAATGCTGTCTTTAATGTGCTGTTTGCTGCTGGTGTCCTTCGTCGGGACAGCTGGTTTTCCGGCAGCTGGGATGGGGGGTTTACTATCCTGTGGGAAATTAAGGAATGTGGGGTTAGGTTACGGGCTTAAACGTTCAGCACAACTCTGACGAAGGATGAAAAAGCTCACCTCAAGAGTTTGCCTACAGGGTTGAGGGCTGATTGACGTTTTCCGGAGGTCAAGGCATAGTTTGTTTATGTCTTCCTCCTCCTTAGCTGGTTTATCTACAAGAAGCAAGACATTTATCAATCTGATTATGCAATTGAGGTAATGCAAAAATGGTTAAACTAGGGTTGAAAGTGCTTACGTTGAGTCTCCAAGTACTTGGCTTTGTCCTTCTTTCCACCAAACAGGGCGGCTGCGGCTTTCTTGAAGAAGCTTTTGGCAGGGCTTGTGTGGTGAAGGTCTGGGGCTGCATGGCAGCAGTTAGCAGACAGTCTGTCTGGTGTGAAACCCTGATATAAGCAGAAAAAAAATGAAGCTCAGTCAATATTTCATTGTGTGGGAACTCATAAAGACAGTTCAGTTTCCACAAAGAGACACACACCTGGCAGAAAAAGTCGTGCCGTAGGATATCATCGAGTTGTGGCCTGTCCGTTGGGTTTTTGGACAGCATGCTGCTGATGAGATGCTTGGCTTGGGGCGACAAAGATGACGGCATGGAGTATCGCGCTTCACGGATGCACCGGTACGTTTCTTTAAGATTAGTAGTCTCAAATGGAGGTCTTCCCAAAAGCATGGTATACCTGTTTGGATGCAAACGATCCATCGTAAATATGCATATCCATGACATTTGCATGAATTCCAATTGAAATCTTGGCCAACATACTTACATCACACAACCGAGAGCCCAAATGTCAGATTCACATCCATGCCCTTGCTTGTTGAGGACTTCAGGCGACAAGTAGTTTGGTGTTCCACATATCGTTCTTCTACGGTTCTCGACCGGCTCGAGCTTCGCAGCCAAACCAAAGTCTCCAACCTTGAGCTCCATAGACTCATTGATGAAAAAGTTACCTGGAAGAGCAACAGAATTAAATCCACGCATTTCACGGCTTTCAGTATTTTATCAGTTCATGCATTCGTTGCTGTATTTTAGGGTTTGAATGTATGCATACCTAGTTTCAGGTCTCTGTGGAGGATTTCTTGCTCGTGGAGATACTTCAACCCCGAGACGATCTGTCTTAGGTAGTACCGAACCTCCGGTTCTGTAAGCACCTTTCGGGCCTTAAGAATATGTGCTAGTGACTGAAGAACAAAAACACGTGTAAGCAACAATATTTCCTACAAGATCCATGTCATCACTTGAAGAAGGGCGTCAGTAGCACTCACCCGTCTGCTGCAGTATTCAAGTAGAATGTAGATATTATCTTTGTCCTCGAAATGGTGGTAGAAGTGAACGATGTGTTTGTGATGCAGGGCTCTGTGCAATTCGATTTCTCTGTCAATCTGTCAAAAGGTTGCAAGCTTAATAAACAGTTCAAGCAATGCAGACAAACAAAAATTTATGACAGCATGAAAGCAAGTTACCTTTTCCCTTTGGTGAGGTTTGGAAACACGCGTGTGTGGAATGATTTTGGCTGCATACATTTTGCCCGTGCTCAGATCTGTAAATTCATAGCATTTGGCAAAACCGCCCTGCAACAGAGACAGAGCATGCATTATTAGACAGTGACAAACTAGAGTATTACATATAAATACAATATGTTCAAGTGGTAATCTTTTATTGAAATGTATGCATAAGTGAACACAATACCAAGCTCAAAACAGAACAGCTGGTGCACTTTCAAATACACTTTATTGACTTTAATACCATATTACTGTACGAAATGGTGCTCCAAAAATACTATGGTATCACCATAGTACTTTTACATTAGTCAAATGTAAAATATTTACCTTGCCCAAAACTTTTCCTCTACAGTAACATTTCCCAGTGCCAGAATCCGTGATGATGCGTGACATTTCCTGCGTGGCATGAGCGTTATTATCCTCTAATTTCCCTCGTCTGCTCTCGGTGGGTCTGTGGTGTGTGTGTTCACACATCTTGCCGTTATTCACAGGCTGATGATGATGGTGGTGGTGGTGAGGGTGGTGGTGTGTTATAGTCCTGAGTATGTCCATGCTCGAGTCCCGACTGGGAGAAATCACCACAGAGCCTCGGTCTTATAGACGCGCTCGGTCGCTCCACCCAGTTATTTTATTTTCACCGGCGCGTCATGCGCGTTATGCGCGTTCACTGAACGCTGGAGCGAAGACTCGCGTCTCTAATCAGCGACTTGAACTGCAAAATCAGTGTTATGGTTTGACATGGAATATTTTATTCCTTTATACAGATCTGTAAAGCACAGTTGTAAAAACTTTCATTACATTTAATTTAAATATAATGCATAACTTTAACGTGCAAAAAGAAAACAAAATAATATTATTTCAGATTTTTCAATCATTCTTTATTATTCATGTATTCATTTTATATATATATATATATATATATATATATATATATATATACATACATACATACATATATATATACTTAAAACTCTCTGTATTGTACCACATACATTTTAATTTTCAGATTTTTACGCATTTTATTTACTAATTATTACTTTAATCAATCTGTCCATATAATTTTTTACAACATTTTGTATCTACAAGTTTGAGTAGGACATGCATGGGCATGTTTTAATAGACTGTATGTTACAGTAAAGCTCTCTAGCGCAACCATGTGGTGGATTTACACTAGTTTTAATGGATTTGAATGTGGTGCATGTATGACTCATACTATGACACTCCTGTTACACACTGACATTATACACATAACATTATTGATTTATATTGACAAGAAGCATTTAACCTATATACAGCATAATATGATCATATTTAGAGTCTAAAATATAGAAATAAGATACATGTACTTGTGGTTTTATCATCATTTCCCCCACATATTTACTTAATGTCAAGTCTAATGCATATGTTTTGTGTTTTTGTTTTTGTCTTTATAACAGCTGGTCTTGTAAGATGCACTCAGAATCGAACAGTATGGTTATGGTGAACTTCTGTAACCTCCTTTATTCAAGGAAACGGCCATTCACAGTCTCACAGGCAAATGAAGGTAACCCATATTACACAATGCATTGCTTTTTTGAAGTGTTTTTTAGAAAGAGTGGGGAAAATGTTTACTTTTGCTTTGGATCGGCTGAAGTGTGTTGATGTTTTTCTGTGGTTCTGAGAAGGCTGGTTTTAATGTCCTGAAATATAAAGTGTTTACATGCTGAACTCAGTTATTTATAGTTAAATTCAACAGGTAAACATTTATAGTGATTGCATGCAAACAATGCAGATTCAAAGCGTGGGCATTATAAAACACTTAACAGATCTTATTGCTTTTGGTCAGGCTGACCACATGTCTCATGAATTATTCATCAGTGATGTCAAACTGCAGTCTGGAAGGTTCTTCTATAGCAGAGTGTAAAGACTTGAATGTATGGAAGAATGAGGAGCTTATGTTTGCAGGGCTAGTTGATGGACATTGCATAAAAACATAAGCTGTGTATTTTCCAGCCAACAGCATCGGCTTTGCATAATTGATGGGAACATAGTGGACAGTGTGATAATAAGTATGTAAATGCGACAGATCTTATAGCTCATTCTGGGTATCCAAGACATGCAAGGCGACTTGTCAAGCGGCTGTGAGGGAGATTAGAGACAAATCAGATGATTAGAGGTTTATGTTTTATATCTCTAATGACCACCCCGACTGAATGCAAGATAACAAGACTGTTTCGTTCGTGCTCCTTTACTGAATTTTAATATGACAAACATATAGTGAAGTGCAAAAATCTGAGACCGTGTTGAAAATCTTGGATTGTTTTTCATTTAATCCTTGAAATAAAGCTTTACGATTTTTATATCAAAATAAAGATTTATTTCAGATTCAATACAGTACCATTTTCTAATACAAACAGAACAATTTTAAATTCACAATGCTTTTTGGCATCGCAAATTTTAGTATCTTTGGTATTCAAAATTTTTCTTTTAAATTTTTAAATTAGTTTTTTGTTGTTGTTTTGCCATTTTTATTTATTTATTTTTTTTAAATTTTATATATAAATTATTAATTTTATTAATTTATACTACCAGGCAAAAGTTTTTGAACAGGAAGATATTTAATATATTTTTGCAGAAGTCTCTTCTGCTCACCAAGCCTGCATTTATTTGATCCAAAGTACAGCAAAAACAGTAAAATTTTGAGAATTTTTTTAAAATAATTTTACTATTTAAAATAACTTTTCTATTTTTTAAAATTACATTTTAAAAATTTTAAACTGTAATTTATTAATTGTATTAATTTAATTTTAGCAAATAAATGCAGGTTTGTTGAGCAGAAGAGACTTCTTTAAAAATATTAAAAATCTTACTGTTGAAAAACTTTTGACTGGTAGTGTAATTTAATCTATTAAATATTCATTTAACACATTCTTGCTGTTAAATAATGTTTTGTTAATATATATTTTTTATTTGAAGTAACAATTTTCCTCTTTTTTTTCGTAAAACATGCTGGCAGTGCTAGGAAATTCTGAAATTCTTAACTTCTCACTCAAATTATAGAATGATAATCTGGAAAAAAAGTAAAATAGAAGCATTTTAACTGGTGATCTTTTAGACCCCAGACTATAGTGCATGTCCAATATAAGGCAAGAAATGACTGAAAACATTGCAACAATTTATTTAACATCACACATCCAAAACTTCAGCGTGCTTTGGAATAAGATTTGGAAATTCATTGTTTTGCCAGTCACACAGACCATTAATCATGTGAATGTTATGAAAGACTTTTAAAAAGAGGAAAATATCTTGATTTCTGAGTTGCATGTGGCTTTTCTATCAACATTGAGAATACCAGTAGGCTGGTTCAGGCCTGTGATGGGTGAAAAGATGTTCTGGATGGTTTTCTAGCAGTGTGGACATCGTAAGCCCAGACCTGGTTTAATCCAGATCCAGCAGTGCAGCTGTGGGGCCAGCGAGGAAAAGGGAAACGGCACACAATGACTCTGGCATCCTCAGGAAGTTCCTTTAACAACTTCTCTTCCAGAACCCCCATCTGCCACGTTAACACATATAAATCATTATTAAACATCTTCAAACCTCATATGCTTTACAAAGCTCATGCTTAGATGTTTTGGTAACATTTAGGTTTATTATACTTATTTAAAACTAAAACTATAAAAACTATTTTAACTACTTAAACTAATTACTTTTAAATAAAATAAACATTAATTGAAATAAAATATGTGTGTGAAATGTAATTTTATTTGACTACATTTCTAGTTTTCATTTAGTGTACCTTGATGTACTAAAATAGCTAAGACTAAAATGCAAAGGGAGAGAAATTTATAGAAATTAATACTTTTATTTAGCAAGGATGCTTTAAATTGATCAAAAGTAATGATAAACACATTTATAATGTTACAAAATATTTCAGATGAATGCTGTTCTTAACTTTCTATTCATAAAAAAAACTGAAAAAATTCTACTCAGCTGTTTTTCAACATAATAATAATAATAATAATAATAATAATAATAATAATAATAATACATGTTTTTAAGCAACAAATCAGAATATTAGAATGATTTCTGAAGAATCTTATGACTGGAGTAATGATGCTAAAAATTCAGCTTTGAAATCAAAGATATAAATTACATTTTAAAATATATTCAAATAGAACAGTTATTTTAAATGGTAAAAATATTTTAAAATGTTACTGTTTTTGCTGCACTTTGAATCAAATAAATCCAGGCTTGGTAAGCAGAAGAGACTTCTTTAAACAAAAACATTAAAATCTTACTGTTCAAAAACTTTTGACTGGTATAGACCTTTTTTAACAACAACAACAAAAAAAAAAATAATTAAGAAGTCAAAGTAATTAAGACTTTAACTACATTTAAAATAAAAATGGAAAATATAAAAGTAAAACAAATTCAAAATATTAATAAAACTATAATAGTATTTAAATGCTACTAAAATAACGTTATTAACATTAACTAATGCAATAGTATTAATAACATTCATCCATTCATTCATATGCTAACATAATTAATGCACCATGAATTAAGAATGAACAATACCATACATCAATTTAAAATCAAAAAATGCTGTAAAAATTATTATTATTAGTAGTATTTTTCTTTTTAAATAATAGCTTATCCATTAACTAATTTTAATATACTGAGCTTACTTGCATGTTTTAATGCAAGCTAAGACACGAAATAAATATAAATATTTAAGTTGATACAAAAAATTTATTATATGAACTTATAGCGCCCCCACATGGCGATCCAGCAACGTACCACTGCAGGAGCCAGAAACACAGTCACGTTTCTGTATTTGGAGAGATCAGTCTGAAATATAGAAGAGCTGCAGTCAGGAAAGCTATAGACATGTTTGATAAAATGTAAAATTCATATGCATAAAGGTTACCTTCCAGAAGTCCTGTTTGACGAAATGAATATCAGTGTGTGGTACGCCGCGCCACCATGCTTTACTCCTCGAATAGGTCAACAATATGGAATTTATTTCAAAACCTGTGCATTGAAATCCCATTGATGATGCTGCAAAAACCTGCGTTTCGGAACAGAACGGTTAATGCATGAGATGAAGCATAAGCTCCAAAGCCTGACATTTTATCTGTGACTTACCGAACGTCCGTCACCTGATCCCAGGTCAGCCAGGCGGCCTTTGCGTCCTTCTAGAAGCTTGATAACATTTAGAGTTTGTTCTTTTGTTGAAGGTAAAAATGGCACCTGGGAGAATATCACACCAGACCTTTTCAGCTTCTCTAGCTTCTCTCAACTCCTCTCTATTAAAGAGAGAAATGTGCGGAAAGTCAAAGCACCTTTAGTCTGAAAGGGACCCTCAGTCCAGGCATGCAGAACATGGCCCAGAGTCCATAGACTCCGGGAAAAGGCAGATCCGATCAGTAAGGTGACATTGGGGCTAGACTGCTGATGGCTGAAACACCTGCTGCTGTGCTCCTCAAGGATGACCTCAATGCAGTCCTCCATACTGAAATGTGTTCAGTAACAGGACATACATCATCACTGTTAAGCATATCATGGCAAACATATTGCTTTTTTAAAATTTTAGTTGCCTTTGCATTGTTCATAGGAGGGAAATTAGAATTAGAAGCAGAAACAGAATTGTTCTTAGGTTCCAGGTATCAAAACAAAATTTAAAATGGGAATGTGTTTACTGGAAAAATTGTTTGGTTTAAAAAAACAAACAAACAAACAAACAAACAAACAAAAAAAACATTAGAACAAATATATATAAAATACAATTTTATTATTATAATGATTGACATTTACAAAAATATTATAAAATATATTTATTAAATTATTCAAATGTATTAAATTTATTATTAAATGTATTTATTCATATTATTAATTTATTACTTTTTATATTAATTTATTGAATAGATCGATAAATCAATAGATAGGATATGATTCATTTTATTTTATTGTGTTGATATATTTTGTGATTGATAATATATATATATTTTTTAAATTGGGGCCGGACTTTAATTAATGAATTAAGAACTAATTAATTTATTTATAATAATGATAATAATAATAATAATAATAATAATAATAATAATAATAATAATTAATTATTATTATTATTATTATTATTATTATTATTATTATATATAAATATTTATTAATATTAATTAATGTATTAAATGTAAATATTTATTAATATTAATTTATTGAAAAAAATAGATAGACAGGTATTGAATATATGATTGATATATCATATATTTTAGATGAAAAACTAAAAGTACAAGAAAAAAAAAATTAAAATAAGAAATGTTGCCTTGGCAACAAACTAAATTACTAACTAAAATCATTAACTAACTAATAAATTTGAGTACTAAAATAACTAAAACTAAAAAGGAAATAAAAATGTAAAGCGAAATGGAAATATATAACTAATAAAAATGACAAAAGCACAGAAGAAAATTACTAAAACTTAAACAAAAAATAAACTGAAAATATAGTAAATATACTAAATGCGAGTTCAAAATATTTATAAATTCTATATAAATATATACACATAATACTATAATAAACATTAGTAATAAAATAAAAATATTAATATTTTCTTTATTAAATATTTATAGCAATTTAATGATAGTGCAGTGTTGTTCAATGACATGGATTGTTAAATGAAACTAAAATAAAAATGAAAACTTTTGGTTCATTTAAATGAAGTTAAATAAAATATTAAATATATAAAATATAAATATTAGGTGAAAAACTAAAACTTAAACATTTTAAACAAAGATACAAATAAAAATAAGAAATTTTGCCTATGGCAACAAACTAAATTACTAACTAAAATCATTAACTAACTAATAAATTTAAGTATAAAATAACTAAAACAAAAAATGAAATGGAAATATACTAATAACTAATAAAAATGACGAAAATTACTAAACTTAAACTAAACCTAAATCTGTAAATAAAAGTCAGTTTATAAATATTTTAAAAGTATATACATAATACTAAAATAACATTAAATCACTGCTGTGAGTAAATACATCTTTCTTCTGAATCTGTTTTTACGTTTATCCATTAGTTTTATTTAGTTTTTAGTATTCTTGTCGAAATATTTAAATAATAATTGGAATTATTATTTATTTGTGTTATACATTTGCACTTATATAAATTGGGGTTAGGGTTCGATAAATCGATAAAAGTCGATATAAAGGGGCAACTGTGATATTTAACAGCACTTACACTGGAGCTGCCAGTAGAGGTCGCGCTGCTGCAACAATCCAACGGAAAAGAGAAAACGCCGCTCGTGCACACCGGTGTCGTGTTCAAATGACCGCCTAATTACAACCAAACAAACAAAACATGTGCTCGACAGGGTGAACTAATCATCTCTGCGTTTTAAATTCATCTGTAAATGTTCCTAAATGCCGCAGTGGCGATGAAATCTAACTGAAACACGTCCTGTGGCGTTATACACGCCTCATCTCGATCGTTGCCTGTGAAAGCTACTGAAATATTGAGCAAAATCCAAATATTAATCTGACTAGGACACTAAACTAGGCCATTTTTAACTGGGAATATGTTTGAACGTTTGTATTTTTCCCTTACCTACTTCCTGCCGGGGTTTTCAGGGCTTTCCTGATTAAAATGATTGACAGATACCAAACCAATGAGATTTAAGAGATCAAGCTGACCTCTGGACTTCTGCAAATCTCTGGTAAATATTTCATCATAGGAAACATAATTATACAAACTTGTTAAAAATAGTTGGTTTCATAATTTCGAGTGTGAATGTGTTACGAAATCTAAAATATTTCAATTCAATTTTAATTAGAACAAAAATACTACAAAAGTTCTACAGTAGGCCCTATAAACGGAAAAAATATATTAGGCCTATTTTATAAGAAGGATATTAGGATATTATTCTATTTTGATAGTACAAAATATTTTGGCTGTCACGCCAAAGGTCTTCCGGGTTTTAGGACTACAAACAGCTGACCTGCTCTTTCGAGAAAACTACAATGTCCAGCAGCAAGCGCGAATGAGTGACGTTGACACGGCCGGGAGCGCGCACAGCAGAGCGTCAGTGCGCGTTCTCTGGCGACTGATGCTGATGCTCAGAGGACACGGAGTGATTCGAGCATCACCGGGAACCGACTGAATTATCGTGCCAAATCTTCGGGCTTCGGTAGGATGCGTCAGGACGGATCCATGCAGGTTTGAACTTGTCTTTTTAAAGCTTTTGTTGTCATATTAGGCGTTGTAATATTAAGTTATTTCCCTGTAATTCCAGCTCTGCTGAGCGTTTCCGAATCCTATAGAAATGAATATAAGGCGAAATATATCACAGTTGACTGTCTTAACGTATTAACCTCGTCCTCAACGTGATTAAATCTGTCGTTATGGTCAAATGAGCATAAGGGTGAATAAAATGCATATTTGTTATTGATGGAAACACACCCTAACCCTCTGTTAATGTGGGGGTTGGGGGAATATTCCTGTATTGAAGCATTTTATAGCTTTAAATCGCTTTCTTTCTATACATTGATCGTTATCATAATTAAATAAATGTCAGCTTGACTGTATTTGCAAAATTGTGTTTGAGGATGGGTTTTATCGATGGCTTTCTAGGTTATTTCAGCTAGTGACAAGCTCCAAATTTGATTAATGTCAACCCTGAATCAAATGTGATATTTGTATGTTTTATTGTATGTAGTGTTAAAACATGTAGTTTGTTTTGTAGTAATGTATAGAAGTAATCTCAATAGGCCTGTACTTTTCAGAGCCAATTCATAAGTTTCGTCTTTACTGATATTTAAACCATTTATTAAATCTGTCTTTTGTAAATACCCATTTTAAAAAAAAGCATAGTGTAGTGAAGTTTAGAGTGAGAAGTAATTTGTCTTTTCACAGTGAAAAACGTATCTGATTAGGGTTATAAAAATAAAACCGTAAAACATTTTTGTTACAAAAATGCAAAAAACAAAATTCTTTAGTTTTAAGTATCTTGTTTAAAATGGTGAAATAAGTTACATTTTTATTTAATATTAATTCATTTTTTAAAATGCATTAAAATAAAATGAGCGTAGTAAAGTTTAGAGTAAGAAGTAATTTGTGTTATCACACTGAAAAACATATCTGATTGGGGTTATTATAGTTATCTAAAATTAAAAGGAAAACACTAAAAAAAAATTTTGTTACAAAATCCAGAAAAATAATCTTTAGTTTTAAGTATCTTGTTGAAAACCGGTGAAATAAGTTACATTTTAAATGAATTTTAAATAAGCACATTTTCAAATGCATTTTTAAATAAAAATAAAAAATTATTTATTAGCTCAGTGAAGTTTAGAGTGAGAAGTAATGTCTTTTCACACTGAAAAAATATCTGATTAGGGTTATTATAATTATCTAAAATTAAAACTAAAACCGTAAAACATTTTTTGTTACAAAAATGCAGAAAAATAATCTTTAGTTTTAAGTAGCTAGTTGAAAATTTGTAAAATAAAACACATTTTTAAATACATTTTAGATAAGTAAATTTTTAAATACATTTTTAAACAAAAAACATTTTCTTTAGCGTAGTAAAGTCTAGAGCAAGTAATTTGTTTTATAATAACTGAAAACCGTTATTATAGTTATCTAAAATTAAAACTAAAACCCTACATTTTTAAAATTAAAACTAAAACCTCACATTTTAAAATACATTTAATTTTTTTTTTCGTGTGTAGTAAAGGCTGAATCATCTCAAGCCAAACATTCATTTTTTGTTTGTTTTGATACTGTTGTTGCACTATTATTTACATAATTTCACAAAACATCCCAAAAAGTTTTGTTTTTACCGATATGTAAACCATTTATCAAATCGTTCTTTTTTTAAAATACCCATTTTAAGTGTATTTATGAAAAACAAACCAAAAAAGGTTTAGAGGTTTAGGTATATTTACAAATGTGCATATAAGTGTGTGTGTATGTATGTATGTATGTATGTATGTATGTGTATGTATGTGTTTGTGTGTGTGTATATATATGTATATATCTGTATATATCTATATCTATATATATATCAATATATATATATATATATATATATATATATATATATATATATATAGAGAGAGAGAGAGAGAGAGAGAGAGAGAGAGAGATATACACATATATATATATATATATATATATATATATACATATATAGAGAGAGAGAGAGAGAGATATAGAGATATAGAGATATATAGAGATATAGATATAGATATATACATATATTAATTTTAATGGAAATTACGAAAGGTTAATTTAGATTATTTAAATTGGAAAAAAAACTATAATACGGTTCAATATTACAAATTTTGCTTACAAAAACAGTGCAAATACAGTATTGTTTTGTATGCTGTATGCTGATAATTATATTGTGGTCTAATAATTGTAATTTTTTTAAAAAGGAAAGTAAAGTATGTTTTACATTGGTGAGTGGACAGTTAAACAAACATAATATCAGTCATTAAAAAACAATAACAGTATCACTATTATCAAACAGCTTTAATTAATAAGTGTTTCTGTTTTGTAAATAGCAGTTTAGTGTTAGTATTTTTGTTTGTAACCTGTTAATTAAAAAATCTGACCTTATTTCTTCAGTCTCCTGTGCAAACTGCTTAATAAGTGTCCATTATTATGAAATAAAGCTTCATAACAGATGCAGAGGAGCTTTTTGCAGATTTATGAGCGCAGATAAAAATCACATCTGTGTTGCCGAAGCTTTGTTCGAAAGTGTCTTTTCTCGTTCCAGATGGCTGCGACACAGAAAGAAGGATCTGACCAGAACTTCGATTATATGTTCAAACTGCTGATCATCGGCAACAGCAGTGTAGGAAAGACGTCGTTTCTCTTCCGGTACGCTGACGACTCCTTCACGTCAGCGTTTGTGAGTACGGTCGGCATCGATTTCAAAGTCAAAACCGTCTACAAGAACGACAAGAGAATCAAACTGCAGATATGGGTGAGTTGGCCTACATTAGACGGCAGGTTTCATTAGACTAGCCGTGTAGCTTGAAATGAGGCCGGTTAAATTGATGCCTCGCTTGCCTCAGGTCAGTGCTTCTCAACTGGTGGGTTGCAATCCACTAAATTAGACAGATGCCAGCATATTGTAGTTCGATATTCTCTCCTTCTCAAATAGTGCATCTGACGACTTGTGCATTGGTATTCATGGCTTAGGGTGTTGAATTTCATTGCTTTATTTGATATGATTGGTAAACTAATCAATGACAGGGTACTCACTATAGATAGATCTATATTTCTAGACAGATTATTTACCAAATTCTGTCTGCTTGGCGCAAACGTATGAGTCAGCGTGACTCAAAATGGCTGATATGCTCAAAGCAGGTGGTGAACAAACACGACGGATAAAAGTGGCTTAGTGGAATGATGTTTTCAATGGCACTGTACTTTTGTTAGATTTCTAGCATGCGTGCATTCAGAAAACAGACGTATACAGGATGGTTTTTATGATTTTAAATAATTTCATTCATGCACAGTTAGGCTAGAGTGAATCAGCCCTTGTATAATCATCTTTTCATGACAGCAAATACAGTTCACCCCACTTTTTGTCCTTAATGTGAATGAAATCTTTAATACTGAGAGTGTTTTATCTAGATAATACACAAGCTGTATGGAAAGTAGCCTGAAGCAAATGCTTGTGTTGAAAATTGCTGCATGTGGCTTCCGAACAGATTTGCATTGACGTCATTGATTCAATAACGTCATTACTTTAACGTCATGTTTGGAGAGCAAATGCTGATTGATTGCATTCAGACAGTTTTACGTCAACCTGCATCCTATAGTCATTGATTATATGATCAATCACTCATTTTTGCACAAGCACAGCTGTTATTTAAGGGTTAATTCACTGCTGACAAGATAGGATTTTAATAAAAGTTGTCTTTCAATGCAATAGAAATGATTAAAGAAAAAAGAAAATGGTGCTAAACATTGTTCATTCACTTGTACTATCGACACTGTAACAATACAAAGCTGTATTTTCTTTTTTCATACCAAGACAAGTGTAATAAATATTATATATTATTTATGTATAAGTAGTAAAAAATATTATTTCAGCATATTAGATCAATTTTTCTTCCAGTTGAATTTGCATTTTTAACACTTGTAGTAGTAAAGTTTAGAGTGAGAAGTAATTTGTCTTTTCACACTGAAAAACATACCTGATTAGGGTTATCATAGTTAACTAAAATTGAAACTAAACTGTAAAACATTTTTTGTTACAAAAATGAAAAAAATAAAAAATAAATCTTTTGTTTTAAGCAGCTTGTTGAAAGTCGGTAAAATAAGTTACATTTTTAAATAAATTAAATAAGCAAATTTTACATTTTTAAATACATTTGTAAATAAAAAATATATTTTTTTTTAGTGTAGTAAAGTTTACAGTGAGAAGTAATTTGTTTAAAGTAATTTGTCTTTTCTCACTAAAAAACATCTGATTAGGGTTATTATAGTTATCTAAAATAAAAACTAAAACCTTAAAACAGTTTTTGTAACACATGCAAAAAAAAAAAAAAAAAAATCTTTAGTTTTAAGTAGCTTGTCAAAAATCAGTGAAATGAGTCAAGTTCGAAATAGTAAAGTTTAGAGTGCGAAGTGATTGGTCTCCTTAAACTGAAAATATCTGATTACGGTTTTTATGGTTATCTAAAATTAACTAAAACAGCTTGTTGAAAAGTGGTGAAATAAGTTATATATTTAAATCAATTTTAAATAAGTACATTTTTAAATACATTTTGTAAATAAATAAAAAAATAAATACTTTTTTTAGCGTAGTAAAGTTTAGAGTGAGAAGTGATTTGTCTTTTCACACTGAAAAACATCTAATTGGGTTTTTATAGTTATCTTAAAACTGAAACAGTAAAACATTTCTTGCTACAAAAATGCAGAAAAATAATCTTTAGTTTTAGGTATCTTGTTGAAAATCGGTTAAATAAGTTACATTTTTAAATAAATACTTTTTTAGCTGAAATATCTTCAGCCAAACATTTAATTTTTGTTCAGTTTGATACTGTTGTTGCACTATTATTTACATTATTTCACAAAATGCAACCTAGGATATTTCAGTATGTAGGACATGAGTTTATCACAGAATAAGTGTGGTAAAACATTCTCAAGGGTCTTTATGGCTCCTGTCGTTCTCCTATTATATTAGCCAGATGTAGAGGACAGGAACAGCTGGGCTCAATGTTTTTGTTCCAAGAAGCGCAGCGACATCAGCTATGAATCATGCGTCTCTTTCAGTGCCGTGAGAATAGCTCATTTAGCATTATAGATCTGAGCAGCTTCATTTCGAGTTTCAAGAATGCGAGTCAATCAATCCACTGAAAAGCTTTCCAATCTGTACCGACGTGCTATTTAAAATGACAATGCACATCTCAGAATGCCTGATAATTACTGCGCGAGGCACAAAAAATGACAAGTAACTTTATTCCTGTTGTTAGGGCTAAGCGTTGAAGCTAACACGTTAAACTTCGAGCTTTGATAGAACACGTCCATTATAATAAACAGCAGATTGCAAATGAATGATTTTAGTAGTGGCGCGCCCCTCGCTCTCAGTGTAAAGGGTTGTAGAAGTGTGTCAAGAAACTAGACTCTCTGATATCAGCTCACACTCGTTGTGGAGACGTTACAATGAACTAATTACGAGTTTCTGAGAAGAAACATAATAGGAAGTGTTCCCACGTATCTCACATGTATTATTAAGATCACTGTGTGATCACCTGACACCTCTGAACCTGCTCTAATTGCACAACATCTAGTATACACCGTTGACTTATTTCATGGCGTATACTGTGTTTATATCAGTATTTCATTGTTAAGATTGTCAGCTGATATCCATGCCTGTTTAACTAATGTATTACTGTAATACGTGTTAAATCTTAAATTAATTGTCTCAATTTCATAATCTACCAACTGTTTTGTCAACAGATAATAACCATTTTCGGTTTCAAATGTTTTGAGTGAAATATTGAAGGATGTTTGCTTTCCATCTTGTATTTTATCATTTATAGCTTACTTATTTGCTTATTAACTTAACGTCTAATGTCTGTAATCTTATTTGCAGTCGTGGGATGAGTGTGTAGTTATTATCAGTTTAGTACTGAATTTAAAGCTCTACCAGACTTGGGCTTTAAATGCTTCATTTCTTACGTACGTGTGCTTGGTGGTCAGAGGAGCCGCCACCACCGATGACATGACTATTCATCTCGAGCTATTTTTAAACTCACTCGTTCAACCACGAAGCCTTTTGGGAGAAATCGTAGAGGTAGAACGAGGAGGTGAGTGAGTTCATGCATGTGTGCGTGTGTTTTCTTTTCCCCGTGGCATACGTCTCCTTTCATTCACAGAGATTTTTTTCTGTGCTTTTGTGAGCGCGCCGTTCTGAAATCAAAAGTCCTAAAAACGATGCTAAATGTGTTCGCTTGAATGGTGCCTGTCTTGTTATGATAAGAAATCTGAAGAACCAAAAGAAAACTAAAGACCTTTCAGCTGAAATTTATCATTGAAACAACATTAATTTTCAATTGGAAATTATATCATCTTAATTCATGCCAAGAAAAGTATATCTGTCGTGTGTGTGTATATATATGTATATATATGTGTATGTGTATATATGTATATATATATGTGTATGTGTATATATATGTATATGTATGTGTATATATATATATATATATATATATATATATATATATATATATATATATATGTATATATATATATATATATGTATATGTGTATGTGTTTATATATATGTATGTATGTATATATATATATATATATATATATATATATATATATATATATATATATATATATATATATATATATATATATATATATATATATATATATATATATATATATATATATATATGTGTGTGTATATATATATATATATATATATATATATATATATATATATATATATATATATATATATATATATATATATACATACATACATATACATACATATATATATATATACATACATATACATACATATATATATATATATATATATATATATATATATATATATATATATATATATATATATATATATATATATATATATATATATATATATATATATATATATATATATATATATATATATATATATATATATATATATATATATATAAAGAATAAGAATATTAGAATGTCTTCTGAAGGATCATGTGACACTGAAGTCTGGAGTAATGATGCTGAAAATTTAGCTTTGATCACAGGAATAAATTACATTTTATTATATATTCACATAAAAAACAGTTATTTTAAATGGTAAAAATATTTCAAAGTGTTACGTTTTTGCTGTATTTTGGATCAAATAAATGCAAGCTTGGTGAGCAGAAAAGCCTTCTTTAAAAAACATTAAAAATAAAACATTAAAACTTTTGACTGGTGGTGTATAAGTAATAAAAAATAAATATTATTTCAATATATAAGCTATTTTTTTCTTCCAGTAGGATTTGCCTTTTTCCAGGCAAAACATGTTTACAGTAGTTATCTAAAATTAAAACTGAAACTGTAAAACAGTTTTTTGTTACAAAAATAACACAATTTTAAATGCAATAAAACGTAAAAGAAAATAATAGTAATCTAAATTGAAAATAAAAATGATTTTAAAAATCATGTGCTTGTGCTTGCTCAGTGCTTGTGCTCAATGCTTGTACTCATGCTTATTTATGACAAAAATAGCAGTTTTACCAGACGCTAGCACTTGCGACACAAAAGCTACTGTAAATCGCTTACATTATAATCAGTGAAGCTGTCTACTCTAGTTTGCTTGGTGTTAGATTTTTTAAATCTACCAGTAGATGTACTGTGGTATAAACCGTATGAGTTTTAACCATCTTTAACTGTAGTGATATTTTAGGTGTGACATTTCTTTATCACCCGTCTCTGTTCTGTCTTTGCGCTGTGACTTGCTGTCTGTGAATTTCTTTGCGAGCGTGAATTGATTTCTTTAAAGATCTCCGCTCATGCGTCTCTCCCTCAGACTGTGACAGTGTCAGCTGTTTTTTTTTTTTTTTTTTTTACCAGTCCTCATTTGCTCAGCTGCTGATCTTAAGTATTTTCGCTCACTCACAGCATTCACCCTTCTAAATCAAATCAGTCCTCGCGGCCCAGCAGCGGCCCCGCTCCCAACCGGCCCCAGAGGACGGAGGTAACAGCCCATCTCCTAAATGACTCGCTCACATTGTCTAACGTTAATTTATTGGCCCAATGAATGGATAAAGGGTTAGTCCACACAAGTCACAGATCAATAAAACTCAGTGTGGGATCTGGAGCGTCTCCAGATGCATGAATCTCTCATATGGCATGCAAAAGCACCGGCCCTGTCAGAATGAGGGAGATGCATTAACGAACATGCTCTTCATTACATTAATGACGCCACTGCCACTTCACCATACAGGAAATGAAAATCGCACACACTCTTTTCTAATCCTTTAATGCTCAAAGGAGGAAAATCCTACATCATTTGAGCTTGAAGAGAGTCAATAAATTTCCTGTGTTTTTATACACCTAGAGATGTAAAACAAACAAATATATATTTGTTTGTTTTCATATTTCCAATTGTATAAATATACAGGAAATATAATGACTAATTTATAATATAATAAAATAAAACATTTTAAAAATATATTTTTGACCTGCAAATTAGCATATTCGAATGATTTCTGAAGGATCATGTGACACTGAAGTAACGATGCTGAAAATTTAGATTTGATCACAAGAATAAATTACATTTTAAATTATAGTAAAACAGAAAGCAGATATTCTAAATTGTAAAAATCTTTCACAATTTTAGTGTTTTAACTGTATTTTTGATCAAATTAATGCAGCCGTGCTGAGCATAAGAGACTTCTTTTAAAAACATTATAAAATCCTTATATATTTAATAGAAAGATAAATATAGATATATAGACAGACATAGATATATACATACACACAAAATATATTAGCTAAAATAATAAAAATCTAGTTAAAAAGTAGTAAGTGCATGTTTTTTTAAAACAAGGAAATATGAAAGCATATTTAATGGTTTTAATTTATATATGGCAATATAACAAAACAGCAGTTTTTATCTGCAAATGTTTGTACTTAAATGTATTATATATTATTAAAAATATATTTCAGTTATATTTATTTTTTTTTCTTTTTTTTTTTTTTTTTTTTACTTAAGTAGTAATATACTGTATAAATGGTATGTTTTAGTATACAGTATATTATTATTCATTATGTCAGGTCAGTATTTTTTAATTAAAAAATAAAAATAAAAATAAAAAATAAATCCTAAAAAAATGTTTTCAACATTGATAATCAGAAATGTTTCTTAAGCAGCAAATCAGCATATTAGAGTGATTCTGAAGGATCATGTGACACTGAAGACTGGAGTAATGATATTGAAAATTCAGGTTTGCATAAGAATAAATGACATTTTAAAATATAGTAAAATAAAAAATGCTACTCTAAATTGTGAAGATGGATGGATGGATAGATAGAAGATATATTAGCTAAAATAATAAAAAATCTAGTTGTAAATTGTCATGTTTTTTTAAAGCAAGGCATATTTAATAGTTTTAATTTATATATGGCAATATAACAAAACAGCAATGTGTACCTTCAAATGTGCTTAAAAGTTATTATAAATAAAGGTATTATTATATATTATTAAAAATAAAAATATATATTTAAATTATATTTTATGTAATTTAATATTTAATTTATTTTTAATTATCTTTTTTATTTTCTTTTTTTTTTTTTTATTTAAGTGCTAATATGTACAGAAGTCAGCATTTGAAGTGGGTCAAGACTTTTCATCAAAGTTGTCCTAAAACTAAAACAATACCTGTTCTTTGATTTTACATTTTTTGATCCACTTCAAATGTTGACTACTGTATACTGTATAAATACTGTGTATATATTATCATTTAAAATGTCAGGTCAGCATGACTATTTCCAGCACAACTGTTTTCAACATTGATAATAATCAGAAATGTTTCTTGAGCAGCAAATCAGCATATTAGAATGATTTCTAAAGCATCATGTGACACTGGAGACTAGAGTAATGATGCTGAAAATTCAGCGTTGCATCACAGGAATAAATTACATTTTAAAATAGATTAAACTAGAAAACAGCTATTTTAAATTATAAAAGTATTTCATAATATTACTGTTTTGATCAAATAAATGCAGCCTTTGTGAGCCGAAGAGACTTTCAAAAACATTATAAAATCTCACTGACCCCAAATCGTTCTTGCTGTGTCACAGTGTATGAGGTTTTCGTGTCGTCTTCATTATAAGTCACCGCGCTTTTGACAGCTTGACCTTTCAACAGCACCAGTCTTACATCTGAGTCCGTTAGAGTAATGACTCCATCATCTTCACTGTCTTTTAGAGAACATCATTTCACCCTTTTGTTTGTGAACCAGTGAGTCAGACAGAAAAGGCTGAGCGTAAACCGAATCTGTGCTGAGAAAATTTATTACAAGCATCTAATGGGTGTTTTAGAGGCAGTTAAGTTAGCTTGTTTTCCTTGTTCTTATATGTTTTAGTTATTGTATTATTGTTTTGCCTTGATGTGGTGTTGCTTACCCGTATTAATCCTTATTTATTCCTTGAACAGTTTTAACATTGACGTGTCTCTGCTCACGCTGACTCACATTAGTGTCATACTTCACTAGCATTACGTGTGTCGGATATGAAGCTCTTCCGCTTGCATTAGACTCACATGAATCATCCATCTGCTTCACACATCTTATAGCGCTCTCCCTTTTTGGAAAGTAAAGCACTATTAAAAGTAGGGATGTTACAAGTTACAGCAGTTACAATGCTGATTTTAATTATTTAAAGCATTAATACTTAAGTTATGTATTTATTTTTAGATAAAAATTATTTCATTTATTATTTTAGAGAATAAAGCATTTTTAAAGGTAGGACTGTTGATTAAAATTGTTAATTTGTTTGTGATAGTAATATTTGTTATTTTATAATTTACTTTTATATTATTTAATTGTTGTTTAGTTTAAATAAAAAAAACAAATTAAAAAAAAATTATTTTATTTTTGATACTATGTTTTCTCATGTCTCATTTTTTTTTTTTTTCTCTCTCTCTTAGAATTAAGCATTTTAAAAGCAAAACTGTCAATTTAACGTGTTCGGTTAATTTTGTTGTTTTTTTATATAATATATTATATTATCATTTAATTCTGTGGTGTTTTGTTTTTATTTATTTTAAAGCGTTTTTGAATTTATTTTGAATTTATTTTTATTTAACATGTTAATTTAATTATTTAAATCAAATTATTTTTATTAAAATTTATAAATATTTATAAATGTATTCTCCTAAAGCTACTTTTTCTAATGTATATTTGGTGATTCTTTTCAGAATAAAGTGTTTAAAAACAGGACTGTCAATTTAATAAGTTGATTTATTTAAATTATTAATTATATTTCATTTATTATTAATTTTTTTTTTATTATTTAATCATAGTTTATTAATTGCCTTTTAACACTATTTTTCATTTCTATAATAAAATGAATATTCTATTTTTTTTTTTTTTTTTTTTTAAGAAACTATTAATGTAGGGTTCTCAATTGAACATGCTGTTTTAATTATTGAAATTATGTGCTTATGTCATTATTTAATCAATATTTATTCACTGTCACTTTTTAAAGCTACTTTTTCTAATGTACAGTATATTTATTGGTCTGTCAGAATAATGTAAGCGATGAATTTGATTAATCAGTGTATCATGATTAATATAATTACATTTTTAATTGATTGACGCCCCAAATTTGACCTCGAGCCAGATTGTAGGATTTGCATCTTATGAAAGTAAATCTGAGCGTGTTTGTCTCTCTGGAGGGCTCGTGGACGAGTCTGACCAGCACCTGCTTAGGGAGCGACCGCATTTCGTTTGCTCTTATCAGCGGCTCTGTTTGCGGTAATTAGAGCCGTCCACTTCAGTCTGTGTGTGTCCAAACAGAAGCCTTTCACAGAGCCATAAAGAGACGCTCAGAGCCCATTTTATAATTGCTTGCAGTAGTAGATCATCATAAAGCCTCCTAATGGAGCCTGATGCTTTATTTTGTGGCTGTGCGTGTATGTGTGTGTTTGTTTATCTCTCTCTCTCTGTGTGTGTGTGTGTGTGTGTGTGTGTGTGTGTGTGTGTGAATAAGGTGTGTGGTGGCTCATTGGATCTGTCTGTGGCAGATAAGAGCACACACTCTGCAGGCCGAGCAGGATTGGGGTTTTGGTGGTTTGTCACGGTCCGCTGCACACTAGAGGGCAGTGCTAGTGGCACATGGGAAAAACATTTTAAGTCAATATGATATCAAAATAGACTTGATGTGACATGTAGATGTTGGTCTTCTTGACTCATCAATGCACATTAATATAAAGATTGAAATAATGGCTTTTGTAATCTTTTACAGAAACATAATAACATGTTCCACCATCAATTCAAACTGTTAATAAAACTGTAATTCAATTTATTTATTTATTTTTATTAGAGAATTAAGTATTTTAAAAGCAGGACTAAAATTATTTGATTGTAATAGTAATTTTTTATTTATTTTAATTTATTTAAATATTTTATTTAATTAATATTGTGTAATCTAAATGAAATATAAACTAATATATATGAATAAAACACAACAAAATTTAACTAAATGTTTAAATAAATTAAAATGTAAAAAATCTAACTGTCAATTCAAACTGTTAATAAAACAAATTAATTGTATTTGAATTTTTTTTAGAGAATTTTAAAAAGTAGTCAATTTAATTTTTTAAAATTTGATTGTAAGTTATTATTTATTGTTTTTACATTTGTTCTAATATATTTTTTATTATCTAATCATTATTGTTAATTTTAAATTAAGTAAATCTAATAAAATACAAAACTAATAAATATGACCCAAAACACAATAAAATTGCTAATCGTTTAACTAAATTAAAATTTAAATATTCAAGCTGTGTCAATGCAAACTGTTAATAAAAACTATTTATTTTTTTTTACAGAATAAAGCATTAATACGTGTTTTGTTTTTATTTATTTTTAATTAGTTAATTAAGTTATTTATTTATTTTTAGATAAATATTATTTTATCTATTATTTTAGAGAATAAAGCATTTTTAAAAATAGGACTGTTGATTAAAATGGTTTGTAATAGTAATATCTGTTGTTTTATAGTTTACTTTAATATATTTTATTTAATAATTTTTGTTTAGTTTAAATAAAATAAAACTAATGCAATAAAAATAATAAATATAACAATCACAACAAAATTACTAAATGTTTAACTATAAACTATGTGTTTAACTAAAAGCATTTTAAAAGTAGGACTGTCAATTAAAATTGTTCATTTGATTGTAATAATTTATAATTTTTTAAAATATATTTTTGTTTAATCATTATTGCTTAATTTAAATAAAATAAACTGACAAAAAAACACAAAATTACTGAATGTTTAACTAAATTGAAATAAAAAAATTCAAACTGTATCAATTCAAACTGTTAATATAAATTGTATTTTTTATTTGTTTTTGTTTTGTTTTTTTTTTAAAGAGAAAAGCATTTTAAAAGTAGGACTGTTGATTAAAATTGTTCATTTGATTGTAATTATTTATAATTTTTTTAATCATTATTGCTTAATTTAAATAAAATAACAAGAATAGAATAAAAATGAATAAATATGCCAAAAAAAATCTACTTAATGTTTAACTAAATTAAATTTGAAAAATTATCAATTTAAACTGTATCAATTCAGACTTCTTAATAAAACTGTAATATCTCAATGATACTAAAATAACACTAGTATCCTTGATATTCTTGCGTTTATGGATGAAACTTCTAAAAAAAAAACAGCAGTATGGCGATTATGGTTTTTTTTTTTTTTTTTTACTGTAAAAAGGATATTTAAAAAATACCATTATTATGTCAAAACATTAATGTGTGTCATGGGCCTTTTCCCTGCTCTGTTATATTCATTTTATTTTCATTTTATGTGGAGAGGTTGAAACTGAGCTTATTAACATACGATCGCCCATTTTTACATATCAATAGCTATTCAGTATTGAGCAACCTGATGAACAACCAACAAAACAATCATAACAAAGTACAGAGAAAGTACAAACGATAATTTAAACTAAATTCTGCTGTTTTTATTGCAAGAATCCTTGACTAACATTATAACTGGATAGCTGGGAGAAATTAAATGCTACAAAAGTGTATAATATGAACCTTTAAGGTCCATAATTTGCTCTGTTGCATCCACCCACCCGACCAGCCAGCGCTACTGAAGCTTCCTGCCGTCCTGCTCGATCGCCATGGTAACCCCTGGCAGGTCTCCGCTCGTCCTCCTTGGCCTGGCTAAATTTGGGAACAATCTGGAATGTGGAAGACGTTAAATGTTAAATGACTCTCCTTCATCACGCCTGCTGACATGTTAAATGAATATTTAAATGATGAGAAATACATATTATATCTTGAATCAAATGTCAGGTGTGCTGTTGTGGTTCCCTTACACAATAATTACCTGCACTGAATTTACTGTAGGATTTGCTTTGAAACAACTTTCACTAGAAATTGCTAGTAAATTTTGCAAGTAATTACTAAGAAACTGCAAGTAACATGTTGAATTAAACATGTAAACAATAATGTATATTTACAGTGTACATTGATAACAATTGGTGTAAAATTTACTTTAAAACCTTTACTCGGAAACAGCAAGTAACGCATTGAATTAAATGTGAAACTTTGAAGTAGAAAGACCAAAATAGTATTTTGTAAAATGCACCCTGATAATAACTGAGAAATCATAGATACAGTAATCATAGATTGTAGAAAAATACCAGTAGCTTTTTGGGTCATATTTATATATATTATATTATTTTTATTTTATTTTATTTATTTATTTATTTTTTTGGCGCCACTGCTGACCAGTAGTGAGTTAAAATGTTAACTTGACCTAATGTGGGATTTTTGTGTAAACTATGATAAAACACATGAAAGCCTGATTCCATCACATAATTAAAAAAATAATAATAATAAAAAGTTAATTGTGATTAAATAATTGTAAATATAAACAAAGAATTGTAAGATATAAACAGAATTTCAGCCTGTTTCTTGCAATTGATTTTATATCTGACTTCCTGAATTGATAAATTTATTTAGAAATTAGTAAAATCTATGTAATATATAAATGTATAGAATATATGAAAAGAATTCATATCATAAATAATAATAATAAATTTATAATATAAATGTATAAATGTCATTAAAAAATGTCATATATAAATTTATATAATGGCATTTATTTTATACTTTTTTTCTCTGACTTTTTTCTCAGAAATATAAAATAAAAATTATTTTCATAAATGAATCAAATGTGTGATATATAATATAAAATAATTTTTATCATATGTTTTTATAATAACATGTATTTTATTAAATATAAATATAATAAAATAACATGAAATGCAAATATAATATAAAAAAAAAGAATTGTAAGATACTGAATTGAGTCATCTTTTCTGTGGTGGTGACAGGCATCCATTAAAAATTATTTGTCTTTTAAAAAAATTTCAAACAAGTGTCCAAACTAACAAAGCTGTTTGTGTATATTTTTCAGGACACTGCTGGGCAGGAGAGATACCGCACCATCACCACGGCGTACTATCGTGGAGCCATGGGCTTCATCCTTATGTACGACATCACTAACGAGGAGTCTTTTGGAGCCGTGCAGGACTGGTGAGTGGACCAGAGCAGTGTGGGAGGAGATGCAATCAGAGCCAAAGTCCCTGTACAAATCCTCACGGCCATACAGTGACCATGCAGGGCCGCTTCTGCAGTATTTGAAGCATTTCTCTATAACAGATTGTGTGTGCGGGTGGGTGTGCATGTTAGCAGAACAAAACTGCAGGGTTTAAGAGAACTGCATGTAACTTATTGTTCCACCAACACAAACACTGTGAATCTGACAGCCTGGAGGAAAGAGAAAGCGCTGAGAAAAATATCTCATTACACGTCACCACAGTGCGCTTTAGTGACTCATTATAGGGAATTAAAATAATAGCAGTAGGTTTTTGCACAGAACTTTAAAGATATGTGACCGATAAAACTGTTAAACCTAAAATAGCATTATAGAAAGCTTTTTTCTAATGAAAAAAAATATCAAATGGAAACATTGTGTGAAAAATATATATTACTTTGGACACTCATTTGAAAGGGTTTAAAAGACACTTGCGACGTAAACTCAAAATTCTGAGAAAAAAAAATCCAAATTGTGAGATATAAACAGAATTGTGAGAGATAAACTTGCAATTGCAAGAAAAAAAAATTTAATTGTGTGTATATCTTGCAATTCTGTTTAGATTATATTTTAATTTTATATAAAAATTTTAGACAACCGTGCCAAACCATGCTCATAGAATGTGTGTGCTAAGCGAAAGCGCACTGTATGATCAAACAGCCAAGTAAACAGCTGTTACGCTGCGTTCATAGCTCATGCATTAATACTGTCAATAAATGTGTTCGTTTTCAGAAAGGTTTTACCTTCTGTGTTTCTCCGTTGGCATGCATATCCCCTCAGCATTTGTTGGTAACGTTATACCTGTCGTCGCCTTCTGTTTATTTTATTTTTTGCGTTGTTTATAGTTGTGTCCTTTTTTTCTGTTATTTAACGAAGTCCCAAAAACAGAAATATCTGATCATATCTCTGTTTATATTACAATTGCGTTAACAAGGCAACGACTAAGGCATTTGTATTTACATTCCAAAGAGTTCCGTTATCGGCACCACAGTGGAAAATGAAACCGTATCCGTGCTGACTGGCCCGGATCTGCACGGAACGGAACGGTTAAGCGAAGAGAACGGTTCGGCCCGATAGTGGAAAAGCGGCTAATAATTCCTGCTTTGTACAGAAAAACAAAAGCCCAAATAGAGAACCAGTTGGCCGAAGCACCAGCGATTGCTCTGACAACAGACAGCTGGACGTCTTTCTATTAGTTTATAACTACTACAATATTACATTAAATTTTTTTTATCAGGAGCTTTTTGGTTTTGGTTATAAAGGAGGTTTTGTTTTATATGCTGCTAAAAAGAAACCCCAGAAGATGGGTGAAGAATAGCTCCATCATTGTTTAAAGTAAAAGAAAAACACAAGATCATACTTTTTTGATGTTTTAATAAATAAAAAAGTGAAAAAATTCAAAGAAATTATCTGGCTTTTTTTATTTTATTTTTGCTGTATCGAAAACATACCGAACCGTGACACCACTGTCTCGTATCGAACTGAACCGTGATTTTTGTGAACCGTTACACCCCTAAAATATATATATATATATATATATACATACATATACATGTATGTGTGTATATATGTTATATTTTATAAAATGCATTTTATTATATAAATGTATATATTACATAAATACTTATTATGTATAATTACTATTATGTATAAGTACTATTATATATATATTATATTATATTATATTATATTATATTATAATATATTCTTTGATTGTACATTTTACACATTCTGTACGAATTTATTTGGATTTATATGGACATTAGGTCATGATGTTGCTTAATATAATTATTATAATAATTAAATATTAAATAAATATAATAATTCAGAATTATGCTTTTTATTTTGTTTAATATATATATATATATATATATATATATATATATATATATATATATATATATATATATATATATATATATATATATATATATATATATATACTTTTATTATATTTATATTTTATAGAATACATTTTATTATTATATAAATGTATATATTATATATTTTATATAATATTATATATATATTTATTATTATTATTATTATTATTATTATTATTATTTGAATTTACATTTTACACATTCTGTAAGACTTTGTGGATTTATTTGGATATTAGGTCATGATGTTACTTAATATTATAGTTATTATAATAATTAATAAATATAATAATTCAGAATTATGCTTTTTATTTTTATTAATATTAGTCTTTCTTTTTTTTTTCCTTAAGTATAGGTATTTGTTTTGTGGTGGAAAAAATATTTTGATAAGATGTTATGAAAACAGACAATAAAAAACCTAAAACTTATATGTGTGTATATCTCTCTCTCTCTCTCTCTCTCTCTCTCTCTATATATATATATATATATATATATATATATATATATATATATATATATATATACACATATATATATATATATATATATATATATATATATATATATATATATATATATATATATATACATATATACATATATATGTATATATGTGTGTATATATATATATATATATATATATATATATATATATATATATATATATATATATATATATATATATATATATATATATATATATATATATATATATATATATATATATATATATATATATATATATATATATATATAAAATTTACGACTGCACTGTAAAGGTAGTTTTAATGCATTAGTTATGCATGTAATGCATCTTGGAATGCATTTTTTGACATTGTGAATAATTATAACCACATTTAAAATACATTTTAATGCTTACCTATTTATTGTAGCACCTTTTAAAAAAAAGTTTTTTAAAGTTTAATGCATTAAAACTTATGACAAACAAACCTTCAAATAGTTTAATGCATTTTAACTTTGGTTACAATTCTTAAAAAAAGATATTATGCATTACTACGTACATTATGAATACTTTGTAATGCATTATAAATAAAGGCTTTAAGTGAAGACTTATACACTGATGATTGGTTCACAGACAAGATGAAGAGAGTAAATCGGGTCTGTTTTGAATTCATGTTGAGAGGAAAAATGGCATCATTGAGTCTTCAGGAATCCATCTGGTTAATATTTAATACGAGTCATTTAAATTTCTCTTAGTATTAAAGGGCAGCAGGGCTCGGTTCAGGCCTTTACGGATGCCGCCCTATTGATCAGCTCCGCTGGGCGTTCGGCTGTGGTCAGTGAGCAGAGGTTGATTTAATTAGCGTGAGAAGACAGACTATAATGAACATCCTGATAGGGGGCTGAGGAACGAGAACAGGAGGAGTATAGCGGAAAAAGACGACCCGTGTCAGCTGCTGAGTCATTACAACCACAAAAAGACTTGATGTCTGAGGTTTATGGCGTTATTAAGCAGACATGAGATCTGAATTCCCTGAAAGGACAGAGCTGCGGAGGGGAATTTGCAGTTATACTGCTTCATCAGCAGATGTTATCTTCCCTAAGTGGTAGTTCAGTCGTAAATTAAAATTCTGTCACCATGTTGATGCTGATCTTTTTTTGTAGAATAAAAGAAAAAGACAAAAATGATAGATATGGTGCTATAAAAGTCTAACATGGGTAAATGATTACAAAACATTTAATAAAAAGCAGACTGTCTTCTCAAGTAGCTTTAATTCATTTTAGTCATGCATTTTAAAATAAATATTATAATAAAATATTGCATGAGACTTTTACTAGACTAGTATTACTCTCTATTACTAAACTGTTCTAAAAAAAATGCACTTTAATTATAATTGTTATGAGTAATAATTATAAATGTTTAATTACTAAATATTAATATATTTAATAAATGTATTTATTAATACATTATATATTAATATATTAGAAATTTAGTTTCTACATTTGGTAATGAACAATATTGTGTACTATTTATAGTAATATTTTTATATTTATATTACGTTCAGTCCTTTGTAATAATATTATTGTTAATCTTATTTCTATTAAATATTTATAGTACATTTAATAAACCCCGAAATTATAAATATAAATTGAAATTTTTATATATATAATCAGTCATTATATTTTTTAGATTTCAATTTCAACAGTATATAATTATAATTACTGAAATTAAATATTGTAATTATTTATTATTTTTTATAAATAAATACCGCGAGAAATGTTTACTATATTTTTATTATTGTTTTTAATAGTAATATTGCAATTCATATTTTCAGTAAATATTTATAGTACATTAAATGTGTGTATATGTATGTGTATATGTATGTGTATATATATATATATATATATATATATATATATATATGCTGAAATGTTATATTTTAATAATTTAAATGTTTTATATATAAATTGAGAAATGTTTCTGTGTATCACTGTTTCCATATTATTTTGTAGTAGTAATTTGTTTTTATTCATATTTCTATTAAATAATTATAGTACATTTAATAAATTTAGAAAGTATATTTCAGTTTTCAATTTCATCTATATAATTTAAAATGTTAATTATTTAAATATTTTATATAAAAACATTGAGCTAAATGTTTCTGTGTATCACTATATTTTTTATTATTTGTTATTTTATTATTTTAACAGTAATATAATTTTAATTCATATTTCTATTAAATATTTATGGTGCATTTAATAAATATAGAAATTATATATTTCAGTTTTCAATTTCAACAATATATAATTATGCACGTAATTATTGAAACTGAAAATTATAATCATTTAAATATTTCATGTATAAATATTTAGCTGAACGTTTCTATCACTATGTTTTTTTATTATAAATTGGAGTGTTTTAGTTTTAATTCATTTGTTCGTATTTATCTATTTATTTAGATGTATTTCATGTAAATGTACATGTAGTTATAAAATTACACCGATGTTTCACCCATAAATAGCTACTTTTTGTTAGTAATTTGTCATATAGTTAACTAGCTTTACAGAAAAATAGTAAGCTTGACTAGTTTAACTCCTTGAAATGATGAGTAACCTGTAGTTCTGCAAGCTAAAGAGTCGCAGCACTAGTGACAGTTTACCTTATCATCAGAACTGAGCTCAGAGTCCGAGTCTGGACCGAGTCTGGCTATACTCAAGAGACTCCAGCTGCGGTCAGTGAACTGACACTTAATTAAGGCAGACGTATGTGAAAACGCTGGGGAAACACAGAAACATCTCTTACCACAGTCTCTGCAGTATCGCTACGACATACACGAGCAAACACTGTAATGTGTCGTGGGCTTCAGTGACAAACCCCTTTGAATCTGCACCAGCTGTCTACTGTTGCTATGGCACCAAAACAAACCTTTTAAAAACTGAGATGTGGACAAAACATTCGTTTGACATTTGGGGAGATGGAGCGCTGCATATATGGAGGAACAAGCTTGCAGAAAAATACAAGCAAGCAAGCATGCAAACAAACAAGCAAATAAAATGATAGTTGTTTTTTTAAAAATAATTGTAAACAAATGTAGTAGAAATAAATGCACACACACACAAATATGAACATGTATAAAAACAACTGAAATAAAAAAAAAGGAATAAAAATAATTGGATGATGCGTTTTCAGATAAAAATATGGAGCCTTGCATATATAGAGGCCTGCAGAAAAATAAAAATAAAGAAATATAAATAATAATAAAATTAAATAAATAAATAGACAAACAAACAATTAATTAATTATTTAAAAAATAAATTTTAAAATCAACTAAAAAACACATGTAATAAATAATAATAAAAATAAAAAAATATATAAAATAGTTTAAAAATGAAATTTTAAATAAATAAAAATAAACATGAAAATGTGCAAAAAATAAATGAAAGAATGAAAAAATGTATGTTCAAGAATAAAAATTATTGGATGATGTGTTTGCAGGGAAGATAGAGCAATTATTATAAACAAAAAAATAAAATATAAATATATTAAAAATAAATACATAAAAATAAATAAATATGAAAGTTTATGTGTTTAGTTTTAAAAGATGGAGGCCTGCAGATATGGATGCCAAAACCTACAGAAACGAAAAATAAATAAATATAAATGATAATAAATGATTATAGCATTTATATATATATATATTAGAAATGCAAGAATAACAAATCAAGTTTAAAAGAATATCAATAAAGTTAAACATAAGTAATAAAAAAAATTGGGACTACAGTTAATATAAAGAAAAATTGTAATTGTTAAACCATTAAGCCATTTATTCCTTTATTATATTCCTGTTATTACTGTACTTAATTAATTAATTTATGCAGGTTTGGGCCTCCATAAGCATATATGGCAATGCATCAAGAAGTGTGGACGTGCACTGCGTGGCACGTTCTTGCCGTGGTGCTCGCTCATCTGCATACCTGTATGTGGGTCATAATTGCTTTGTGAGAGTGAATCCTAACATCCTTGGTCGTTTTTAACTAGGTCAACCCAGATAAAGACGTACTCCTGGGACAACGCGCAGGTCATCCTGGCGGGAAATAAGTGTGACATGGAGGAGGAGAGAGTCGTGTCTACAGATAGCGGCAGACTGCTGGCAGAGCAGTTGGGTAAGTTCACTCGTCCTAACCTCATCCCAAAAACTGAGTTTGATTCCTCCAGGGACCAATTAGAAACTTCTGGACCTGTGGAGCCAGTCAGGTGGGCAGCATGATTTTATTTTAACTAGTTCTGCTTCAAGACCCAGATTTTGCTGTGGACATTTAAATAGACTGAGCAGTTCTTTTATTTTAAATAGTTTAATAGTATATAGTTCACATTTAGAATATAGAATTGTATCCGTAAGCTAATTTGTTGGTTGAGAAATGACCTATGAATCTGGGTAAATCTCATTTTTGCTTCTATATGAGCGATGCAAGGGAATATGTACCTTAGACGGCTCTTGTATTAGCATATCTTCACTGTTCATAAATTAGAGCATATGGAGGGAATTGCAGCTTTGAACTCAGGCGATAATTAAACGCATATAATTGGATGACACCAGAATGTGCAAATGGCAGACTAACGCTGAATGGTGAAAATAGACACACTTACTGCATGTTTAGTGTGAAAGAGGACATACCCCTGCCATTTTCAGAGCGTCAAATCAATTACATTTCATTAAGGATTGTCACGGTTTGTAAAAGAGCACACTGTGCATACATATGCAACTGACTTGAAATAGACTGTCATAATTCACTGAATTACAGTGCTCTACCTAATCAGCAACTAAAACAGCTCCTTGCGTAAAGTGCACACAATGCTCGACATATATTTGTATAGTTTTATTGTAACGTTATTAAAGAAGTCCACTTCTAGAACAAAAATTGACAGATAATGTACTCACCCCCTTGTCATCCAAGATGTTCATGTCTTTCTTTCTTCAGCCATAAAGAAATTATGTTTTTTTGAGGGAAGCATTTCAGGATTTTTCTCCATATAATGGACTGGTATGGTGCCCCGATTTTAAACTTCCAAAATGCAGCTTAAATGCGGCTTCAAACGATCCTAAATGCTGTTGTAAATGGTCCCAGCCGAGGAAGAAGGGTCTTATCTAGAAACGATCAGTTATTTTCATAAAAATAATACAATTCATGTAATTTTTAATGTCGCACACTCGTCTTGTCTCACGCTGCCTGGACTTTTTTTCTGGGTCATGACAGTTAGGGTATGTCAAAAAAAAAAAACCCATCTCATGTTCTCCTTCAACTTCGAAATCGTCCTGTATCGCTGTTGTACCTTTTTTGTTAAGGGTGTTTGATCTTCTTTGCATGTTCACTTTGCAAAGACTGGGTTGGTACTTCTGCAGCGATGTAGGATGATTTTGAAATCATTTTTGAAGTTGAGGGAGAAAATACGATTGGAGTTTGTCAACATACCCTAACTGTCTTGAACTATAATACACAGAGTTCAGGGAGAGCAAGAAAAGACAAGCATTTGAGATTAAAAAGTATTTCAATTGTGTTTTTTTTTTAAATGAAAATAGCTGATCGTTTCGTTAGATAAGACCCTTATTCCTCAGTTGGGATCATTTACAACCGCATTTGGGAACCGCGTTTGAAGCTGCATTTAAACTGCATTTTGAAAGTTCAAAATCGGGGCACCATATCAGTCCATTATATGGAGAAAAATCCTGAAATGTTTCCCACAAAAAACGTACTTTCTTTACGGCTGAAAAAAGACATGAACATCTTGGATGACAAGGGGTTGAGTAAATTATTTGTACATTTTTGTTCTGCAAGTGGACTTCTTTAAACTAACAATGCAATACTTCAATAAGGAAAAAATACACTTTTTAATTTTTTATATAATTATTATTATTAATATTGATAAACATTTATTACTAATTAAATTTTATGATATAAATGTGATAAAATACAAAATAAATACCTAGATATTGATAAATACCTAAATTTATTTAACCAATATCAATATTATGTAATATGATTATTTTGTCATCTTGAAATTATTTTTTTCACTAAGTTTGTTAAAATGCATTCTGAGAATGCTATTTATTTTAATATCTGTATTATTAATAGGGTTTATTTTATATAATTTATGTTCATAGTTAAATTATTTTATATCGGTAATGCATATATTTAATAGCTATATAAAATAATACTTAATCCAAATTCTTTGTTTTTCTGCCAGCTCAGAATTAATTTTAAGTATAAGCTTGCTGAAAGGCATTCTGAGATCTGCTATTTATATCAATTCCATTTATAATAATTTATTTATTATGATATAATGTATATTAATATATAAAAACCCCTGTTCGAATCTAGTTTTTTAAATATGTATACTTCGTATACTTGGTATACTTTTTTTTTTTTTTCCCTCCTTGTTTTTCCTGACCTTTTGCATTTATTTTACTCACTAAACTTGTAGAGTTATATTTTTGGATTACTGTTTATACTGTTTATGTTTATATTATTACTTGTTTTATTATTATTTATTATAATAAAAATAATAATAATTTATATGAACTATTTATATAAAGTGTATATATAACTTATTTTAATAAATATATTTGTATATAATAGTGATTGTACACACACACACATTTATCTTATTATATTATTATTTATAATAATGAAAATAATAATTTATGAACAATATGTGTGAAATGTTTGTGTGTGTGTGTGTATATATATATATATATATATATATATATCATAAAAATTGAATATATATTTCATTTGTTAAATATATTTGTATATTGAATAGATATGTATAGATAGTAGTAGTAATAATACAAATATATTTTAATTATTATTATAACAATACTTTAAGTCCTTTTTTTTCCCTCTCTCCACTAAGTTAAACTAATATATATATATATATATATATATATACACACACATATACACATATTAACTGTTTTGGTATTGCTTCTATCTGCCAGGTTTTGAGTTTTTCGAGACAAGCGCCAAGGACAACATCAACGTCAAGCAGACCTTTGAGCGCCTGGTGGACATAATCTGCGACAAGATGTCTGACAGTGTAGAGACTGACCCTGCCGTTACCACAGGAACCCAGGGAACGGCCCGGTTAACAGATAACCCTCCTCCACTACAGCAGCCTAACTGTGCCTGTTAGTGCTCAGTTTACATGGTAGCATAAGTGTGTGCGTGTATTACACCTTTAGATAGATGCATATATCCTTTAATGTCATAGAATACAGGTGCTGGAACAACTTGAATCTGATCAGTGCATGTCAGGAGTCATGTGATCCTTTACACCCGATGGGAACAGAGCTGGCATTTGGATGCAGTCTTGATCAATAGCAGGCAGTTTTTCAGTGTTTTATAAAGCAGTATGGATAAAAATATCTTGAAAAATATTAATATGTTGCATTTCTTTGGTCATCAGCTTTTGGTATATTTGGCCTGTGAGTTTGAACCACTAGGTGGTGTTCAAACAGGACACGTTCTTGTATTCCAGAACATAAAGCCACAATGCAGGGGTCTTGAGGCGCTTTTAAAATGATAAGATGCAGCGGCCATAGACGTCTGTCTGATGCATGTGAAAACAGACCAAATGAACCCAGAACACAAGAATGTGTTGTGTACGAATGCCCTTTTTGCCTGTTTTGTTCCAGCACCTTTGCACTAGAATCACGTCTGTCTATACGGTGCCTAGTTCATTCTGACACACTGTTTTCTTTACTGTCAGTCAAAGTCCTAATGGCCTTTACAGCACTGTTATTTAGTTTGTCAAGACTTCGTCCACATGCATGCAGCGGCTGTTTATGAACTAATGACTGAGCATGATCGAACTGACCTTTCACTAAGCCCAACCCCCTCAGTTACAAATAAACATAGTGACGAATAAAAACATAGTTACGAATTAGTTTAGAATGAACTGGAGAATTGTTTATGACTTTGAGCATGATCGATGTCACCTTTCGTTAAGCTCTGCCTTCTTAGTTACAAATAAATGTAATTGCATAGTTACATACTGAAAAGTAGTTACAAATTAGAATAGAATAAACTGGTGATTTTTGTGAACCCTATATGAATTTGAGTACAGTCGAACTGACCCTTAACCAAGCTCCACCCCATTAGTTATAAATAGACAAAATCTCAACGTTATGAATAAAAACTTAGTTGCGAGTTCATTTAAAACAAACAGGAGATTTTTGTGATCTCTTTATGATGTAAAAGTGCGAATGAACTAACTTTTTGCTGAGCTCCACCTTTGGTGGCGAATAAACTTAATTGTTACGCCTAAAAATGTCATTAAGAGTTCGTTTAGAATAAACTAGTGGTTTTTGTTAACTGTGAACTGACCTTTCACTAAGCTCCAGCTCCTTAATTACAAATAAATGTAATTTCATAGTTACGAATAAACGTAATTGCATAGTTCCATGTAAAAAAGTAGTTACTAATTAGTTTAAAATAAACTGGAGATTTTTGTTAACAGTTTATGAATTTGAGTACAATTGAACTGAGCTTTTGCTAAGCTCCGCCCCCTTAGTTACAAATAAATGTAATTACAAAGTTACAAATAAAAACTTAGTTGCAAATTAGTTTAAAATAAACTGGGGATTTCTGTGAACTCTTTATTATTTAGAACATGATCAAATTGACCTTTCACCAAAGTTACACCCCCTTGATTATAAATAAATGTGAATTTTGTAGTTACGATTAAACATAATTGCGTAGTTCCATGTAAAAAAAAAAAAAAAAAAAAAAAAAAAAGAAAAAAAAAGCAATTGCTAATTAGGTTAAAGTAATCTGGAGATTTTTGTTAACGGTTTATAATTTTGAGCGCAATTGAACTGAACTTGTGCTAAGCTTCGCCCTCTTAGTTACGAATAAACGTAATTACAAAGTTACAAATAAAAACTTACTTGCAAAGTTGTTAAAAATAAACTGGAGACTTTTGTGAACTCTTATTATTTAGAACATGATCGAACTGATCTTTTGCAAAGTTACACCCCCTCGATTATAAATAAATGTAAATTTCGTAATTACGATTAAAAGTAAATACATAGTTCCTTATTTAAAAAATAGCTACTGATTAGTTTAGAATAAACTGGAGATTTTTGTGAACTCTAAATTACTTTGAGTATGATCGAACTGACCTTTTGCTAAGCTCCGCACCCTTAGTTATAAATAAACATAATTACAACGTTGCGAACAAAAACTTTTTTGTGAAAAAAATTTTGTGAACTCTTTATTATTTAGAACATGATGGAACTGACATTTTGCTAAAGGTTACATTTAAATGTAAATTTCGTAGTTACGATTATACGTAATTGTATAGTTACATATAAAACAGAATTTGAGTATGATTGTCCTTTCGCTAACCTCCACCCCCTTAGTTACGAATAAACGTAATTACAAAGTTGCGAATAAAAAGTTGCAAATTAGTTTAAAATAAACTGGAATTTTTTGTGAACTCTTTATGATTTAGAGCACGATCAAACTGAACTTTTGCTAAGCTCCACCCACTTAATTGCAATAAAAGTAATTTCGTAGTTATGAATAAATGAAATTTAGTTACCAATTAGTTTGGAATAAACATGATTTTTGTGAACCCTTTATGACTTCGAGTATGATTGAACTGATCTTTCCCTAAGCTCCGCCCCCTTAGTTACGAATAAACACAATTACGAATAAAAAATTTGGTTGCAAATTAGTTGCAAAATAAACTGGAGAATTTTGTGAACTCTTTATTATTGAGAACAAGATGGAACTGACCTTTCGCTAAAGGTAAACTCCCTCGATTACATTTAAATGTAAATTTCGTAGCTATGATTAAATGTAATTGCAGAGCTATATATAAAAGTAATTTCGTAGTTATGAATAAATGAAATTGAGTTGAGTTACATCTAAAAATGTAGTAGTTACTAATTAGTTTAGAATAAACTGGAGATTTTTGTGAACGCCGTATGAATTTGAGTATGATTGAACTGACTTTTCGCTAAGCCCCGCCCCCTTAGTTGCAAATAAAAAGTTACGAATAAAAAACTTGCTCGATCAAACTGACCTTTCGCTAAGGTACACCCCTTAATTACAAATAAATCAAAATTTCGTAGCTATGATTCAACATAATTACAAAGTTACGAATAAAAACTTAATTAGTTTTAAATAAACTGGAGTTTTTTTACTTCCTTAGCTTAGTTCCTAAGTTCTTTAACTACACATCCTTAGTTGCGAATAAACTTAATTGCGCAATTATGAATAAAAACGTAGTTATGAATTAGTTTAGAATAAACTGGAATTTTTTAACAAAATGTATTTTTGAATGAATCTAAATTTACATATTTTAATTTTTTTAAATTTTAAATTGTCACACAGGACTTTCTGTCTAGCAACAGTTGCTAAGGTATGACTGGTGTGAATTTTTTTTTTTAGGGTGGGGCTTAGTAAAGGGTCAGACACTCAAAGGAAAGGATCTTAATGGCATTCCTACAAAATGGCATTAATACACACAAACACACTCGGTTTTGTAGATCAGGAATTCATGCCATATTATTAGAATTGAAATTTCCCATCAGTGATATCAGCTGTGTAACTCTAGTGTGTGTATATGTGTATCGTAGATTACTAAAGATTACGTCATCTATATGAATACATGATCTATCTAGTGTATATAGGTTTGTATATACCTCAGTCAGATGAATATAATGTTGTGGAATCAAGTAGCTGTTCAATACAGGGAGGAAAATGTGCATTAAATGTTTCTACGCATTTCGTTGGATCATTGTAAATGAATTCACGCTGATGAAGTGAAATATTTATTTATCTATTTATTCAAAGCAAACAGACTTTACAGTGAAAAAAGAAAAGTAAATGTGCTTCATGAGCTGCGTGTGTCTGATAACGAAACGTTCTTCTAGGTGAAGTGGAGTTTGTATTTTTCCTCAAGCCCTTTTTTCTCCATTTCTCTTTTCTGTTTATCGCCGTCGTCAGTTGTTTTTCTCTGCTGGCTAAAAAGCTACTTTGTGGAGGATGTGATTTGCTGTCCCTGCTCTTATCTTGTTTTATGCTCATGGCCGGAAAGGATTCAGTGGTTTTAGATGTTATAAGAAAACCGCTTCACTGTCGCCCGAGTCGGGTCGAAGCTCGCTGAAGCTTGTCTTGTAAAATGATGCAGTAATAGCCAAGGAAATGTGTCGGGCAGCTATTTTCAGGAGAAGTGAGTCACTCATCTATATTTCATCCGACAAACCTTAAATGACTTTGGCCATGGATGGAAATTGTTTAATTTCTGAGTCAGAAATATAACACGTCTGCTAGCAAAGGAAGAGCAGTTCTAGGGTGAACGTCTCGAAATACGTCAATATTCAGATTGTATTTCACCTCAAAATGAAAAGGAAAGAAAAAGCAGTTCGTTTTTGCATTTAAAAAAACACAAAAACACAATTCTTTTTAGTATGCATTTTAGTAATTAGAATTTGGGCAAAAACATGCTAAATTGTCCTGAAAATAATTGCAAAATCCAATTAATTAAATATACATGCATATATCCATCTTTTTTATATTTTATTTTGGGCTGAAATATAACCTGGACATGTTGCTGACCGGTTTCATGGGATTCATCTTCTAGTTCAAGATGGTTTTATTTGTTTCTCGTCCTTGAAAATTGTCTAATTTTTATTGTGATGTACTATAATCTAGATAGAATTAAGTTTAAAAAAAAAAAAAAAGAGAAAAGCCCGTAAATGATAAAACTACATGGTGTGGTCTGTTGATATGTGTGGTTTTGTGAGCGTAGTACAAAAAAAGAAGTTTCCATAACGTTAGGCCGACCATATCCGGCATTATTACAAAAACATATCGCGGTCACAGACTGAATACGCCGGTACGTATATAGCTATTAGTTCATCGATGTGTCCTCAGAATAAGGAAAATAAGTAAAAACCAACTTCGTTTCCCCACCACGAGCCACATTTAGCATTATCCCTGCATGAAACTGTATGACATCTCTATTTAGATACCTGTATCTGTATAATCTTATTTATTTGTTCATTTATGCATCCCTCAGTATGTGGGGTGCAATGGGCCAGCAAGTGCAATATTTCGAAACCCTATCTCTTGTATATAGTTGAATGACTGCGTGTGTGTGTGTGTGTGGAGAGCGTCTCAATGTGCCATGCTGAATTTGCACACTATCTTAACCCACGTGTGGATGATCGCTCTGCCTCACCTTCTGTGTTAAACTATCTTTGTGCTGACATTAAGACAAAAAACTGTGGAGTTACATTGGTGTGTGAGCGTGTGTGTGTTGGTGTATATACTAGTATGGAGAAAAGTAAACGTGTATCTTGTTGCAAGTCATCTCTGTGGTTTTTCTTTGTGCATTTGTGTGTAAATCTCATTTGTTAGCGCATGCATAGGGCTATGTATCTTCAATCACTCTACTGCAAAACGAGTATTCAGTAGTTTTATAATAGCTGTCATTTCAGGTGTACAGCATGCATAAAAATAGGTTTTTAATACAAGGGAGTGAAAACATCTAAACGTACAAAAAAGTACTTGTACTATAGTAGAGTTGGATATCAGATGGTAATGATTTCTGTATGTCAAAAGGTACAATGATTTTACTATGCTGTGTCCAAAAAACATAGTACTTTCTTGTCGGTGAACCTCTTTGTTTGCATTTAAATATTTATTTTCTTAATCTTATCAATAAAGCATCAGATATGCATTCACCTTGAGAGAAACTACAACTTCCAAAGTCCCCTCGGAACATTAAAATGTTTATTTTAATTTGTCTATATTGATCTGAGGCTGTCCCCAGAATATGGTGATTTTATTTACAAATATTTTATTTTTTAAAAAAAGTGCTAATGTATCTTCTGGTTTGTGTGGAAAAAAATTGTTGGACCTAACTTGTGATATCCGCAGTGATTTCTAATATTTTAGTTGAAGGAATCACTCTACAGCTGGTTATATTCTGTATGTGTGGAGTGTGTATGACAAAAGTGTATCAGTTGCTGTTGAAAATACCAATAAATATTCCTATTGTGTTGATATTTCAGTGTTCTTTTGAGGTATTTGTAAGTTAATTTGTAACGAGTTTTTAACACTTCCGGTCCCAACGTTCTGATTTTAAATGCTCAAAATAAGGTTTGTATTTACCACAAGCTCAGTGTATCTTCACGTTTGTGTACTAAAACACAAAATCCATTAGTAATACCACCTTTTGATTTTTTTTTTAAAGCTTTTACTTGTCATGAAAACGGCGGTTGCTAACGAGTAACGTTATATCTCGTTTATTTATTATCTGGCTCGTGCAAGCTATTACAACTCAAACTTTGAGCGATTTTGTTTAAACGAAGACTAAAAATGCTGTTGGAAAACAATGGTGGTGACGCTGAAGTCTTGCAAACCGTTTGTTTAGCTTTATACGTTTGGCTTTAAAACTCATTTGAATTCCTTTTTTAAAATTATTATGATGGAGAAAGGGTATCAAAATCGTAAACGTAGCTTCATATTAACAAACAATCCATAAATCAATAAAACAATCACAAACCCTTAAAATTAAATTTCTAACGAGGGAAACATGATGACGCAAACTTCCAGGCTGATTGGCGCATCAACACACATCGATGAGAAAAGTAACAGGTACCGTGTGACTCAACATCTTTTTGTGTTTGAGCACTTATCTGGGTGATAATAATTACAGTACAAGGAGAAATATATTTTAGCCTTTATTTCACATCTCTTGAGGTCATCTGATGTTAGTACGTTTGTGTTTTCTTCCACAAATGCGTCACGACGGTCAAGCTTGATGACTTTAACGAAGACGTACGTTTTTAAAGCTTAGGCCTGTCTTCTAAAAGTTACAGTACGTAAAAATATAGTGAATTTACGTCAGATTAATACTTTTATCTTAAAAGATGAATCAATATTTGATTCCTCATGACGATCTCCATTCTAACGGTCAGTTTTAATAGCGTTGTTTTGCACTGCCACCTGCCGGAAGTACAGTGTAATGACAAGCATGACAAAGCACATTGGTTTCATCAATGTTGCTTTCCTATTGTTTTATAAAGGTAAGGTAAAGGTCAATTTAAGTCAAGGCATTTTGTTGAACAAAATGTTTGTTCTAAGCTCAATCTGACTGTGGCATCCTAATTCTACACAGCACAAAACACACTAATCTCTGACGATTTCAATATTACTTCAGCATCATTTCAGGATGTAGTCAGCAGTGATTTCAGTAATCATGTGTTCCGTGAAAGCAGTCGTTTTGACGTAGTATAGATACTAGAGAGTTTTCCTCAAGTGAAAAAAAAAATGCACTAAAATACTTTACGTCAGTACTCTTAGTGCACTTCCATAATGTACTCTATTTTTGCGCACTAATTTTATACTTGATATAGTAGTACTTAAGCACATCTAAGTGTGCTCAACTGTGCTAATTTAGGACACCATGAATATGAACTATATGTGCTTTTAACATATGCATTTAAAAAAAAAAAACTAAGCAAACAAATTTAGTCACCACCTAGTACACTCGAGTCCATCTTTTATACACTTACTCATTATACATAGAAACTAGACTTACGATTTATTCAAAATACCCTGGATCTGGAAGTAGTATGGGTATATTTGAAGAGTTCAGATGCAAAACCAGCTAAAAGCCATCTCGGTCAAAAATGCTCTTGACACACATTATACATCCATCAAATAGTTTTTCTTCAAACTCGTTAAATACCAGCCTCAGCCCAATCAGAAGTACCGGTACTTACATAGAAACCTATACCTATACATCTGCACCTGATAAAAATGCATTTTTTTTTAAAGAAAGACGTCAGATGGATTTAGCTGGTTTTGCATCTGAACTCTTCATTTGTAGCAATAACCAAAAAAACATTGTATGAGTCAAAATTATCAATTTTTCTTTTCTGTCAGAAATCATTAGGATATTAAATAAAGGTCATGTTTCACGAAGATGTTTTGTAAAATTCCTACTGTACATGTATATGAACTTTATTTTTGATTTTATGCATTTAACTTTTATTTGGACAACTACAGGCCGTTTTCTCAATATTTCAATTTATTTATTTTTGAACCCTCAGATTCCATATGTTCAAATAGTTGCATCTCTGCCAAATATTGTCCTATCCTAACAAACCATACATCAATGGAACGCTTATTTATTCAGCTTTCAGATGATTTCAGGCACGTTTATACATTAAATAATTTGCTTCAAATGTATTGTACTTTAAATATTCCCTTTATTTGATATACTTAACTACTTGTTTGTGGTGTCTTTAAATAGTACAATCTATTAGTATGTCATTATATCTGACAACTTCAAATCAATAGACGTGTTAGTGCTAATTGGTGCATTTATATTAAGTGTGCTTAAGTAGCACAGTTGGGAAAATGTACTTAGAACTAGTACATTAGTCATGTTTTTAATGAAATAAATTTAATTTAAATTTAGGAATGCTATATAAAAGTCCATTTTAAAGCATTCAAAGCACTTTTAAGACACCTCTGTATATTTTTTTTGCAGTAGTATACTTAATTTGAATGCACCAACAATCAATTGAAGTATTGGTGTTATTTATTATACTTTTTCATATGCACTGAAGTATCATTTATAATTAGTGTGTTTATAGTGTATAACTTTTACAGTTTTATTTAGCACAAAAAATAAGAATGTATTACAAATGTACTTGCTTGCATTTAAGTATTTGGTTGCACTTTATTTTAAGGTATCTTCTTTACAGTATTATACATTTAAGTACTAGTAACTAACTACATGTACTTACTGAATGGTTAGGATAAGGGTTTGGCTTAGGTTTACTTACTTGTAAGTATGTACAGTTTATTGGTGTTGTTTAGTAAATACATGTAACGTAACAAGGACACCTTAAAATAAAAGCCGCATCTCATTTGGAAGGCTGCGTCCTCTGGAGTTCGCATTTGAGGCTGCATACGTCATCGGGGAAGTCTCATTTAAGAAAAGTAACCGTTATATTGCAAAGTAAAAAATAAATTATAGTATTTAACACCTCACAAGGAATAACAGTCAATTTTATCATGGTTACTTTTCTTAAATAAGACATCCTTAATGACATATGCAGCCTTCAAATGCGACTTTCAGGGGGACGTAGCAAGTGCATTCAAGTATACTTTAATTTTACCTGTGTCTGAACGGATCCAATGATCTATAATCCAAAATGAAAGTTTGATCAGTGAATGATTCAGCGTACATTTTAATTTTTGCTTTTTTATCAGTGGTTTATGCTGATGTATATTTCTTCACACGCATGTTTTATATATTTTAGATGACGGCCAAGTCTAATTTTAATGTTTTTTTCGTTGTAACAGTGTCTGTGGTGTTTTGGCAGATCCTTGATTACCATGGTAAATGTTTATAAGGTAGGCCTAGATTTGTTTATTTTACATTTTATCTTATAAAAATATATGATGGCACGCCTGCAGTAGTTTTATACCCACATTGATGTCAATGCATAAGTTGTAAAAGCACTTAAGTTGCTAATATTATTGCTACAGTATTACCTTTATCATAAAGAGATAATACGAGTTTCATTTGCAAACGTTTCGAGGGTGTAATATAGAGGTTATGGACAAATGTGTAATTCATTTATGGGTGAAAGTATAAAAAATCATGCATATTGCTTATACAGAAAATATCTTATTATTATTATTAATTTTTTTTATTCTACTTCTGAGATGTTTACATCATGTATTTCTACCCTTACATTTATTATTTATTAATGAGCTGAGTAATTTTAGATGAATTGGCAAAAAAAAAACAAAAAAAAAAACTTTTTTTTTTTTTTTGAAGATGAAAAATCTCAAAAATAATATATTTACTATTTTTAAATCAGTTGCTTAGAAACAAATTAATATGTGACCCTGGACCACAAAACCAGTCATAAGTCAATTTTTCAAAATTGAGATTTATACATCATCTGAAAGCTGAATAAATAAGCTTTTCATTGATGTATGGTTTGTTAGGATTGGAGATACAACTATTTGAAAATCTGGAATCTGAGGGTGCGAAAAAATCCAAATATTGAGAAAATCACCTTTAAAGTTGTCCAAATGAAGTTCTTAGCAATGCATATTACTAATCAAAAATTAAATGATAGATTTATGGTAGGAAATTTACAAAATATCTTCATGGAACATGATCTTTACTTAATATCCCAATGATTTTTGGCATAAAAGAAAAATCAATCATTTTGAGCCATACAATGTATTTTTGGCTATTGCTACAAATTTACCCCTGCTACTTAAGACTGGTTTTGTGGTCCAGGGTCACATATGCAGGTAAGTCAGCTATTACTTTGTGGCCACCAGGTGGAGACAATTACAGTTTTAATTTATATTCGACTGAGGGCCCTGCTATTCTTTCTCAGATAAATGTGCCTTCTAAATGATATCTTTTTAGAGCCATTAAAACTGTCCAGTTTATATTCTTAAAACTGCTTCAGCATGACTGATTTCACACGTTAATTTAGCTTGGTTCCTACAGTCCGTGTTTGATGGGAAGTATTTACTACAGTAGTCAACATTTGAAGTGGATCAAAAAAATTCATCTAAGTTGCCCTAAGACAAAAACAGGTATTGTTTTGGTTTTAGGACAACTTTGATGAAAGGTTTTGATCCACTTCAAATGTTGACTACTATATACCTGTTGATTTATTTAGCACTTTTATTTTAAATTATGTATGTGACTAGTATATAAAATAGCACATGCCTAGTGAACAAAGATTCCACTTCCAGAACAAAGATTTACAGATAATGTACTCACCCCCTTGTCATCCAAGATGTTTGTGTCTTTCTTTCTTTAGTCGTAAAGAAATAGTTTTTTGAGGAAAACATTTCAGCATTTTTTTTTTTTTTTTTTTTTTTTTTTTTTTGCATATAGTGGACTTCTATGGTGCCCCGAGTTTGAATTTCTAAAATGCAGTTTAAATGTGGCTTCAAATGATCCCAGTCGAGGAAGAAGGGTCTTATCTAGCGAAATGATTTGTTATTTTCATAAAAGTAATACAATTTATGTAATTTTTAATGTCAAAAGCTAGTTTTGTCATGCTCTGCCTGAACTGTTTTTTTTCCTGGTTCATGACAGTTAGGGTATGAAAAACTCCATTCGTATTTTCTCCCTCAACTTCAAAATCGCCCTATATCGCTGTTTTACCTTTTTTGTTACGGGTGTTTGATGATCTTTGCATGTTCACTTTGCAAACACTGGGTCAGTACTTCTGCAGCTATGTAGGATGATTTCGAAATGATTTTTGAAGTTGAGGGAGAAAATACGATTGGTGTTTTTCGACATACCCTAACTGTCTTGAACCAGAATACAAAGAGTTCAGGGAGAGCAAAATCAGATGAGTGTTTGAGATTAAAAAGTATTTAAATTGTATTTTTAAAAATGAAAATAACCAATCATTTTGCTAGATAAGACCCTTCTTCCTCGGCTGGGATCATTTGAAGCCACATTTAAACTGCATTTTGGAAGTTTAAACTCGGGGCACCATAGAAGTCCACTATATATGAAAAAAAAAAATGCTGAAATGTTTTCCTCAAAAAACAATTTCTTTATGACTGAAGAAAGAAAGACATGACCATCTTGGATGACACGGGGGTGAGTATAATACCTGTAGATTTTTGTTCTGGAAGTGGACTTCTCCTTTAAGGCGAGAGCCTCAGAACGAAAATTATTGCAAACCTTCAATCAGAGTGACGCATGACGTTGTCATTCGCTGCGCATCCACTAGATGGCAGTGGCGCTTAGGAAGAGCTGATGACGTGCTCAACCACATCAGAAGACTCTCACTTTGACTCATCAGGATATTGAGCAACCAAACCAAATCGTGTTCTTCAGCTAACCAAGATATCTCAAGCTTTACATCTGCGATACATACAAACACGCTACACACGTATGGAATCAACCCATGCTTTTATTTCATTTGTTGCATATAAAATATTTTTCTGTCTTTTTTCTTGTAGTTTATGGACTTGAAACCGATTGGAGATGGATCTACAGTACCGGCAAAAGACTGTAAGAGACTGAAAGAAGTGTTTCAGTTTTTAATCAGCAGAACGTAAGAATCAAATGTTAAAGTATCCCTTTAATGACATTGAAAAAATACCAGTAATAATTAATTAATAATAATAATAGCCACAATTGGCTTTGGTCCAGGGCTGCTAAAATCTACAGTATGCGTGTCAGAAAGTATGCTTATTTAACATCTGAAACTCTAAGGACTCGTTCAGTTTAGTGCACAAGCACATCTACAAGGCTGGATGAGATGAAGGTAGCAGACAGTACCTGAACCGAGTTTTAAAGAACAGCATGAAAGTAGAAGATCGCAAGCAGCCAAGCACCTCTAGGGCAAACCCAACTGTCCCGGGACTATTGCAGCCGCTGCGTCGACAGCGGCGTTCGCTATGTGCCACTTTTTTTTTTGGACCTACGAATGAAAAGTAACCCAAGGCGTCCTAAGCTTTAGCTTTAAATGCAGCGCATAAGATGCCCTGATACCCTGGCAGCAGACATCGTTCTCCGAAAACACGGAAAGAGAGACGAAACGGACACACAAATCAAGAGTTTTTAAGTTAAGGCACAGCCCTGGGGCCAAACGCCAGTGGCGGCGACTCGTCTCGAATGGTTTGGCTTTCCCCAGATCTCCAGAAACACACGTTTGAAGGTGACCATCTTCTCCTTTTTTATACAGAATATTATTATTATCGTCATCGTCGTTTTTACATTGGATAATATTTATAATAATAAACATTCTCTCAACAAGAGTTTACCAAATACAGCAACTCCATCCGGGATGAAGTTTAGAATCTGTCATCATTTACAACAAACATTACAATATATACAGCAAAATAAATACATTGTTGTAAACAGCAAAAAAAAAGAAAGAGATATAACATTGAAAAAAAATAAAATAAAATCCATAATCAGGTAAGGTCATCTGGTGAGGAAAGAATATCATGGCACAAACTTAAATAAAAATATATATCTAACAAAATCAGTACTACTCGAGCCAGGTTTCAAGTTTCTGTGAGCGCATTATATGTCCTACAGACTTTAAAAAGTTTGTTCTATGTACACGACCAAAAACAGGAGGCCAGTAACTTGCAAGTCCACACGCTCTATGCTACAGTTGATGGTCTACAGTACTGCTTTCAAACAGAAGCCAAACAATAAATTAAAACCATATACAGATATAAATAAGTCCTTATTAAAAGCCACGTGCCGCATAGTGCGTGTCCGGTGCGGGAGTGAAATGAAAATGTGGATTTTGACGCTAAACTGCATCTAGCCCTAAGAGAAGATCTCTGATCTAATGAATCGTGACGGATGACGAAACAGGTGATTTTGAAAGGCATCGCACGACAAATATTCCACGATCGTAGAATATCCGCGCACGGGATGTCTGATGTGGTTTTGGGGAATTTGTGGTTTTTGTTTTCACGCGCTTGGTGTGCGAGATCCTGAAGATGAAACTGAAAAAGGCAAAAGGAAAGAAACTCAGAAACTCACATGCTATAAAATCTCCATATGTGGTTATAACAGAAGTGCTTCAAATAAATGGCTTGTGAGGCTAAATGTCTGATACACCCATAACAGGATGTTGCCAGTAAAAGAATTTCAGCTTGACCTGGAGTTATAAAGCCTTAACAGGATGTTTGTCAGTCTGAACTGCATTAAAACCCAGAAAAAGTCTTTGAATGGTGACTAACATCAGTAATGAAGTTCTTAAAGGCTTATGTTTGGTAACACTTCACTTGATGCCTGTAATATATATTAATATTTTAATACTACATTTATTATCCGCATTAATATTAAGATTATTAATTATTAGACTAATAATATTACAGTATACATTAGTGTATGTATATATATATATATATATATATATATCTCTCTCCACACATACACACACAGATATGAATACAGTATACAGTAGTCAAGATTTGAAATGGATCAAAAAAGTTAATCAAAGTTGGCCTAAGACAAGAACAGGTATTATTCTGGTTTTAGGACATCTTTGATGAAAGGTTTTGATCCACTTCAAATCTTGACTACTGTATACATATACAGTAGTCTATATATACTACATATATACAGATACATATGCATACATATATAAATACAATATAGACACACATACATGTATACATTGTATTTATATATGTACATATACAGTATATACATATATACACACACATGTATATATTGTACCTATATGTATAGTACATATATACATAAACACATATGTACATACGTAAATGTATATACTGTATTTATATTTGTATTATATATATATATATACACACACACACACACACACACACACGTGTATATATACATACACAAACATACATATGTGTATATATATACACACAGATATACATACACACATATACATGCATACATATTGATTTTTTACAGGCTTCAAGTGCAGTGTTGCTGTAAAAACTGCTCCGAAACAAGACAGAAGTATAATATAAATGAGTTGAATGCACATAAAGCATCTGTAGGTGTATTAAGAGGCTCGTTAGAGGTAAAGTGTTTGACGAAGTGGGAAAAAAAAAAAAAAAAAACAACAACAACATAAATACAGCTTCTGAAAGGAGGTTGTGTGACAGCAGTGAAGTGAATATGGTGGCGAACGCACGACCCACATCGCGTACTTGCAAGTTACCCTTCGCGCAAAGTTTCCTCGAAAACGCAACAGCTGCTGTTTTGTTATTTAAAAAGTAACTATGTAAAAATCTGTATGTATACCGTACAAAAATCATCGAAGAGGCCATGACAGCACTGGGCTGTTTTGTTTTTTTGTCTTTTGTGAAATTTTTTTCTCAGTCAAAAGTTTAGGAAGACTTAAAACGTAGAAAATAAGGTCTCTTTGAAATCCAAGGAAACGCGTTCCTGCGTCGATTCCCGCTGACGTCTCCCCTCGGTGGACGGCGTCTCCTCCGATTGCTTTGTGCAGGAAATTTCCTCACTGTTGTCCACAGAGAATCATAGAGGAGGAGGAGGAGGAGGGCGTCCGGGACGGGCGAAGGTAAACAAAACCAAGCTCGAAAAAACAGAGGACTAAATATTATTCCTGAGTGCAAATAAAACGACAACCTACCGAAGTCTTAGTGTCCTCTCGTCTCCAGGCAGCTCGTAGAGAGACGGAAAAGAGAAAGAGAGAGCGAGAGAGGAGTGGCCGAGGTCTCGGAGTGCAACGTGCGCTTTGGAACTCAATTTCATTGTCTGTTATTAAATATTTGCGTTTTTTTGCCGTCGCGGCAGCTAGTTCGGGCCGTCCAGACGCGCTGTTACGTGTCTGCCGGCTGCTCCTCCTCGTCTTCCTCGTCGTCCTCCTCTTCCACCATGCTGGGTTCGGTAGAAACCTCTTCCGAAATTCCCTCCTCCGCTTCCGGAATCTCCGTGGATTCCGAGTCCTGCGTGATTAGAGTTTTGGAATCACTACAGCTGTTGTCCTCCTCCTCCTCTTCTTCTTCGTCATCCTCCTCCTCCTCGGCCTGGCTGCCGCTGTCTTTTTCTGTGTCCGATTCTCCGTCCTCCTCCAGTGTCAGTTCGAACTGGAACTTCTCTGCCCCGGCAGAGCGGCTGCCCTCCTCGGGCTGGTCGGGAGCAGGCGACGGGCTCTGTGGGATGGTGCTCTGGTACCACTCTCTATTGTCCTCTAACGTGTCCAGGATGTCCTGGGCGTCTGGGTGTACAAGGTCGGCCCACGTCTCCCACAGCGGATGCACGATGTAGTCAATGAAGCCCACCTGGACACACAGAGACGGCCGTGAGAAATTGATAAATCAGTCAATTAACAACATTCAGTTGTAATATTATTTCTATAAAAAATATGCTGAATTGAATACTGCATTTAATTTATTTTATTTTTTGCTTTAATTTACAAATCAGTGCTTTAAAATTTGCTCAAGATAAAGCTAACAAAAACAAATAGAAACAGAAATTACTGTTTCATTGACAATTCAGTGTGTTTATTAACTAAACTGAAATGATACAATTGTTTTCAATAACTGAAATAAATCTAAAATAAAATAATATTAGATGAAAAACTTCAAAATTAATAAATTTCAAAATTAGAAATGTCGTCTTGGCAATAAAAACAAATACCAAAAAAAAAAATCTGTATGCAAAATATCTGTATATTATATATAGTGTTTTATTTATATAAAAGTACAAATTTACACAAGAATATCAATAAAAGAAAACTGAAGTTATTGTTAACTAAACCATTTTAAGTGCTTAAAATAAAGCTGAAATAAAATAAATATTAGATGAACATTCAGACAAAAAAATACAAATAGAAATGTTGCTTTTGCATCTAAAATAAATTGAAGTACTAACACTTAAATTATTATTTCATTGTCAAATCAGTGTTTTTATTAACTAAAACTGAAATTATTAAAATTGTTTTCAGTAATTGAAATAAAGTAAAATAAAATAAATATTAGATGAAAAACTTAAAAAATTAGAAATGTTGCAATACAAATATAAAATCTTTATGAAATACATCTGCATATTATATATAATATTTTATCTGTATAAAATAAATTTATACAAAAATATAAATTTAGGTCACTTAACTTTGGCTAATAAAATGAATCAAAGTACTAAAACTTTAATTATTGTTTCATTGAAAAATCAGTGTTTGTAAAAACGTAAAAAAAAAAAATGCTGACTTGGCAATAAATAAATACAATAAATGCAACATATGTATATTGTATATAATATTGTATCTGTATAAAAATAAAAATGTATAAAAATATATAAATAAAAAAGTTGATTAAATTTGAAGTTAAAGTACTAAAACTGAAATAAAAATACATTAAATCTAATCAAAAATATTATTGAAAGAATATATAAAGTAATAAAAAGACAAAAGTATATACAATTACAAAAACTTAATTAAAATTGAAAACATAAAAATATTAATAAACACTATACTATAGTATATAATATACTAGTATAAAAACAATACCAAACAACACTGACAAATTAAAAATAAATATATTTTTTAATAATACTTTAACAACTTCATAGAAGAACTGTCGACCCCCCTCCCCCCCGTTTTTTAAATTTATTTTAAACTGTGTTATTTTTTTATTTTACAATTACCTGTTTTTATTTATTTATTTACTGTAGGGTAAAAACAGGCTTCCATAGATGTTTTTTTTTTTTTTTTTTTTTTGGAATGGATGAACATACCTGAGACTTCTCTACAGAGGCGTTGTGTTTGTCACACATGGGGCTGATCTCCATCCCTCGCTCTCTCTCGCGGTCGCCCTGACTGAAGAACTCCTCCATAATGCGGTCCGTCCACTGTCTGTACAGCTGCAGGGGTTTGGTGGGGTTACTGAGATCCGCACAGTGAACCATGTTCTGAAGCACCTGAGGAAACATCAACACATGCTTCATGAGAACACTTTATTGAAAGTCACTGTAAAATCACAATTTAAATACTGTGTAATTTGCCACACACAGCTGAGGAAATTACATCCTATAATTAAAACAAATCAGTATTGTCATTAAAAAAAATCATTAAAATGATAAATGCTAAACTTATTTGATATATCATTTTATGAACAAGTTACAATTTACAATCTATTTACATTTTAAATATTGTAAAATATGTTAGATATGGCTGATGAAATGACATCCTATATGTACATGTCTGTATCATAAATAAAAAACTTATTTAATATCCCATTATATTGTCATTGAAGTTCTATAGATACACAATTTTTACAAAAAGTTAAATATTAAAATGTCAAGTGTTAAGTCTTATTTACTATCACAATTTAAGCACTATACATTTCCAATTAATTCATGCAAAATGAGTCAGAGCTGAGAAAACAACATCTTATATTTACAAATAATAAAAATATATTAAAAAACAAACACTAAAATGATAAAAATAATCTCATTAGACAGCGATTGAAGTTTAATGAATTTCTGATTTATACTTAATTTACAATTTAAAATTGTAAAATGAGTAAAATGCAGCTGAGGAAATCTCATTTTATATTATCATATTTACCACAAATTAGTATCATCATAAAAATATGAATTTGAATTTACAATTTCTGCATATTTTATCATTAAAATGGTGTGTCAGATGCAGCTGTGAAATTTATATAAACAAATCAACAAATAAAATAAATGTTAAAAGTTAAACAAATGAAACTAAAATATTAAAAGCTTTGGCAACTAAAATGAATTGAAATACTAAAACAAACTATTGTTTCATTGACAAATCAGTGTTTTTATTACCTAAAACTGAAATTAAAATTGTTTTCAATAATTGAAATAAAGCTGAAATAAAATATAAATATTAGATGAAATATAACATAAATGTTAAATTTATATGAACAAATCACCATAAATAAAATAAAACAATGTTAAATGATTAAATTAAAAATGTTAATAAAAAACTGAAATGAAAATTAATTCAATTAATTTTAAATTAATTATTTCAAATTAATTGAAATAATAAAACTTAAATTGATTCATTGACAAATCAGTGTTTTTTATTAATTAAAACTAAAATGAAAATTAAAATTGTTAAATTATATAAAAAAAAAGTTGCTTTGGCAACTAAAATTAATTTAAAAAATAATAATAATAATTTCATTGACAAATTAGTGGGTTTTTTTTTTTTTAACTAAAACTGAAATTAAAATTGATAAATAATAAATAGAAAAAATTAAATGAAAAGCTGTGAATATATGTGAAAAATATATATAAACAAATCAACACATAAACAAGTTAAATAAAATTAAAAATGTTAAATAATAAAAAATTAGAAATCATACAAAACAAAATATATCTGTATGATGTGTGTATATATTATATAATATATCTAAAAAATTAAAATGTATTAAAAATACCCTATATATATATATATATATATAAATAAATCTAACCAGAAATATTATACATACTTATAAAAGTATATGAATACACACAAATATATATTTATTTCTGATTAACATAATATAATTCTGATAAATATCGTAATATATAAACAACTGTAATAACGGTCTTAAAAAATAAAAAAAATAATTCGACTGAAACCAATTTTGATTACTATTATTTAATATGTAGTTTTAGAAGTTCTATATATATTTCCAATGTACTGGGAATAAACAAATGATAATGATCAGATGGGTTTCTTAAACACCACTGGTCAACAAAACGCAAAGTCCCGCCCCCAATTCACACCATTGGCTGAGCCAGAAGTAATGTTATTTTAATAGCGCCAGTGTTTACAGGAAGTCAGAAATGACACATATCCGCTTAACAGACTCACTTGTATCCTGTCTGAGTAGTTATCCAAGAGCAAGACTCCAGAACTGGTGACCTTCTTGGTCTCGACCATGGTCTTCAGATCGGCCAGCAGGTTCATGTGTTTGGACATATCGGTCGCCAAGACCTTGGAGAAACGTGCGAAAAAAAACTTAAGAGGCAGAATTCAGAACAAACATCAAGGCTAGATGTCATTTGAGCGGAACGTACGATGTCTATGACCATCTTGCGCAGCGATTGTCTCTGTTTTTTGGTCAGGTTCTGGAAGATGTCACAGTTCTCCTCCTGCAGGAGTTTGAAGCCCACGGCCAGATGATGGTTTTCCAGCACCGACGAGTCGTTGTACATGAGGGCCAACTCCGAGTCTGCAAACATGAAGAAAACATGTGACCTTGTGCTAATCTGTACAGCTGTGTCAGCAGCGGCAGGACTCCATCGCTGTGTGTGAGAGATTACAGCGTGACGCAGACAGACGGATACACACAATCCCATGAGGCCTGAGTCGCATTTAACCGTCCTATCGGTGCTGCTTATGTCAAAATAAAGTTATGTAAGCGGCGTTTGCGTGCTTTTGAGGACAGATGTGTGCTGGTCTGTCTGTCTGTCTCTGAGCGGATGAGATTTCGTCTGTCAGTACACGGCCAGAGTGATCTGCTCTCAACTGTTTACTGAACTGCTAGATCCATCTATTATGATATAAACCCCATGAGCTGCCATTCAGGGCATTATTAGTTGTTTAAATACAAGTGTTGTTATTTATACATGTTGTTATTGCGTGTTCCGGATGCTGATTGGTCAAATAATGCTTTACAGTTATTCTAAGTAACTATTAACCTTAGATTTAGGGGATCTTTTCATCTTTACACGAGTTTGCTTAATAAAACAATGTTGTAATTAAAAATTGTGCTCTCTAAATATACACCTTATGGCTTAATTACAAACAGTCATAACTTTCGTAACTAATAACAATTTTTGTTGTTGTTATTTTGGACCAAACTGTGAATATTTAAATAATTACATTATCATAGGTCATAGACGCCCAAGTAATTGTATTATTCTTTTCAGAAACGTAAACAATCAGACACTCGTGTTTAGATGAAGATTACTATATTCATACATTTAAAGAATTAGGTTATTTACACATTTATACACTGAGATTATTTTAATTTATAATTTAAATAATGAGATAATTATATTTGTAAATTGATACAATTAGATTTCAGAAATGGAAATAAAGAGATTATTATATTTAGACATTTAATTAGGTTGTGTTGTATTTGGAAATGTAAATAGATTATTTTATTTGTACATTCAAATATTATATATATTATAGAAATATGAATAAAGAGATTTAATATTTAATGTATAAATATTTATACAATTAAAACAGATTATTGTATTTATATATTTAAATAATGAGAGAAGTATATTTGTGCATTAGATTATAGAAATAAATAAAAAATAAATATAATAAATATAGAATATAATTAAGGAGATTATACTTGTACATTTAAATTATGAGATAATTATATTTGTAAATGTAAAGAATTAGATTATAAAAATGTAAATAGATTATTTTTTAGACATTTAAATATTTAGTTAATGAGATTATTTTATTTTGTACATTTAAATAATGAGATTATTATATTTGTAAACAATGTATACATGTAAACAATTATATTATAAAAATATAAATAAAGAGATTATTATATTTCCACACATAATTAGATTATTATATTTAGACATTTAAAATTGAAATTATTGTATTTATTCTTTTAAATAATGATAGTTATGTTTGTAAATTAAAACAATTAGATTACAGAAATGTAAATAAAAATATTAAATTTATATAAATTGTATATATATATATATATATATATATATATATATATATATATATATATATATATATATATATATATTTTTTTTTTTTTTTTTTTTTTTACATAATTGGCCTATTATATTTAGACATTTAAATAATTAATGATATTATTATTATTAAATGTACAGATTTTCAATAATTAGATTAAAACATAAAAAAAAAAAAAAAAAAAAATCCACCAAAAGCATGTCTGCAGACTTTTTTTTTTTTTTGATCTGCTAAAATGAAAAGCTTTATTTATGTATTTATCAATCCAATAACAAGCAATCAAACACATCACATATGTTTTGTTAATTTTAGTCATATGCTCAGTTGTTTAGATCTGGTTTGAATAACCCATATATTCATGAAGCACACTTACTGGTGTTAATAAGGAACTGGTTGGAGACACCCGGGTGGTCTACGTCGTGAATTGCACTGGCGAAAATGGCAGCGAGAATTTCAAGGTCTGTGAAAACCGCCTGAAAGAGAACAACATGTGGATGTACGGTGAGTACGAGAGCACACATTATCTTCACCGCACAACCTTTTTAGAAACCCAGCAAGTAGCACACAAGGTCATACTGAGTCAAATGTGAATGAAAGGGCTCATATGCAACACTTTTTACCTGTAATCAACTTATAAAATGAGCTGCATCAAAAACATGAGAAATGACCAACAAATGCCAACTGTTGAATACTGAATAGGTGTCGATGTGGGCGGTAGACGTCAATACAATGGTAATCTCCAAATGAGCCTTGGCTTCCATAAATGTTCTCACTTATTTTTAAAACGGCAAGGAAAGCCTAGTTTTGAAGGCATCTCTCACCTCCAGAGCAGGCGTGGAGAGCAGCACGTGTGTGGACTGGGTGACGTCAGCAGCATGAATGTTATTGTGATACGCAACATCAGCATGGTAATGGTCTTCTAAGGTCATCAGGTATGTTATGAAAGTGTCCAAGGGAATTTTAAATGTTTTGAGTAAATCCCTTTCCTGTGGGAGAGAACAACAGGAAGATGAATAAAGTGCATTTATCATAACATGAAAACACATTTGCAGCACATTTAACATTATGTGACACAGCATGTTAGAATGCAGGATTTGATTGGCGCATATGAAGTAAGCTATGATATTATTGGTTAATGCTGTTTTTCCCCATCCATGTGACCTGGGTTACATCAGAGGTAAAGAAAGTTTGAAATGAAAACAAACATGCACTCACAAATTGTGCACAGTAAGGCATTTATTTGCTCTCACCTGAAATATAGTGTACATCATCACCGTTAAAGGCCTGTTGCCTGAAAACTCTGTGACTTTAAAAACATTAAGGCCCCATTTGTTTATGTCCTCCAGTTCCTGAAATAGAGCAGCGAATCATTAGACATCATTACTCACGTTGTGTGTGAAGTCACTGAACTATACTATACCTAACTAGTGATGCACCCAAATTTCAACACCATTTTTTGGTTTGTTAATTCAGGTGAAACAACTGATCGAAAAAGTGATGTTTAATTACTGTTTCTCAGATGGTGTGCGTTGACTGTGTCAACATGTTTGTAAATTCAAATAATTCAATTCTAGAAACGGAAACAATTATATGATTATATTTTTATACTTTTGAACAGTAAGATTTTTTGTTTTTCAAAGAAGTCTCTTCTGCTCACTAAGCCTGCATTTATTTGATCCAAAGTACAGCAAAAACAGTAAAATTTTTAATACTATTTAAAATAACCGTTTTCTATTTGAATATATTTTAAAATGTAATTTATTCCTGTGATCAAAGCTAAATTTTCAGCATCATTACTCCAGTCTTCAGTCTCACATGATCCTTCAGAAATCATTCTAATATTTTGATTTGCTGTTCAAGAAACATTTTCTATTATTATTATTATTATTATCTACTCATCAAATAAACCTGAAAAAAATTATACTCTGCTGTTTTTAATAATAATAATAATAATAATAAAAATGTTTCTTGAACAGCAAATCAGCATATTAGAATGATTTCTGAAGGATCACGTGACGCTGAAGACTAAAGTAATGATGCTAAAAATTCAGCTTTGAAATAAAAAAAAAAATTACATTTTCATATATATTAAAATAGAAAACAGTTATTTTAAATAGTAAAAATATTATAAAAATATTAGCACAAATATTTGATCTGATTATTTTTAATTTATTTTATATGGCATAATCTAATGACGAGCAAACACATGAAATATTTTGTTAATTTTAGTTTTAGTTTGTATTTTAGTTTCATTATTTGGTTTGAATAACCAGTATATTCATAAAGTACCGAAATTTGAACAATCATAGATTTTCGCAGAAATAGCAATTTTCAGTTTTGGTCAAAACAGTGACGTTAAAGTAGCATTTTCTTGTTTTGCTTCTCTTGTTATCTTCATTATTTGATGCATATTTAAATAAAATGTCATAAAAACAAAAAAACTACATTTTACAGTCATCATTTAAATGTTTAGATTTCAACAAACTGGAGTAGAAAACATAATTATTAAAATGTTTACAAAAACTCTTTGTACAACTTATTATTTGAAAAATATATGAATTAATTAATTATTAAATAAATTTAAATGTATCTTCAGCTTCCATTTCCAGCTAAATGAAAAAAAAAAAAAATCATTTCAGTGCAGTAATATTAATACAATTACATTACAATTACAAAACAATTTTAAAATTCTAAAAATGTTTAGTTATTTTAAACATTATTTTAAAGTTCTAAAAAAGAATTTTCAGTTTCAAATTTGAATTTTTAGTTTCAGCCCAGAATTCAAATTTCAGTGCATCACAATAAATGACAGTTGTCTTCAGTAGAGCTGCTCATAGCTGAATTAAACTTGTTTCATAATTGAATAAACTTTACACTGTTGTAAACAGTGTAACACTCTTTAAATACATATGTAAAACTCAACACTGATGTGAACTGAGTTGAATAATGGCACTATTGTCTTGAAGAGCTGCATTATTGTTGAATTGAGTTTCCTGCAACATTGACACTGTTATTAAACTAAATTGAATAACAATACTATTGTCTTCTGCAGAGCTGGAAAATTAATCAATATTGAACTAAACTGAACTGAATAATGACATTGTCTTTTTTAGGGCTGTTGTACAGCTGAAATTGTATTTGATTCATAATTTGAGAACTGTTCTTTTTCTGTGTATTACTGGGCAGCTGCTTTGATATTTTAAAGCACTATATAAATTAATGTAACTTGACAATTTATATACAAAACACAAAAAAAAAAAAAATAAATAAATAAATAAATAAACATTGCCACAAAATCATTCTAGGAATGATTCAGGACACATCTGACAAATACCCAGTGAATTTGAGGAAATCGACCTGCTAAAAAAGAGCAGCGTTTGTCGTGTTTCTGAACGCATTCATCAATCAATATGTTGATGAATACTAGCATAACCAGCAATATGCTCTCGGTTGAAAAACACGGCAGCTTCCTGGTGAACAGCATGAGACTAACCAGCATAGAAACTCATGCTGCTCCAAGCTGGTCTTTTCAGCAGGGTACAAAATCTTTCCAATCGCACGTCATCCATCTACGTCATCTCACAAAAAAGCTCCGGTGACCTTTCGTCAAGGTCTACGAGAGTCTCTGATCAGGTCCAATCAGCATTCAATTGAGATGATTGAGGTCCTGTCTGAGTTTGAAGTGTTTGAAGCAGCTCTCCAACACAAATAAGGCCGTGGGGCGTCACGGCCCGCTCACCTTGGCTAAGGAGTCTTCCGTATCCGTCTTGACCCCGAAGCGAGGGATGTTGGAATTGGTGAGGCTGGTGCTGTGCATGAGTTTTTTCACCCCGCTGATCTGACACATGGGCTTTTTCTTCTTCTCCTTCTCCTTCTGCGTCTGCAGGGAGGGCATTTCCACATCGTGCTGTTTGTCTGGAGAAGAAACAATAAGCGTCAACGCATTATAACTTCATTTAAACGCAGACAAGTCAAATGCATTAATGTTTTGTGATGGATGGTTTACCTAAAAATGTGTTGGAGATGTACTCGGAGACCTGGTTACCAGATCTGCTCATCTCAGACAGGTGCGTTAACTCCCTGTTCAACATCCGCTTGAACTGCACATAGATAGATAGATAGATAGATGGAACAAAAGAGTTTCAATCAGTCATGATAATACCTTATGATTGGGTGACACAAAGACAATGAATAAATTAATCAATCAAATGAATTTTAAAATCAATCAGCCGTAACCTTCTATTCTAATCAGTGTGAGAACAGACCCCCTCAGACCCTTAAAATAAAACCAAACCGGACCTAAAAATAGCCACATCTAGAAATCAGGCACATTTCATTAATTCAGAAGTCTGTACTTGCAATCCCATCTTGAATAATTAAGGCTTAAAACAGATAATTATAATTTGATGATAAATATGGAATCATTTTCATTATTATATTTTATTATATATAAAAAAATATTCTTAAAATATACATATACTTATAAAATAATTCATAATATATGTAAATTGTTAATTATTTTCAGAAAAAAAAAATGCTAAATGCTTCTTTTCTTAATGCAAAATATAATCTATTTTTTTTCCCTTTCATTCACAACTCACATAAATCACATTAATACATGTTTTTGCATGGAAAAACAAGTTTCATAAATTATTATATTTCACTATATATATATATATATATATATATATATATATATATATATATATATATATATATATATATATATATATATATATATATATATACACACACACACACACACACACATACATATATATATATATATATATATATATATATATATATATATATATACATATACACACACACACACACACACACACACACATATATATATATATATATATTTCCTAAAATACAAATATTTTTAACATATTTTATAACATATACATATAAATTGTTAGAAATTATTTTCTGAAAATATAAAAATATTATAATATATGAAAATCCTAAATAGCCTTCATTTTCTTCATGCAAAATATAATTTAGATTTTTCTCCTTTCATTTGTTAGTCACATAAACGGCAAATCAATTTTTAATAATTTATAATATATAATTATGTCTAAAATATATATTTCCTAAAATAGACATTTGTATGTACAAACATACAAAATGTAATAATTCGTTTTATCTTCACAATCTTACATAACAAATGCACTCATTTACAACAACACACCATTAACACTAAAAATAATCTGTAAATGACAGAAAACATCAACCAAAAACATTTAAAACTGATCAAATAACTCCAGAGAGCCGCAGCACACACAAACAGTCCTGTTTGGATTGTTGCATAAATTATTCATCTATGTTAATTTGCATTTAATTTACATGTGGTGTACCACACATTATTTGAATACATCAATTCATGACGACACGAAACCCTCAATAAATGAAGAAAAATAAATGCACAGAGGCCAAAATTAACTATTTGCATTTTCTTACTTCACCGTAACCAGAAACACAGAAAATCAGCAAATGATCCATACCTTTATATATCCCCATGACACTGAGCGTAAATAATTAGCTTCAGGCATCTTTGTTAAAACTTGAAAACGCACAAAAAAGCAAGCAGCAACCACTCCTAAATCCTTCAGACAATGCCACACGTATGCTTCTGTGCTCTCAGTCTAAAAACTGCATCTCCGGATCAGGTGGAGGTGCGATGGAGGTGCGGAGGCTGGCAGACATGGTTTGGCTTGGCTCCTCTGAGCAGCGAGAAAGATGCTGGGCTGCTCAACACCTTCCAAATATGGGACTGCTCATATAATCGATGCTGCTCGTGCCCCTCCACACAGCCAATCACGGCTCATTACTGAGAGGGAGAGATGGGGGCAGGAGCGCCGTCATCCACTGATGAAGGATGCAGGCCTTGGAGAACGCCACTGTTTTCACAGCTCACCTCGTACCTGGTATAATCATAAGGCAGAGCGGCAGTGTGCTCCGATGACTCATGAGAGTAGGAGAACGGCTCTGTTGACGTTATCTTATAAG